>NC_022015.1:9658883-9661925 GCF_000317375.1 Microtus ochrogaster
GTGTGTGTGTGTGTGTGTCCATGTGCGTAGATTGTGGGCACTTGTGTGCCATGCATATTGGGCACGTGGTGGTCAAAGGTCAGCTTCAAATGTTGGCACTCATCTTCCACTTGGTTTGAGGCAGTCATTCTCTTTTAACCATTTTTCTCACTGTCATTGCCAGGTTAGCAGGCTCACAGCTTCCGGGGATTTGCCTGTCTCTGTTTCCCATATATCTCTATAGAGACCCCAGGATTACAGCAACAGGTGTGGCTTTTATCTAGGTTCTGGGGATTCAAACTCATGTACTCGTGCCTGCACGGTGAGTGCTTACATCTTTGAGCCAGCTCCCCTGCACCCCAGCTTATCAACTTGCATTCTTCTTGACATCCATGTAGCTGTGATGACAGGCCCAGCCTGAGTACTTCTTGAAGGTCAGAGTTATTCAAATGAACTTGATTGTTGTGATGTTCATTCTGGGCACCGAGGCTAGAAAAGTTCCTTTGGCAAATACTCATGTAACTATAAACACCTTTTAGGGCTTTGAAAATATCAAGCCAGACCACTTACTCTATGAATGAGTGAACCGAGGCACAGATTGCTTAGTTACAGAGCCTACAAGGAAATCAAGATCTTTGAGGAGGAAGCCTAGACTATTCCCCAGTCAAATGTCTTCATTTTCAACGTGCCTTGATGGGATGTCCTTGAAAGCTTCCCCACCTGCTCCAACCCCGCCCTGACCCCCTCCACACACCCCCAAAAGAACCCCACTTCCAGGGTTAAAGCAGAAGTGAGAAGAGGCAGTGCATCTTACAAAGACGGAGGCTGCTTGGGAAGCCAAGTGTGGTCTCCCTAACAGTAAAGAGAGCTGCGCCATCCGCTCAATTCCCTTTCATTTGTGGTGCTTATTAGTGTGTCTGAAAATATAAGCTGAGTAATTGGAGCATTAGAATTGATTAATTGAAGTAGGCTTTTGGTGTAAATACACCTGGAGAGCTTTCTCAAGGTAGGATTGGAGTCTCTGCTAATAGCTTGGGGAAATACAGGCCTTTCAACATGTAATAACAATAGTGGGGCGAGCTAGAAGCCATGCGGATGTCCACGTTCTGTGGCACCGCCTGAGGCCATGTTGATGTCTGTGTCCATGCTGCCACTGAGGGCCAATGCCTGGGTCTGTGGTCCTACTGCAACCAGGGGCAGGGCTGATGGCTGTGACCTATGTTACCACTAAAGGCCATACAGATGTCCGTGATCTGTGTTGCTTCCTGAAACCAAGTTGATGTCCATGGCCTGCCCTGCCACCTGAGGTCATTTTCGGCCTGTGCTCCCACTGAAGGCTATGATGGTATCTGCGGCCCACGCTGCAGCAGATGGCCATATGGATATCCATGTTCTACTGACGCTGGAGACCATGCTGAGGTCCGGGAATGTGCTGATGCCGGAGACCAGTGTGGAGGTCCATGATCTGTGCTCCCTCAGACTGTGAAGGGCAAGGAAGTTACTTCTGCCATGGTGTTGACTGCAGACTCACAGTTGAGAAAGAGGGAGATAGAAGGCTTATTTGACAACCCCACCCTTTCCACCTCCCCCCGAAGTAACAGCCTAGACAGAGAGTCATTGAAGACAATTCCTAAAAATTGTGATAAGGATACCGAATTGTGGCTTCCCACAGTTGATGAGTTCTGGTGGGGATGCAGGTGGGGAAGGGTTCAGTTTTTTTAAGGGGCTGGTCACTGGGAGTTAGATCAAGCTCCAGTGAGTATAGGGGCAACACAAATTGGACTTGTTTCTTCCTCCTCCTCCTCCTCTTCCTCTTCTTCTTCCCCTCCTCCTCTTCCTCCCCTCCTCCTCCTTCTAAGAGAGGGCATAAGGGTGGGGAGCAGACCCAGGAAGATTAGAAAGTGAGTGTGATTGTGGTTCATGATGCAAAATTCCCAAATAGTCAATAATTATGAAAAGAAATAAAAGCAATAGTGGAGTGATAGTCAAATATGAACACAAATATACTCCTTTCATCAAAAGGTTAGATATATATCCCATCCTCCCTCAATTTATAAAGCCATGCAGCTTCTACCTGGGCACATTTCACTCACCCTGATAGACAATGTGAAGACATGACAGTCAGCATGAAGAAGTCTAACTACCCGACAGCCACCATGTTGAGAAGAAACTCAAATCCCTGGGACGGACCACCATGGGACCTCCCAGCCAAGCACACCCTTTGCCTTATTCCACCCCAAGTGACAGACCTGTGAGTAAAGGAGCAAGATGAAGAAGATTCTGCCCATTAGCATCATTGCCAACCTTCCCAACCATGCCCCTGGGCCAGGCAACCTAAGCTCTTCTTGCCCAATGTCAAACTACAGATGTCTAACTATAATGTCTAGCCACTTCTGTGGCTACAATGATGTCTGATTGTCTTTAAGTCACTAAGTTTGGGGTGGTTTGTTTCAGGTGTAATTGTAGCAGAAGGTGAGCAAAAGAGAATGCATCTTGTGGCCTTAGACTACCCAGTCCCCATGGCCCTCAGAAAAAGACAACTCCAGTTCGTTCTGACCACCACCTTGAGATAATAGCTTGTTTCCCCAGCTAAGCTCCTCTCTGCTTTGTTTTGTCTTCACTCAGAGCTTTTGCTTTGTTATTCCTGATGACCTGTCTGCCTCTCTCTAATGCTTAATGTTAAGTCTGAGCTTGATTAGATGAAGAAATGCCTAGGGAGTTGATGAGACATGCCTCTGGGCAAGTCTATGATCCTAGACTGAATAAAGGGGGGTGTTGGGGGGGGGTCTGCTTCGGTGGATACAAGCACCTGCCACAAACCCTGATGATCAGTTTGATCCTGAGAATCTGCATAAAGTTAAAGGGAGAACCGAGTCCATGAAGTTTTCTTTGACTTCTATGCATGTGCTCTGGAATGTGTGTGTGTGTGGTGTGTGTGTGTGTGTGTGTGTGTGTGTGTGTGTGTGTGCTCTCTCTCTCTCTCTCTCTCTCTCTCGTGTGTGTGTGTGTGTGTCCATGTGCGTAGATTGTGGGCACTTGTGTGCCATGCATATTGGGCACGTG
>NC_022015.1:9662071-9692502 GCF_000317375.1 Microtus ochrogaster
GTGTCTTGGGTCCCAAAGAGAAAACACAAGCCCGTCTGGTGCCTTGTGCACTGGGTAGTTGGGCACTATTCTGGTGAGCAAGTGTATGGAGTGGTATGAAAGAGAGAGAGAAAATGGTTCTTGTCCTGTGGGTAGAAGCATATCTGAAGACGGGAACGTGGTAAGGTGCAGGCTGAGTTGGGTGACTTGATTGCCACTGAGGGCCGTGATGCTGTCTGGGCCAGAACTGCTGCAGAAGTCCATGTCTAGATTTATGACCCTGCTGCAGCTGCGGTCTCTGTGGATGTCTGTGAGTCCTGAATCCACTGAAGGCTGAGAGGATACGGCTGTAGAGCGTCGGCTCTCCCCCTCACTGGCTGCAACACTAGGGAGAACTGGTCCTTCCCCTCACCAGCTGAAGCACTTGGGAGAGGGGGTCCCACACCTCACCTGGGCAGCACAATAGAGCTGACCCTATTTGTGGGGCATAGATGAGCTGACCCTGAGGGCATGAAACTTGGAGAGGTAGCAGTGCCCCTCTCATATGACATGTGGTGGCATGGGGGGGGTTGTCCTCCTCCCCTCACTCTTGCCACCTGTGGCATGTGGGGGAGCTGACCCAACATCTCACCAGTTGCAGTATTTGGGAGAACAGGCACTGTACCTCACTTGGGAAACACAGTAAAGTTGACCCTGTAGACAGGGGCATGAGTGAGCCAGCCCTGAGGGCATGAGAGTGTTACAGAGGGTACCACTCCCCTCGTCTGTGGTGTGGTGGTGAAGGTAAGGAAAAGATGCTGTCCTCGTTGCTACCACTTCCACCTTCCAATTTACCAGCTGCAGCACTCAGGAAGGTGGACGCTGTAACTTGTCTGGGCAGCACAGTATAGTTGACACTGACGACAGGAGTACAAACAAGTGAATCAGCCCCAAGAATGTGAGCTTGAGCGATCTGGTCCCATCCCCATCTCCCATAAGGTGGCATGGGTGGTGGTGGGGCTTGATGCCTGTGGTGGGTGGGAGAGCTGGCCCAGAGGTCACAGGAGGAGAACCATCTTGGCTGCCACCAGCTGCAGCACTCAGGAGAATGTCCCCTGCACCTCTTCTGGGAAACACAGTAGACTGCCCTGTTAGTGTGGATGTGTTGGCACTGAAGGCGAGAAAGCAGGAGAACCAGTCCCTCACCTCTCTCATTGCCACAAGGGGTGAACCATGCTGGGCAATGTCAGAGGGCTCTCCTTGGTTGTTAGGACAGGGAAGAGCAGTTTGGGTGGCCATTCCTGCAACTACCCAGGCCTAGAACCAGGATTATGAACTGGCCCACCCCAACACCCACCCCATCTATGATCTGCTGAAGCATGTGAAAAAAACTGGTCCTATATTTCCAAAGCTGCAGGATCTCCACAACACAGATGATGATGAGATGTCCAAGAGGAGTCCCAGTGAGGGCCCAGCATCAATAGTGTAGCAGAAACCAGAGCCTCAAACCAGACCTCCGATTCTTTGTAATGAACACTTTGAGTAAAGATATATGGATTAAAAGGTAAACTATGTCATACTACAGCTTCTGTAATGAGTTCTTTCTTACTTTCTTTTATATTAAATTTTACTTTATTTTATTTTTGGGTGGAGGAGGTTGCAAGGGCAGAGGACAAATATGAAGGACAGGAAATGAATGGGATCAAGATGTATAAAGTGAAAGACAGAAAGAATAAATTTTAAAAAGTTAAAATTAAAAAAAGAGGGAAATAAGGGTAAAGTTCAGATGAAGACCTGTGTTTTCTGTGTTCTAGTTCCTGATCTACCCACAGGTGACAGGTCAGCCTCACTCTCCTGCAGGCACGCCTTCTCGGCCATGCTGGATTGTACCCTCAAATTGTGACCTAAAGTAAATGCTTTCTTCCTTCCTTAAGATGGTTTTAGTTAGGTATTTGGTCACAGCAATGAGAAAGATCACTGATACTTTCCTTTCTAGACATACATGAGCACACATATATGCATGCACACACACACACACACACACACACACACACACACACACACACACATCTGTGAACCCTGCCCAGGGTCCAAAGCTCATGAGAAGCTCAACCTATGTTTGCTGGTTGGATTGCTGCCTCCATTCCACAGGGAACCCCTCCCGTCTCTGAAGCCTTGAGAACATCAAGCCATGGGAACATCGTGGTTTAAAACCTTATTGTGGGAGAGAAATAGAATAAGCTTCATGAGTGCTGACTGGCCTTTACACACTGTTGAAGCTTAGGAATCTGTAGAGACAAGCATGGATTAAAGGAAAGAAGTGGATACCCAATTCAGCAAATTGGCTCTGGGGCTTCTATTAGAATAGGACACTGTGCTTGTCATCTTTCTCAACAATCTGACAAAATTCCTAACAGAAGCAACCGACTGAGGAGAGGAAAGGTATATTTCGGCTCAGAGTTGTGGGGTTATCAGTTCATCGCAGCTAAGAAGGCGTGGTGATGGGAGCTTGTGAGGCAGTTTGTTCACACTGTGGTTGATCAAGAGTTAGAATAGTACTGGAAGCAAGGTGGAGCTGTCACCTTCACAGGCTGCTCTGTGAGATTCCATGCCAGCTTAAAATAACACCAGCAGATGGAAAGCAAGTGCCCCACCACTCAAGCCTATGGGCGACGTTTCAAACCCACACCATAAGAGACTGTGATTCTCAATGGGATGATTTCCCACCCCCCAAAATACACATGGTCACATCGCAAGAGCCTTCATCGTCAACTAATAGTTGTTTGCATTTGGTGGGTAGAATTCAGCAATTCTGACAAATATTTTACCATTACCTGTGACATTATCCTTCCCTGTGTTCTAGTGCCATTTCTGTTGATGTGATAAAATACCCTGACAATAAGCAATTTGGGGGGGGGGATTTATTTCAATACACAGTTCCAAGTTAGACTCTATTATTGCAGGAAAATCAAGGCAGGAACCTGCACACACATAGGCAAGAGCGGAGAGAAATGAGCACATGCATGCTGCTTGCTTGGGCTCTGCTTGGTTTCTCCTCTGCTAAATAGTCCAGGACCCCCCGCCTAGGGAATGGTGACCCTCATCATGGGCCTTCCACATCAATAATATAATCAAGACAATCCCTCACAAACACACATTCACTGTCAGCCCAGTCTAGACAACCCCTCCCTGAAAAGTTTTTCCCAGGTGGTTCTCTGTTGTGTCAAGCTAACCATCATGTCCCCAAAAGAGTTACCCATACTTAAATGTCAACAGTATCATGACCAAGAAACCTTGGGCTGGGGAGGGTCAGCTGTGGGGCGGTCCACACATTTCAAGGAGCAATAGCCAGACTAAAACCCTAATAGCAAAGCTCAGGAGTGGGCGCTAAGACAGAATGCATTCCTGGAGCCTTTGTTCTGCTCAAGACCTCGCTGCCATAACCTCAAACCAGTGTGCCCCTGGGGAACACGAGCAAGCATGGAGAAAGAACGGCATGAAGAGAGGTGGTACAGCATAGACTGTGTGTTCTGGACCGAGTGTAGCGCTCTTTATTGCGGCAGAAGGCAGATGTGTGTAAGTGGTGCCCTCTGGGGAAGTCTGTGGGGAAGGATCGCTTAGAAGGCCGCAGCACTCACCGATGCATCCATTGCTCTCCAAAAGCATTAATGCTAAAGGAACCCCGACCACCCGCTAATGACTGAGATTAGTTGACTACCTATGAGACAGCTTAAGAAATGATTTGTGAATTTAAATTTTAATTAAGGCAGAAGCCCTTGAGGGGCCTCTGGAGTTCAAGCATGAAAAGAGGAAATTCAGCTGCTGGGGAAGGCTAAGGCTCAGAGGGCCCCATGACTTGGAGAATATACATGTGACACACATCAGTTGGGCTTCAAGAGAGGTTGAGTTTGAGGTCACAGATGGACACTGGGATCAGGGGTCAGGACTGGATAACTTGATGGAACTGTTCACTTGAGAGTTCTAGAAAATTCTTCGGGCAGGAAAATAAAAACCAGGAAGGCTTCCAAGTGTTCCAACTCTTTCTCTGATTCCAAGCTTTTAAAATGTCATATGCCACCAACATTACTGAGAGGACCCAGCAAAGAATTCCTGAGATTTAGTCTCCCGTACATGACTGACACCTCAGGTGACCTTGAACACTCTAGGATTCATGCTGAATCCTGGGTTCTCCACGAGGAACTGCTAATTCACCCCTGAGTATCTCATAGACCCACAGAGGGGATGAAGCAATTTGGAAGAGCAATCCCTGACAGCCTTTCACCTTTCAGCATTGCTAAGGAAAGAAAACCCAGTCTGACGCACATAGATACAGTCTGATCAAGAAGATGTAGACAATATTATCTCTCAGAAAGCTCAAACCTAATTGGATCCCCAAGACACAGATTCAAATAGTAAGTTCACCACAAGCAGGTTTCGTGTTTTGTTTACTTTTTGTGGTGGCGGCAGCCATGGCAGCGGTAGCGGTAAGTGGTGGTGGTTATAAATACCATACAAAATTTTGGACCTCTAATGGTTAATCTGGTATCAACTTGAGTTGATATCAACTGGAGTCACCCGGAGATGAACATCCAACAGCATATGTGAAATTCTTACCCCAGTTTGGGTAATTGAGGTGGGAATGCATGCCCACTGGAAGTGGCACCCCTTCCTGGGCTGCAATCGCAGGCTGAATGAAAAGGAGAAAATGAAGAGAGCTTAGTCACTCTCTGCTTCCTGACAGTAGATGCAATGTGACCAGGCGCCTTCAGCTCCTGTCACCTGCCTTCCCCACCGGGGAAGTTTGAGCCACAGCAGCCCCTACCTCCCTTGAGTGGACTTCTCGAGGTGTATTTTATCATAACAACAAGAAAGAGACAAAGACACCATCTTTGCCACTTCTGAGTGCACGGTTCAGCAGTGTTACACGTGTCACATTACTGCATGACATCACTAGAAATTTTTCATTTCGCAAAAATTAAATACTGCTCCAATTTGGATTCTGTCCAACAGAAAGCAATGTAGGGGAGAAGGAGTTGAATTCAGCTTGAGTTTCAGTGGCAAGAGCTTGAGACAGTCATCCCCATCACATCCACAGTAACAGAGAAATGAACGCATAAATACTCGCTTGCTTCTGTTCAGTTCTGTCTCCCTACTCTTACACAGATCAGGACTCCCTGCCTAGGGAATAGAGCTGCCCACAGTGGGCAGGGTCTTCCCACATCAGTTAATGTAATCAAGAAAATCCCCCACAGACACATCCACATGCCAATCCAATGTAGACAAGCCTTCACCCAGTCTTCCTAGTTGGTTCTAGGTTGTGTCAAGCTAACCATTAAAGCTTATGTGCACACACAGCAATTTCTTCTCCAGTCTCCCTGGCAGGCATCTTTCTGCTTCCTCTGTTTAAGAGTTTGACCACTTCTGTCCTTTGGTGACTGACTTCTTTTTTCTTAACATTCTGTTCTTGATGTTTGCTCATGTTGTGTCATGTGACACAATTTCTTTTAAGGCTAAAGAATATTTTAGCATGTGTACTGATTATGATTTCCTCTTTTTCATTTTTATTACAATTACTAATATATATTAATTGTATGCATTAATTTTACTCAGAATGATATTGCTACACAGAATACATATTTGGATCATATCCACTTTTGGAACTAATCTTTGTTCCCCTCCTATCTCTCTGCCCTGCCCCACATCAAGCCTCCTTCTCCTTCCCTGGAAGTCTCTCTAATATTTTGAGGTTGTTTTTCTAATTTTTTACTATTCTGATTTCCACATAGGGAAAAAAATACTCCTGGCCCTTGCCTTTCTCTGACAGGATTATAGACCTCACTGAACATGGACTTCCAGTTATATCCATTTTCTCACAAATGGCATAATCTCATTTTTATACCTGTATAATACTCCATTATACACAACTCCTTTTGTTTACCCATTTAAATGTCTTCAATTGAAATAGAATTATGTCATTTTTCCTTCCTTCCTTTCCTCCCTCCATCCCCTTCCAGACACCGTTCCTTAAGCCCCTCCCATGCCCTACCAACTCTCAAGTTGACAGACTCTTTTTCTATTATTGTCACATGCATACATTTTTATGCATGTGTGTGCACAAATTTATATGTACATATATGTATATATCTAAAACCCGATGGATTCATTTTTGTTGTATATGTGTGTATGGTTTGGGGACTAATCACTCACTCTGCATTGGACAACCAATAAAGGAACTCATCCCTTTATTGCTAATTTTTCTTCCCCCAACAGTCATTGATGCCTATAGCTCTTTGTCTAAGGGTGGAACTCTGCACAATTTTTCTCCTTTCATGTCAAATTATCCATTGATATGGTCATTGTTCTGTACTGTACCCAGATGTGGTTTTTCTTTACAGCAGGAGAGCACAACAATCCTTAATCCATTTACCCACTGTCTTCATGTTTAGCTGTTCTGAAGAGCTCTACAGTGAGCGTGTTTATGGCTGAATAATACTCCATTATGCACAACAACTGCTTCTTTTGCTCACTTTTTAAAAATACTTATAATTGAAATGAATTACATCATTTCCTCCTCTCTTTCCTTTCTCCAGTCCCTTCCAAATACCTTCCCTTTACAGCAAAGAGAAAACACCACACTCCTTTGAGGTCTAGCTTTGGAATTGTTGTGGCCATACATTTAGAAGTGGATTGCTGGGTCACATGCCCCGAATTTCTTATGGAAACTCCCAGCTGCTTTCCTTGTCAGTTAGTTACACTATTTCCTGTTCCCACCAGCTGTGCACAAGGGTTGCAACCTCTCTGACTCCCAACACTTGTTCTTCTGTTCTTTTGTGAGTAGACATCCTAATAGGCTTAGGCTCTCACAGACAGCTCCCCTCTCTGTGAAAGGACTAGGGAAGCAAGCCCAATCAGTTTAGAACATCTGTTCTTTGACCCAAGCTCTAAAAGGACCCAGCAAGTCAGCCAGGTGTAGAGACAAACGAGACCACAGCTGTGAAAGTGAGCCTGTTAGTGGGGAGGTGCTGCCTACCTACCCAAGAGGAAGTCATGGGAAGAAAAAGGGGATGGACAGGTGGTCAGGCTCTGGATTTGGTTCCTAAGAAATACAGGCACGAGCAATCACCTGTTAGATACAGAAGACAAACACCAAAGCCTACTCTGTTAGTTGATGGAGTATGGAAGCAAATAAGAAGAGAGGACAAGCCTGAAATGACCAGAAGATATTGCTCCTTGCTGAGAGAGAGAGAGAGTCAAAACTGTTGCTCCGTTAGTAATTGTGCATGCCATGCTCTGAAATGAGGACCAGACACTCGTAGCAAGAGGCACACTTGAAGTGAAGCCCTGAACACATTTAAATCTCCACCCAGCAACTGTGGGGCTCTCACAACCTCTTTCATCTCCAGGAACATAATTCATTTTACTCAGCCGGAACACTAAACCTCTCCAAAAGTGCTTTCCAGGATGTCTCTCCTCCCCCAGCAGACCTGCCTGCCCAGGTGTTCAGCAGATGATAACCACCCTTTCTGTGTTATCCTTTCCTAAGAAGCATGGCACTCCTGAAGGTGAGTATGTAACCACGGATGATGCAAAGTAGAAGGGGAAGAGATGGGAGAGTAAGAGGAGTCGGCTGGGTTTGTATTCACAAGTACTCCCTTCTCGGAAACAAGTCATTTATCAAAGTACTGGAGCCTCGTTTACTGTCAAAATGCAAGGGCTAATTACATTTAAAGAACAATGGGCTACAAGAGGCAAAGAGACAGGGCCTGTTCAATTAATGGAAAGCGAAGGAGGGTCTCCAGCATACAATATTTTGGACATCAGATTGGAATGGTTTAATTAGCCACTGCTGGCTACTCTGGATTGTCTGACGTTCTGGAAGCCATTAGTCATCCTTAACTTTTAAGACAATGTCTCAATTCTCCCATTCAGCAAATACTTTTTGGACACCTGACATGTGTTGAACACATGCTCGACATTAGTGATATAGCACAGTCTAGTGGAAGACAGATGCTTTGCCCTCAGTATTAGCAAGGTTCCCCAGAAAAATAGAACAAAGAAGATGGATGGACAGACAGAAGGACACATATATACATATGCACAGATAGACAGCAATTGGTAGATGATAGGTACATATGTATAAGTATGTACACATATAAAGATGATCTATTTATAAATTATAAACATTAATAGATAACTTACAGATGATAGATATATAGATGATAGATTCATAGATATTAACATGCGTAACATACATGCATACATATATAGATGATACAGAGGCAGATGATAAATAAAGGTGAATAGATAACTGATAGATGATAGATTGATTGATATGATAGATACATAGATGATATGAGAGAGAGAGAGAGAGCCAGGGGAAGGATGGAAGGAAGAAAAAAGAGAAATTTATGACACACGATTGACTTACCTGACTATGAAGGTTGAGAAGTCCCACCATCTATCATTTCTAAGTTAGAGGCCCAGAAAAGTTGCTAGCATCATTTCAATAGAAGCTTAAACAGCTGAGGACCAGAGATAGCTGGTGACATATATCATCACCTTATGATTCCGAGGGCCCACAAACCTGCAGTGTCAACTTCTGAGGGCAGGAGAAGGTGGACATCTTCTCTCAAGCTGACCCAAGGTTATCTCTCCTCTACCTTTCTGTTCCATGTGGACTGAATGGTACCCACTGACACTAGTGGGGACATTCTTCTCACTCTTCCCATCCAATGCTAACACCTTCCGAAATCACCATCATTGGCTCACCAGAAAGAATGCTGTGCCGGCTACTGGGCACCCCTTAGCCTATCAAGTTGATCCATGAAATTAGCATTCTCTAAAAGGCATTTCAAACTTATATCTCTGTTGTAGAACATCATTTTAAGGTGGGTTACTTTTGTTTGTGTTGAATTTGTTTAACTCTGTGAAGCTGTGTTACTGTGCCTGTCTAAAACACCTGATGGTCCTAACCAGCTGAATGGCCAGTAACAAGGAGGAGCAAGGATAGGTGGGGTTGGCAGGCAGAGAGGATAAATAGGAGAACTGAGGAAGAAGAGGAACAAAAGAACAAGGAGAGGAGGACCCTGGGGGCAATCATCAAGCCACCCTGCTAGTCACAGAGTAAGAGTGAAAGTAAGATATTCAGAAGTAAGAGAAAATGAAAAAAGCCCGGAGACAAAAGGTAGATGGGATAAATTAAATTAAGGAAAGTTTACAAGAAACAAGCCAAGCTAAGACCAGGCATTCATAACTAAAAATAAGCCTCCATGAGGGATTTATTTGGGAGCTGGGTGGTGGGCCCCCAAAAGAGTTCAAAGAGCTTACCATCATCCAACACATCTCCACAGAGCTGTAGTGTCCCTGTGTTTCTCCTACCCCTACCTCTATGTCCACTCATTTGCTCCCATATGAAGTCACCCTGCATTGAGAAGCCATCCTTGATGTCGCTCTGAGACACCATCTCCAGGATATCAGACCCTGTTGATTTTCTAACAAAAATATCTCTTGACTCTTTCCACCCCTCTGCAGACGCATGGCACCTGGACCCAGTTTTTGCCTGGATTATTACCAAGGAAGTAAAAACAGGATTTTGTACTTCTGCACCGTCTTCTGGCAATCTGAACAATATCCAGAGCAATCCTATCGTTTGTTACTATTTTGTGACAAGGTCTCACTCCGTAGCCCAGGCTGGCCTGGAGTTTATTATGCAGTCTGAGCTGCCTTCAAATTTATGGTAGTTCACCCATTTCAAACCTCCCACATGCTGGGTGAACCACCATGCTTAGCTCAGGGTGATTTTCTAATTTTTTTAATTATTTTATTATTATTTATGTGTATGAAGGTTTTGCCTGCGTATATGTCTTTGTACCATGTGCCTGGTGCTCTCAGAGGCCAGGAAATGGCATTGGGTTTCCTGGGAGTAGGGTTCCAGGTGGCTATGAGCCATCAGATGGGTGCTGGGAATCAAACCTGGGTTCTCTCAAAGAGGAGCCAGTGCTCTTAATCACTGGGCCATCTCTCTAGCCTCAGGGGAGATCTCTTAAAATGTCAAACCAGGTCATGCTATTTCTCTGCTTGGAACCCTTGGCATCTCCTTGTCATTCTCAGTCTGGAGATTTGAGATCCCAGAATTCCTTTCATGTCTCTGTCTCCTCTGCATAGCTGCTGAAAAGAGGAACTTCTAGATCATTCCCGTACAGTCTTTTCCTCATTAATAGGATAACTGAAGACAGATAACCAGGAGAGCCTCAAATCTCAATGAAAATAAGACAAGAGTCATCTCCCCAGTGTCCTAGATTGAAGGACTCCAATTCTGAGTCATAATGAAGACCTAGACCACTTGACAGGAACAAGAAATGAGACCTGTGAGTCCAGCCTCATGCGGAGAGAAGAGGAAACCCCCCGGGCACTGAGTCCTCTTGGGAGAAGACTGTCTTGCTTCTCCTTCAGCACATGAAGTGATCACCCCTGGGGCATAGTTTCACTCTTCCCTTCATACTAAGATCTGAAATCAGTTCCTAGTTAGCTGTTGCCTGCTTGTGGGTCCCAGTGGAGATGGAAGCACAATCCACACCCTGCTTCTGTAATAGCCAGGCTGATCTAAAGACAGACACTGGCCTCAAATAACTAAACGTGAAGCCCCTGCCTCAGTGATGGTGGAAATAATGGCCTAGCCTTTTATTTGTGGAAGTTTGGGCAGCCAAGTGGCCATACGAGGCTTCTGTGTAGCTGTGACTAAAAACCAAGGAAAGCAACTTAAGGGAAGAAAGAACTGATCCTGGCCCATGGTTTTGGAAGGATTTAACCAGTCATGGTAGGAGGGTGTGGGAAGCAGCTCTCATGTCACAGCCAAGTAGGGTGACAACAGGGGAGAGCAAGCAAGTTGTAAATTATGGAGGGCCCTTTATCCAACCAGGCTCTACCTCCCAGAGTTCCACCACCTTCCGCTGTCTACTGAGAACTTGAGACCACTGATGGATTAGCCTTTCACTAACTCAGAGTCTTCATGTGCGAATCCATCTCTGGAGATGTCCTCACAGATGCACCTAGAGATGTGCTTCGCTGATCTCCTAGGTAACCCTCAGCAGTCTAGTTGACTAACCCTCCCAGTAGGCTAGGTCTGACATGAGGTTTGTCTCAACACAGAAGAGGCTGGAGGAAAAGAAGCTTGAGAAAGGAGATATAGGAAAGGAAGCATGGTCAGAAAAGTAGGATCCCAGAGGCATATTGGAGAGGATTCCATGATTGTGACATGCAGGGACACCCCAACACAAACTTTATCACTGCATAAATTGGCCTCAGTCATGACAGGCAGCACCCTAGAAAGAATAAGTGGTTTTAGGAAACTTCAAATATTTCCTCAGTTTCCATACTTCTTTTTAAAATTGTTTTTATTGAGCTATATATTTTTCTCCACTCCCTTACCTTCCTCTCCCCTCCCCTTCTACCCTCTCCCATGGTCCCCATGCTCCTAATTTACTCAAGAGATCTTGTCTTTTTCTACTTCCCATGTAGATTAGGTCCATACATTGTCTCTCTTAGGGTTCTCTTTGTTGTCTAGGATCTCTGGAATTGTGAATTGTAGGCTAGTTTTTCTTTGCTTTGTGTCTACAAACCACTTATGAGTGACTACACATGATAATTGTGTTTCTGGGTCTGGATTACCGCACTCAATATGATGTTTTCTAGCTCTGTTCGTTTGTCTGCAAATTTCAAGATGTCATTATTGTTTTTTTTCTAATGTGTAGTTCTCCATTATGCAAATGTACCACATTTTCCTTAATCCATTCTTTGGTTGAGGGGCATTTAGGTTGTTTCCAGTTTCTGGCTATGACAAACAATGCTGCTATGAACATAGTTGAGCACATGTGCTTGTGGTACAATTGAGCATCCTTGCCGGGCAGTGGTGGCGCACGCCTTTAATCCCAGCACTCGGGAGGCAGAGGCAAGCGGATTTCTGTGAGTTCGAGACCAGCCTGGTCTACAAGAGCTAGTTCCAGGACAGGCTCCAAAACAACAGAGAAACCCTGTCTCGAAAAACAAAACAAAAAAAAAAAAAAACAATTAAGCATCCTTTGGGTAAATACCCCAAAGTGGTATTGGTGGTTCTTGAACTAGGTTGTTTCCTAATTTTCTGAGAAATCGCTATACTGATATACAAAGCAGCTGTATCAGTTCAGACTCCCACCAGCAATGGAGGAGTGTTTCCTTTTCCCCACAACTCTCCAGCATAAACTGTCATCAGTGTTTTGATCTTGGCCCTTTGTACAGATGTAAAATGGAATCTCAGAGTTGTTTTGATTTGCATTTCTCTAATGGCTAAGGATGTTGAGCATTTCCTTAAGTGTCTTTCAATCATTTTAGATTCCTCTGTTGAGAGTTAATTCAATATAAAATGCACCCCAATTTTATATTGAATTATTTGTTTTTTTGATGACCAGTTTTTTGAGTTCTTTGCATATTGTGGAGATCAGACTTCTGTCTGATGTGGGGTTAGTGAAGATCTTTTCCCATTCTGTGGGCTGCTGTTTTGTCTTGTTGACCATGTCCTTTGCTTTACAGAAGCTTCTCAGTTTCAGGAGGTCCCATTTTTTAATTGTTTCTTTCAGTGTCTGTGCTACTGGGGTTATACTTAGGAAGTGGTTTCTTGTGCCAATGCACTCAAGTTTACTTCCCACTTTCTTGTCTATGAGATTCAGTGTGGTTGGTTTTTTGTTAGGTCTTTGATTCATTTGGGCTGGGGTTTTGTGATATGGGTATATTTTCATTCTTCTACATGTTGATATGCAGTTATGCCAGCACCACTTGTTAAATATGCTTTCTTTTTTCCATTTGATATTTTTTGCTTCTTTGTCAAAAATCAGGTGTTCATAGGTGTGTGGATTGATATCTGGGTCTTCTATTCAGTTTCATTGGTCCTCCTGTCTGTTCTTATGCCAGTACCAGGCTGTTTTCAGTACTGTAGCTCTGTAGCAAAGTTTGAAGTCAGGGATTGTGATGCCTCCAGAAGTTCTTTTATTGTACAGAATTGTTTCAGCTATTCTGGATTTTTTTGCTTTTCCATATGAAGTTGAGTACCATTCTTTCGAGGTCTGTGAAGATTTTTGCTGGGATTTTGATGGGCATTGCATTGAATTGGTAGATTACTTCTGTAAGATTGTCATTTTTACTATGTTAATTTTACCTACCCAAGAGCATGGGGGATCTTTCCACTTTCTGGTGCCTTCTTCAATTTCTTTCTTCAAAGATTTAAAATCTTTGTCATACAAGTATTCCACTTGTATAGTTAGAGTTACTCCGAGATATTTTATGCTATTTGTGACTGTTGTGAAGGGTGATGTTTTTCTGATTTCTTTCTCAGCCCATTTATCATCTGTGTAAAGGAAGGCTACTGGTTTGATTGTTTGTTTTGCCTTGCTTTTGAGTTAGTCTTTTATCCTACTACATTACTGAAAGTGTTTATGAGCTGTAGAAGTTCCATGGTAGAATTCTTGGGGTCACTTATGTAAACTATCATATCATCAGCAAATAGTGAGAGTTTGACTTCCTCTCGTTTGATTTGTATCCCCTTGATCTCCTTTTGTTGTCTTATTGCTCTAGCTAGGACCTCAAGAACTATGCCTAATAGATATGGAGGAAGTGGACAACCTTGTCTTGATCCTGATTTCAGTGGGATCGCTGTGAGTTTCTCTCCATTTAGTTTGATGTTCGCTGTCGGTTTGCTGTATATTGCCATTATAATGTTTAGATATGTTCCTTGTATCCCTGCTCTCTCCAAGACCTTTATCATGGAGGGATGTTGTATTATGTCAAAAGGTTTTTCAGCATCTAATGAGATGATCATGTGGTTTTTATTTTTCATCATTTATAAGGTGTGTTGGTGTCATGTTAACCTGTGTCTTTTTATAGGTGAATTGAGTCCATTTATTTTAGGGGTTGTTAATGACCAGTGATTGCTAGTTCCTGTTATTTTAGTTTTTCGTTATGTGACGTTTTCCCCTTCTTTGGGATTTGCTGCTGTGAGATCATCTATTATCTGTTTTTGTGGCTGTAGCTAACTTCCATGGGTTGGAGTTTTCCTTCTAGTATTTTGTGTAGGGCTGGGTTTGTGGCTAGATTTTAGTTAAATCTGGTTCTGTCATAGACTATCTTGTTTTGTCCATCTATGATGATTGAAAGTTTTGCTGGGTATAGTAGTCTGGGCTGGTATCTATGGTCTCTTACTGCCTGCATAATGCTTGACCAGGACCTTCTGGCTTTCATTGTCTCCATTGAGAAGTCAGGTATAATTCCAATAGGTCTGTCTTTATATGTTACTTGGCCTTTTTCCTTTGCTGCTCTTAATATTCTTTCTTTATTCTGTATGTTTAATGTTTTGATTATTATGTGGTGAGGGGACTTTTTTTTTTTTGATCCAGTCTATTTGGTGCTCTATAAGCTTCTTGTATCTTTATATGCATGTCTTTCTTTAGATTGGGAAATTTGTCTTCTACAATTTTGTTGAATATATTTTCTGTGCTTGTGAGTTGAATTTCTCCTTTTTCTATCCCTATTATTCTTAAGTTTGGTTTTTTCATGGTATCCCATATTTCCCACATGTGTGTTTTCTTTATTGTCTCTCTTTCATTTTTCAAGTCTTGAATCATTTCTTTCATCTGTTTGGCCGCTTTTTCTTGTTTTTCTTTAAGGGATTTGTTGATTTCTTCCAATTTTTTGTTTGCCCTTTACTCCATTTCTTTGAGGGATTTTTTTCATTGTCTCTTTAAGGTCCTTAAACATTCTCCTAAAGTTATTTTTTAGGTCATTTTCTTCTGCTTCACCTATATTTGGATGCTCAAGTCTTGCTGTAGTAGGGTCTCTAATTTTTGTTGGTGTCATGTTCTTTGTGGTGTTGTGTGTGTTCTTACCTTGTCTACTCATCTTTTCCTCTGATTGGTGTAGTTGGGTCTGTGTCTCTATTGATCAATTTTCCAGGTGCCAATGGATTCAAGGCTCAGACAGATGTTCCTCATGGTGCAGTCAGGCCTATGGTACCAGTCACCCGGAGGTCACTCGGTGTTCCCTGGAGGTTGCTCGGCACTCCTGGTGTCACTCTGCAATCCCGGGGGTTGTTTGGGCCTGGTCCTATGGAGGTTGCTTGCTTGGGGCTGCTCTCACTGAGGTCACTGCCTTGGGCCTGCTCCATCAGAATTTGCTCAGACCTGCTCTGGTGGAAGTTGCTGGCTCCAGCCTGCTCTGGCAGAGGTCTCTGGCTTGGGCCTGCTACCTCAGCGGTTGGTCCCTTGTACCTGCTCCTGAGAAAGTGACTGCCTTGAGCCTGCTTTAGCGGAAGTTGCTGGTTCAGGCCTGTTCCCACAGACGTGCCTGTCTTGGGCCTGCTCCCTCCGAGGTTCCTGGTTTGAGCCTCATCCTGCAGAGATCTCTGGCTTAGGCCTGCTCTCTCAGAGGTTTCTGACTCGTACACAGTCCTGCAGATGTCTCTGGCTTTGGCCTGCTCCCTCAGTGGTCACTCCCTTGTACCTGCTCCTGTGGAGGTTGCGGCCTCGGTGCTTCAGAGAGCAGTACACTCCCAGAACTCTGGGCTGCTGTCCTTTGAGCTCAGTGCTTGCTCATCTTAGGCACAGATGCCTGCCTCCTATCATTTCTTCATCAGATTCTGGACAAAAGGTCTAGTCCAGTAGATGCCTCTACACGTCCCCAAAACACCTTAGATCCAAGGTGACTCTAGGTTCTTAACACCGGATCGTTGCCAAGGTCCCACCCAGCTCCCATGACTACCAGCAACCCTGAAGATACAACTGACCCAACGCTGCAGCACAATGGACTCTGCTCAGTTTCCACACTTGTCACACAAGGTGAAACTTACTGTGTTATTAGTTTACACAGATGGTCCTGCCTACCTCAATGGGCTTCTCAGTAGGTGATATATAATGATTGAGATTGACAACTACGGGACCACTCAGCTTGTGTCCAAACAGGAGCTGAAAATGTAGACTGGTTGCTCAGTTTTATGCTTCTGCCATCAGTCAGGAGAGCTTCACTTCCCAGAGGGCAGTGGTTCCTTGAAAGGACTGCGAACTATGTGCAGCTCTCAAGTAAGCAATCTGGAAGCCAGCCTCGGCATCTGAAAGAGTTTGTTGCTACAGCAAAAATCATGACTCTCCCAAGTCTCAGTGACTCCTGCCAGGGTCTCTTGTTGTAGTTTTAGTGTGACATTTTCCCCACAGGCCCTTGGTACCCAACTAGTGCTGTTGTTTTGGAGGGTTGTGGAGACTTCAGGGGGTTGAGCCTCGCTGAATAGGATCACTGGGGATGGGTTCTGAGGCTGTATAGCCTAGCCCTACTTCCTGTTCCCTGAG
This sequence comes from Microtus ochrogaster, assembly GCF_000317375.1. Taxonomy (NCBI): domain Eukaryota; kingdom Metazoa; phylum Chordata; class Mammalia; order Rodentia; family Cricetidae; genus Microtus; species Microtus ochrogaster. The sequence continues at coordinate 9,678,391 of NC_022015.1, forward strand.
TGTAGATACAATGTGATTAGCAAGGCCTCTGCTCCTGCCACCGTAATTTCTTCACCATGATGTAATGATCCCCTTGAGCCACTCACGGCAACAGGAAAAGATAGTAAGATGCCCTCTCTGACTTCTGAATCTCTCATTGATAAAACTAAAATAAAAGACCCCAAACTCCCCCGTGGTTTGAAATTATCCTCTAAAACGCTGTGCTAGAATGTTGTTTGGGGGCTCAAACATATGTTTGCTCTTTCTGAAGATACAGGTTAGGCATATAACTTCAACTCACCGAACGGCAATCTGTCAGTTAACAGACTGGCCCCCAGTGACCCACTGAACTAGGACACAAACAAAGTCCAGGGCCTTGGGTGGTCTAAGCTGCTGCAGCAGAATTTCAACTCTAAAGACCCTGAGATTAAAAAAATAATAATCTATAAAGTACAAATCTGCCGCATTCAGCTGCTTTGGTTATTTATATGAGCATTTCCTGATTCAAATTGCACTCTCAAATCAAATTTCCCTGGTTTATGCTTCCTTCAGCAATTACTGAAAGGCAGTTACTTCTCTCTGGAGGGACATAGCCAAAAGGTCTATAGACAAAATCTCGTTGACTCAGGGAGAGACAGATGAACTCAAGGCCTGGCTGGGCAGAAGTCACTTTGCCCACCGGAGTGAGTACTGATGGGCCTCCTGGCTGTTTGTCAGCCTCAATGAGAGAAAGACACTCTCTAAGGAAGACAGCAAGGTCCATGGACAGAGGAGAGAGTAAGCTTTGTGAGATGGGGAGGAAGAAACCACCTTCTCTGGGGTTTTGCAAAGATGGAGATGAGCAAGCTCAGCTTCAAAGGATTGAGAGCTATGAATGGGCCACAAGGAAAGCATGATCAGTTGTATACCAGAAAGCTTCTGGATCTTTCAATAGTCATCTTAAGTAAGAAGAGCCCCACAGCAATACTGTATGATACAACATGCTCGGTGCACACTCAGCCTGTCTGTATTTGCAGGGATTCTCTCAACTGCAACAAAGATGCTCACAGTGCTCATGGTCAATGCATTCACCCGGCACTAATTGCGGAAGAGTTCCCCTCCCCCTCCCTGGCTCCACTCGGTAGACCAGACCTTGCTCGCCTCCCTGACAGCTTTTCCTTTTGGAAACAACACCTTGGCTTTTTCTGAGAAGACCGTTCTGGTGTTGGACAGTTTTACATTTACTTCACCCAAGCTAAAGTCATCTGAGAGGAGGGGGCCTCAATTAATAGTTCCATAAGATTAGGCTGTAGGCAGGTCTGTGATGCATTCTCTTAATTAGTGATCCACAGGAGAGGGCCTAGGCCATGTGCCATCCCTTGGATGGTGGTCCTGAGTTCTATAAGAAAGCAGGCTGAGGGGCTGGAGAGATGGCTCAGTGGTTAAGAGCATTGCCTGCTCTTCCAAAGGTCCTGAGTTCAATTCCCAGCAACCACATGGTGGCTCACAACCATCTGTAATGAGGTCTGGTGCCCTCTTCTGACCTGCAGTCATACACACAGAAAGAATATTGTATACATAATATATAATAAATAAATATAAAAAAAGAAAGCAGGTTGAACAAGCCATGAGGAGCAAGCCAGTAAGCAGCACCCCTTCATAGCCTTTACATCAGCTCCTGCCTCCAGGTTCTTGCCATATTCGAGGCCCTGCCCTGACTTCCTTTGATGATGAACAGTGCTGTGAAAGCATAAATCGTACACACCCTTTCCTCCCCAGCTTGATTTTTGGTCTTGGTGTTTTGTTGCAACAATGGAAACCCTGATTAAGACAGTTCTCAACTGTTTACAACACATATACCACAGATAAAGGTGCCTTATGACTCAAGTATTACCTAGACCTGGCCACTTAGAACACTTCACTGTCCTAGATATGAAGAATAGATTAGTAAGCCTGTGGTCCCTTCCCAGTACATGAATCTTTCCTAGAACTTTTGCTGCAATTACCAGGAGAAAAAGAAGGAAATTTCCAGCAACTTTACAAGCATAAATGAATAAAGACAAGAACCATCAGCAGAGATAGGATATCTCTAAGAAGAAGGAAAGAGCAGATGTGAGCTCCCAGCTGCTGCTCCAGCACCATGCCTGCCTGCCTGCTGCCATGCTCCCCACTGTGATGGTCATGGACTCATCCTCTGGAACGGTAAGCAAGCCCCCAGTTAAACACTTCCCTTATAAATAAATAGCCTTAGTCATGGTGGTTCCTCACGGTAATCAAACAGTAATTAAGACAGCTGGTGCAACCCATGATAGTAGAGGAGATAAAGGCAGAAGACTTGAAGTCGTAAGCTATGATATGAGTTTAAAGCAACAAGAACTCAGTGGAAAGACTGAATGTGACAGAATTTTAATTCCATTTCTGCTTTGACTGACTATGCACTTCCTCTCCAAGCCAAAGGATTAAGAGAATCCCCACTCAGTCTTGTGGTGTGCCGAAAGATAAAGTTAAACAATTTAGGTAAGGTGGTTGATACATAGGAAGTGCCCAATAAGGGTATCATTGGCTTTATCATAACGGTGGTATTGGTGCTGTTAAAAGAAATCATGGACAAGGAGAGATCTGGGAGGAATTAAGAAATGAGAGGACAAAGATGCTGTCATTGTGCACAGGAGCCCTGGTTCTCCAGAAGTAAGCGAAGGACAGGAAGGAAGAATGGGGCCGGCACAAGACGGAAGTTGGGAGCTCTCACTGCAAAGCAAGATGGTCTGAGGATACAGGGAGAAGGAGGGGGGAAAGGGTGAAAGAATTTAATGGGAGAAACAAGAAAAAAAAATGGCAAAGGACTTATTCCAGAAGTGTGCAGACTCCAGAAGGAAACAGGGAAGCCAGGAGGTGGAGAGGAAGGGAGGCAGAGCTGAGAGGGTGTGGGATGAGGAACACCCAGACTCCAAAGGACACCCTGAAAATGAAACAGAGCAGGCGGGGGAAGTGTGTCCTAAAGCAGTGGTAGAAACAATTTCCAAATGGAATTGGAGACTGTTAATGATGCCTCGGGATTCCGAGATGCTCAAGGAGCCATTTCTTTTTTTTTATCAAGTTTGGCAAAATCTTGTTTGGCAGTAAAATCTGACTCAGGCTGATGGGAAGCTGCTTAAACATTCTTCCACATCGTGTGCTCCTTCGCAAATGTCACCGCAGAAATGAGCTGACCGTGAGACCTGGATGAGGGGAGCAGTGGGGGAGGGGCTGACTACCACTTGCTTCCCATTTGCACAGCGTTCTGGAATCCCCAGACAGTGGTTTGTAGGGCTTCAGATGGATCTCTACACCTGTGAGACTGCGAACAAAGACAGAAGCACACAAAGTCCCAAAGCTGGTAAGAACACCCTCGCCCTGAGGATTGACTAATTGCTAAGTGCTGCGTACTTGGTGCCTCCTTCAATGCTCCCAGACGGACTAGGTCTCACTTTATCCTCTCTGCATAGGCAGGACAAAGGTGGCCTTGAAAAGTAAACTGATTTGTTATCAGTTCACACGAAGTTGGTGAGAGACGGAAACCAGGAAACCAGTTGTGCCCAGTTGGGTGATTCCAGAGCTTAATATCCAGCCACTACACCATGCTAGACAGATGGGAATTCTGATAACTTCGGAGGGGGGGGCAGCCAACTGGGGTTCTGTGGGTCTGCACCTGTGAGAGCTGTTCCCAGATGTGACTGTGCCCAGATGTCACAGGAAGTCAATGTGAAGACTCATGACTCTTCCCCATCCAAGGGGCTTGACAAAGCCTCACCTTTGCCTGCTATGCTCTCTCCAACTGTGAAAGTATCAACCAAAAGTTACGAGACTCTTGTTCAAAGGAAGAAAGAGGGGGAACAAAGAGCGTTGCAGTCTTTGGGAGGAAGGTTCGCTTGGATGTTTAGCAACCATGGTGTCCATGAAGGTTTGGGGGCAGGAAATACCCCGTCTCTATCATCTCTATCAATAACTTCTTGCAAATACGGACAATTAACACATGCTAATTTCTTAGGTGAAGTACTACAGATGCGTTCCTTTCCAGCTCTCCAGGGCATTGCAACTTTCAAGTCAACTGGCCTTTCTCCCACTCTCCTTCCTCCCTTTATTTTCCAGGGCTTCGTTCACACCAAGTGTGTTAGCTACTTTGCCTGATGCTGGGATAAAATATCTGACAAAAAGCAACTTAAAGAAGGAAGGTTTGTTTGGGCTCACCAGCTGAGGGTACAGTCCATCATGGCGACAGGAGTGTGAGGCAGCTGCTCACATCATGTCTTCAGTCAGAGAGCAATGGATGCTGGTGTTCAGCTCCCTTTCTCCTTCCTTCTCAGTATGGGACCTGCCCAGAGAATGGCGCTCCCCCTGTTTAAGGGATGTCTACCTCAATTAACCTTAATCCAGATAAACCTTAGCAGGCATGCCAAGAGTGAGGTGAGGTAGCAAGTACAAGTTGAAAGGCATGATGTAGTCAGAGAAACACATCCCAGGACAGGAAATATGTCGTCAGAAAAGTGAAGAACAAAGTGGCTGTTGTGGCATGGGGAAAACTTGGTGAGAGATTAGGTGTGCAAAGTCTGTGAACGCTCTTCCCGATGTGATGGTGAGAGACTCCCCAGGAACATTTGAGGGTGTTGGACAGCCACATCACACTCAGGTTAATGAGAGGTGATACAGAGGCCAAAGACCCGGGTCTCTGTCTTGCCTTCGTTCTGACATTGTCTGACTTGTTAATTCTGTAACTTTGATCAGACACTTTTCTCTGTAGCCAAACAACTGAACACACTTGCACACTTGTGTGACGTGTTAATGCTTCCAGCCAGGCAGTAGTTGGAGCAGTCTGAATGTGCTTTTGAGCGTGTTTATCTCCCTGAACACCCCCAAAATGGTGCATTTACTTCATGCTCTAAATATAGCAGTATCCACTTTCCCTTTTGACATCTTTTCTAAGACAAAATATTTTGTCTCTAGAGATGTACCAATGCCACTGTTCTGGAGGCTTCTTTTGGCTTCAACAACCTGGTAGCAGGCTCTATAAAGAGGCTGGATGCGGGAGTCAACAAAGATAGGGGTTACTGAGGCTGTGGAACAGACTAAATCTCACTCAACTGGGACAATCGAAGCTTGTTTCTTGCTCAGGTCTGCCCCAGTGTTGGTAGAGGAAGTAAGGGAAATTAGATGAATCATAAACACCCTGGGACAGACTGACACTGCTGTCAGGGACTGAAAGCTCCAGCGGGAAGTGGCAGGTGTCACTCCCAAGGCAATGGTCAGAGCCATGCAACTGTAAAGGACAGGAAAAGAATCCCAGCTACAAACCCAAAATAGAAGCAGAGATGATGGCCCTGAAGGACAATTCATCCCATGGACAGAGGTGACCAGTCGCCCCAGGAACCAGGTCGTCTTGTGAGAACTTCAAAGTGTGGGAGAGTCTGAGAAAGAACCTACTTCCAGTTCCCGAAAGGTTGGGGAGAAGCCAAGGTCAAGGAGGGCAGGCCGGAGAAGAGCAGTTTGGAAAGAAGGAACCTGTAGAAACTGAATTCTTCTGTCTTGTCACAGACAAGAATGCACTTAAAAACTTGGCGTATTTTCTGTTTAATTCCTAAGTCCAAAGTCAGAGGTTAGAGGAATGTCACTTTCTATATTTTATGGTTATAAGTTAACTAGTATACTCAATTTCCTGATTGAAACCCCATCACTTGGAGCTAGCATGAAGTTTCACCTCTGCGGCCTTGATGGCTGCAGAGAAAATAGAGTTCCATATTGCAGTAGGCATCAAAGAGTTTCTTCCCAAACATCAGTCCACTGATGTGCTGTGGGTTTTATGTCAGTTGGACACAGCTAGGGTCACCTGGAAAGAGTGAGTCTTAATCAGAGAAAATACCTCCATAGAACTGGCCTTTAGGCAAGCTGAATGGAATTTTCTAAATTGATAGCTGATGTGGGAGGGCCCAGCTCACCAAGGGTGGTGCCACCTATAACCATATTATAACTGGTGATTCTGGGTGCTATAAGGAAACAGGCAAAGCAAGCCATGGGAAGCAAGCCAGGGAGCAGCTCTCCATAGCCTCTGCTTCAGTTCCTGCCTCCAGGTTCCTGCCACGACTTCCCTCATTGATAGGCTGCTGTGGAACCGTAAACTGAAACACGTTTAGCCATGGCATTTTCTTACAACACTGTAAACCCTAAGACAATGGGTACCACAGGACACCCTCAGCTTCCGTCTTCATGGTGTCTTCCATTCTTACAGATCTGTCATTTCCACCAGCATGCTTAGCCTGAGGATACCTGACAGAAGACACACAGGCTCCCTGGGGCACCACCAGCACCCCCTGAGGCTGGCCATCCCCCAGGAACACTATAGAAGTATTCTCTGTACCTGAAGCCCCTCTCCTGTCGAGTCCCATGGAATCTGTCCTCCCCACCTTGCTTTTCTTGCATTGTCTGCCTCTCTCTGGGAGGAGCATCAGTGAGCTCCATTTTTTACAAAAGACAGGTGGCTGAGGGGTCAAGCCCAGAGATTCCTAAGAGAAAAGAACTTTGGGAGAGGGACAGAGAATGACAAAGACGCTGAGGTGGGATGAGGGTGGTGAGTCCAGATGGAGTAGAGGGGATGGGTAGAAGATGAGAATCCATGGTTGGATCTAAATTATGCAAAAAAGACATAATACCAATGATAATGACTGAGAACAACTCACCAAAAAAATAATAATAATAACTCATCACATTCTAGAATAATAGAGTGTAATGGCTGTCTCCATTTTAGAGAGGAGGAAACTGAGTCAGAATAGTCTGATTAATTGCATGAGCAAGAACAAAGATTGGAGCTCAAAACATCTCCCAAATTTAGGCATGCACTACACCATGCAGCCTGTGAAGACATGGAGTCAAAACCAGGAGATGCGACACCACGAGAAGAGCAGACACAGAGTGGAGACCTTTAAAAGGCAAACTGACAAGAGGTGTGGCATCCAAAATATGTATGTACCTTTTTAAAAAGAAAGCAATCAGGGCCGGGAAGGTGGCTCCATGGGTAAGAGCATTTGCTGAGCAAGCGTGATGACCTGGGTTTAGATGCCCAGCACTCACACCGAAAGCTAAGTGTGGCTACAAATGCCTCTAACTGCAGTGCTGCGGGAGTAGAGACAGGACGATCACTGGGTCTGCTAGCTGCTAACTTACAGTCTTCATAAGAGCCTCTGTCTCAGCCAACTGCAGCAGAGAACAATTAGCAAGACACAGCTCAGCATCCCCTCTGGTCCTGCTAGCATGTGCATAGAGGTATGCTCACCCACACATACATGCAATGTACCAAACTCTCTCTCTCTCTCTCTCTCTCTCTCTCTCTCTCTCTCTCTCTCTCTCTCTCTCTCTGTCCACACACACACACACTCACAAAGAGAATGAACAACCCAATTAAAAACGGGCAAGAATATAAATAGACACCTCACCAAAGATACAAACAGCAAACAATCATGTGACGACACATTCAGTTTCACATGCAATCAGGGGCTAGGATGGTAGACCTGGTATGATGGCACCCCTGCTATGATGGTGGCACATTCATTATAATGGCACACCTGTAGCGATGGCACACTAGTGATGGCACACCTGTTGTGATGGCACACTTGTCCTGATGGCACACATGTCATGATGGCATACCTGTTATAACAGCACACTTGTCATGATGGCATACCTGTTATAACAGCACACTTGTCATGATGGCATACCTGTTATAACAGCACACATGTCATGATGGCATACTTGTCATAATGGCACACTTTTCATGATGTTACCCTTGTCATGATAGCACACCTGTCATGATGGCACACCTGTCATGATGGCACACCTGTTATAACGGCACACTTGTCATGATGGCACACCTGTTATGATAGCACACTTGTCATGAAGGCACACCTGTTACGATGGCACACTTGTCATGATGGCACACCTATTATAACAGCACACCTGTCCTGATGGCACACCTGTCGTGATGGTACACCTATCCTGATGGCACACCTGTGAGAACAGTTGGAACACTGACAACACTAAAGGAAAAGAGGTTGTGCAGCCCCTGTGGCTCTGATTCGCTAAAGTGCGAAAGATAGTTGGAGGCCCCTTACAAGTATGAACACACTCCCTCGTATGGGCCAGCGTTCGCACATCACGGTGTCAACCCACAAAAGCTGAATACTTGCATCCTCACAAAAACATGCACAGGGATACTTACAGTCACTGTCTCTACAACCGCCTAAGTTTGGAAGCAACTAGAATACCGTACTGTAAATCATAAAAATCCTCAGTGCATCTGTAGAATGGAATGTTGGTCAATACTAAATAGACACAGGCAGCCGGGTGGTGGCAGCACACGCCTTTAATCCCAGCACTCAGGAGGCAGAGGCAGGCGGATCTCTGTGAGTTCGAGGCCAGCCTAGTCTACAAAAGCTAGTTCCAGGACAGGCTCCAAAGCTACAGAGAAATCCTGTCTCGGAAAAAAACAAAAACAAAAACAAACAAACAAAAAAAAAAACCAAAACCCACAGGTTTTCAAGCCTAGTTTACAGCTGAGTGAAAGAAGCCAATCAGGAGGGGCCTATTCTATTCAATTCTCATTAATGTGACATTCAGGAAAAAGCCAAACTATAGGAACAGAAAAGGGATCAGTGGTTGCCTGAGGGGACGTGGGGCTACATGCAGGACACGGAGGATTACAGAGCTGACGAAAGTCCCTGTATGATAGTATGACAGTGGGTATATGTCACCCCACATTTTTCAAAACCCAGAGGTACACAGGAGAGAAGGCTGATATAGGTTCTGCAGGAGCTGCTGAGATGTGGAAAGCTGGGCATGTTTGGGGTGAGGGTGTGTGGGAAATCTGCTCCTTTCGCTTCATTTTGCTATGAGCCTAAAATCTCTCTAAAAACTCAGCTTCATCTGAAATAATGATAGCTGTGCCCGGTGACTTACATCTGCAACCCCAGCACTCAGAAGGCTGGGACAGAAGGATTGCAAATTGAAAGCCAACCTTGGCTACACAAGCTCCAGGCCAGCCTAAGCTGTCATAATGGCCTGGTCTCAAAAACCACCAAATAATAATAGTGATGCTAATGAAAAGGTAGGAATGGAAGACCCACTGGGAGACAGAGGGAGATCCACATATAAAACTTCTCTACAAGGAGGCCCTTGTCTTCATTTATTCTCAAGTCTTTGTTCATGCTGGTCCTGTGCAGACGACACTAATGAAGGGAAGGGGCAAGGGTGTGTCTCGAGTTCCGAATTCTCGGAAAGTGAACCCTTCTGGGCAAAGCAACCATGATTCGCCATGCAGGCAAGGTCACCACTCAGGCTACCTTATGACTCTCAGATGCTGGCCCTTGCCTGGTCACAGGCAGCCAGCTCATAGAACAACTATGGTGCTCTGATAGGAAGCCCCACAGGCGATGCCGGTCTTGGAAGCATCACTCCCACGAAACGGTATCTTTAAAACTCAGTCTTCATTACCCCGCTCAGATTCCCAAAGGAGGTATTTGTCAGGCACTCAAAGAGAAGCATTCAATTTGAGGAGGAAAAACACAGACAAAGAAACACATAGTTACGCAGAATTGGAAGAACCAACCCCGCAATTAGATTCAAGTTCCTTTACATCCGAGACAAGGCTCTGCTAGCACCATTTACCATTTAGTGAGATGCAATTCGGCCGGATCTCGAGCCTTGGGTACCATCTGCTCCCTTTGTGGAAAGCATTGTGATTTTGTGCAGGCAAAAAAAGTATAAACAGAGCCCAGAACGGTCCATTAATAAGGGAAAGCAGCAAGCAAAGGGAAATTTCATCTGCTTCCTAGCTTCTGGTCCACACAGCATCCATGAGCAAAAGAGGCTTTGATGGTGAGTAAGGGTGATGTTTGGAAATCACCGCCCCTGCCATCACTTCCCAAAAGGATTGTTTTGCTGGACAGTAGAACTGACTGGCTCATGTTTCTGGCCCAATGATGCCACTCTTGTTACGTTTTGGCTAGTCGGATTAGGTTTGGTTTGACCAGCTAAGACCTCAACAGTTCATACTGCTAACAGTTCCCAGGCGTTGCTGGACTGCTTCCCTCCCATCTGTTGCTAGTTGATGATTTTGTTATTGCCCATGATGTCATTATTGTTGCTGCTGTTGGTCTGGCATAACCTAGCTCCATTCCCTCCACCGTGTGCCACTTCTACAACATCCCTGGAAGCAGCTTGGTGAACTTGATTGATGAACAGGATGAGGGTGAGTCACCAGATCCCCTCTTCAGCACCAGGGACTATCCTCTGCCCTTTCTCAGGGTTACACGGGGTCTTCTGAGCATTGAGGAGAGCAGGGAAACATCCAGAGCTCCAGTGGTCTTTCAATTTAAGGGTTCATGAGGCGTGTGATGCCGAACTGTTCCATATGTTCAATGGCTTGAGCTTTGGTGACAAGAAAGACATCAGGTGCTTGGCTAAGAGAGCGCATTTGAGAGCCTGGGTGTTGATCTGAATGCTAGGCTAGGCAGTGGAGTGCTATTCACTGCAGTAAAGGTGCCCAGCACCCTGCAGGGCATATTTACAACACAAACAAAGTGCCCTTGTGCCCACGGCAGAGTCAGGGACTTCAGCAGACTACAGAGGACAGCTACCGTCACAGTAATTACAGATATAAAAGGCTTGAGTGAGGAAAACCTGAGTGGGTGGGATTTGTGTAGCTCACATGGAGGACTCCTAAAATACACGGGTATCAGCAGGAAGAGACCCAACCCCTGAGCCTGAATCGTCTGCACATTTATCTTCCAGCAGCTCCGTTTGTGCCGCCAGCAGGCTGTGCCAAAGGCATGGGAAGCTAGGCTTGCCTGGTGATTTGACTAACTCTTGGATTATTAGTGTCAGTTAAAAGGGATTGACTTGGAAAAATAAGATGTGGACAAAAAAAAAGTATCACATGTCACCACACTACCAAGAGCTAAGGCTACTGAGGTGTTTGGAGTTGTCATGACTTCTGTTTCAATGTTGGTTACAACAGAAATTGTCTCGTGTCCAGAAGGGATAGTGTGAAATCAATCACATACATTTGCCAATGCAGTGTGGAAAGGTTATGTGCTCCAAGAACAGAGCCCTCAGCCCAGCCTCAGAAGGTGGAGCTGAGAATGTTATCTCCTAAGACTCATCACAAGGCTGTCCAGGTAAAACCAATCAGATTCTGAATCATGCAGCCTGCTTTTAGCATCTATGAGCTATTCCTAGCCAGGGCCCTCTGCATCCTGGGTCTAATGGAGAAAGCCCTGATAATCTTCATCCGGGCCATACCTTAACCCCATAAATTCCCACTCTGTTCCGGAGCAGGTGAGGATTCTCTAGCAGACAGACTTGGCACGGTCTGAACATGCTTCACTTTTGACAGTCCCACTGTAATATACAAAGGATTGATATTAACAGGATGAGAAAATCAACCTGGTGCCAACTAGTGGGTGGATGGAAACAAATTCTCAGCCCCCTGGAAGGATTAAATTAAGGTTGGGAGGCTGAACTTTGGAAAGCCGGCCAAGGCATCTTTGTGGGCTGCTGGGTTTGGAAATCAATTAAGGGAACAGGAAGGATGTGCGGTCCACTGTGGAGCTCTGCCAGCCGGGTCTTTGCTGCATTGGGGAGATGGGAGTCTGGCTAAGGTAGTTATATTATTACATTATTATATATTTTATTATACTATAATGTAGTTATGTTGGCACTGTGCAGCATATGGGTGTCTTCATCCCTGCTTTCATCTCACGGAGGAAATTGGTAGAGGAAAGAGAGACCTAGACTTAGCAGCCAAAAAAAAAAAAAATCTGTTTATAAGAATATTTCAGAATAGGGAGAGCATTGTGATATACTAGTTAATCCTGAAAGACCGTGTTTGTTCTATAGGGACTGTGGCTCCTAATTGACTCCTCTCCTCTCTGGGGACTCTTTCCCAGGGTCTGATTGCTGATCTTTTGAAATTGGATGACCCAGCAAGAGGAGCTGCTGTGGAGAGGAGAAGAAATGATCGTAATGATCATGTCACCTGAAGAGGAGCTCTTAACGGGGCCAACCTGTCTTCAACAGGAAGGATTGAATGGAGAAGCTGGAGGCACCGTGGCCAGCATACAGAATCCAGAATGCTTCGGGTTCCACTGTGCTCTAGCCGACTCCCAGCAAAGCCTTGAACTACTTTTATACATAGTTGCTATGCTCCAGATCATAGGGCCTGAAGCCGAAACTGCATCTGATGGGATCAGGAATGCAGCAGAATCTCCTTGGAGCCGCTGGAGTAGCCCCATGGACTTCTGTCGAGAGATTGCTTGTCCATCAGTCAGTGATGCTTTGGGATACTAGCCTCTCAGGATGGAAGTTGGGGTGGCCTCTGCTGCTGGATGAGCGAGTGGCCAATTGATCTCATTGGTTGACTCTCCGGGAACCATCCTTAGTGAAAGACAAGGCTATGATCGGCAATTGGTACCCCGTGTTCAATGTCAGGTCAATGGTAGGCCATAAAAATCTGACCTACCTGTATGAACAATGAGGACCAGCGCACCCTGTGGCATTAGCTATGATCTCTACTGAGACTGCAGAAAATGTCCCTGCTCCGTCCTTTTATGTGTGCATCTCCGTAGTACAGCTCCTGTTAGGTCTCCCACAGTTCCCCACCGGCAAATATCCATCCAAGGGACCAATCCCAGGAACTAAAGGCAGTCCTGTCTGATCCTTCCTCTGGGACAATTGACTAGAGAGGAGGAAAGGATGCAGGGGGTGGGGGAGAAGTACAGCAACAGAAAACAACAAGACATGGGCCTAGAAGCTCTGGATATGCTGAAGCAACAAGGGTGGGAGAGGGCTGCCATTGGCGGCTGGAGAGTTGGAATCACAGAAACCATTAGGGTGCATGGCTCACTCCCAAGGGGGAGTCCCTAGAGCTCCTATCTTTTCATGTTTTAATTGTGATCTGTATACTTTTTATTGTGTCCCATATTTCCTGAATGTTTTGTGTTGAGAATTTGTTGGCTTTGCTGTTTTCTTTGATCTGTGCATTTATTTTCTCTATGGTGTCCTCAGAATCTGAGATTCTTTCTTCTATCTCTTGTATTCTATTGATTATGCTTGTTTCTGTAGACTCCGCTCGTTGACCTAGATTTTCCATGTCCAGCTGGTCCTCAGTTTGTGTTTTCTTCCTTGCCTTCATTTCAGTTTTTAATTCTTGAACTGTTTCCATTACCTGTTTGATCATTTTTTCTTGGTTTCCCAGGGTATCGTGTACGTATTTACTCATTTCTTCAAATTTTTTGTTATACTTCTCATCCATTTCTATAAGGGCGTTTTTTACATGTTGTTTAAGGGATTCTATTGCTTTCATAAAGTCAATTTTTTCCACTTTTCTGTGTTAGGGTGTTCAACTACTTCTGTTGCAAGACCATTGGGTTCTGATGTTTTTCATGTTGTTTTTCAAATTATTGGGTGAATTCTTGCCTTGGCGCCTGCCTATCTCTCCCTATTGATCCTATCTAATGGGTCTTTTAAACCGGATCAGGTTTCCCTGCTGGCCAAGGGTTCCGCTTACCAAATGCCCTCGCTCTGTTTCCTGGTTCCTGCCGCAGGCCAAGAACCCTCTCACCCCTCCAAAGGGTCTTCAGGATCAGGACCAGGCTCCCCGTTTGCCAGTGACCTCTCCAGCAAAAGGCCTACCTCTTTGATTTAATTGTAGTGGGGCGATCTGCTCTCGTTATTGCGTGATCCGTATACTTAATGGTTGCTATCTCTGACCTCTGTTTTTGTTGTGTGTGAGGTATGTGCTGTGGCATGTGTGTGGAAGCCACGGACAGCTTGGTAGGATCTGGTCCCTCCAATGAATTTAGGTCATCAGGCTTGCGGCAAATACCTCGCCCAGGGCTGAGCCATCTCACTGCCTGCAATATTTATTGTTTTAACCACTTTTTACATTTAGTTTTTGATTGGCATCTTTCTGGGGTACACTGTGACATCTTTGCACACTCGTATATCTTGTAATCAGCAATGCAGAGTGTTTAGATCACCTGTCATCCCAAACATCTATCATTTCTTTGTGATGGGAACATTCTAGACACTTGGAAAAACACAGCATTGCTGACTGTCGTCAGCCTCTGTAACACT
>NC_022015.1:9692763-9699907 GCF_000317375.1 Microtus ochrogaster
TCTCCCCAGCCTCCTCTCCCCTCAGCCTCCTCTCCCCCACTTCCACTCCCATAGCCTCTTTTCTTTGCTCCCTAATCCTATGAGCTCACCCTTTTTAGATTTCACAGGTAGGTGAATCCACAGCTTCTTTTCTATTTTACTCAACATTCTAACTTCTGTCTAGTCCATCTGTTACTTCAAATGACAGTATCATTTTTAAAGCTGAATAGCACTCCATTTTTATGTATCATATGTGTGCATATGTGTATGAGAGGGGTGGGAGGGAGAGGAGAGAGAGAGAGAATTCTTTTTATTAATTTGTCTATTGATAGACTTTTGGGCTTAGCCATTTAAAAGTTATTTTATTTATCGTCATTGTGTGTAATGTTTGTGTGTGTATGTATGAATGAGGATTCAATCATGCTATATTACATGTTTAGGGTGAGAAAACAATTTGTGGGTGCTGGTTCTCCCCTTCCATTGTGGGTTCCAGGGACTGAACTTAGGTCTTCAGGTTCCTGTAGTGAGTACTTTTGCCTGCTGAGCCATCTCGCTGGTCCCATCTAATGAGTTTTAAGGACACAGTTCTTTTTTTGCCTTTGGTGCCCCTCTTTGTTGTTTGAAGTTTTATTTATTGTTGTTATTATTTCTATCGCCAAGCACTCTGGTAAAATGACAAGCCACCCCAAACACTGGCACTCCCACGTTCCATGGCTGCACATGCACCACCAAGCGCTCAGACAACTTACATAGCCACCCAGGGAGGTGCAGTGTGGTCACGTGATCTACGCATGATGCAGCTACGTAAGCCCCTGTGCGTCTGTGCTAGGCAGCCTTTAAAAGCTGGACATGCCTGCTCCACATTCTCTTCCTGCACCAGCTCTCCTCAGGTCGATGCATATGTCTGTCTCTCTCCCCAATAAACTCTTAAAGTGGGTTCTGTTCTCGTGCCTGGTAATTTCAGTTATTATATGCATATGTTGTGTGCACATGTGCCATGATGCACATTGGGTGTCAGAGTCCAACTTTGGGAATGATCCTCATCAGGTCAGCTTCCCTACTTATGGTAAATGGTAAAAATAACCATCCCATGTATGAGGCAGACCTAAGTCCAAATCCCTACTCTGCAACTTCCTATTAATGTGCTATCAGCAGGTAACCACACGCAATGTGTTTAACTGTGAGAGTGGGGTGTACAGGACAGTATAGTAATTGAGAAACACGAGTGAAGAAGTCAGGCCGCACTGTGTGCGGAACGGGAGCTCCGTTACCTCAGCTCTGAAGGCCACAGCGACTGCCCCTCTCTCATGATGTTATATGAGGGTGGAAGAAGATGGTTCTCGAATGTTCCTAATACAGGATATTAACTGTGGTGCTGGAGGTTGTGGAGACAAATCCATCTGTAAAGTGCTTGTTGTCCAAGCATGAAGACCTGAACTTGACGCCCAGCACCACGTTAAAAGTCAGGAGCGGTGGCACAGGGCTGTAATCCAAGTCTACGAACACATGCAAACATGCGAGAGACAGAGACTTTTAAACAGCTATAATTTCTGCTAAAATAGTAGACATGGTGTTAAGACACTGCGAGGGTTTTACTAATTAATTCTTTAATGTCAAGAAATAAAACCAAGACTTGAATATACATAGCTCAGAGCATCTCTTTCTCTATATTTACCTTTCCCTCTTTTTCTCTTCCTTCTCCTCCCCAGCCCCTGACTCCTCCCAACCCAGGACAGCTGTGTCCTCCAGTCTGTGCTGGCTGATTCAGGCCTATGAGCTTTGGGGTACTGAGTGTGGGGGGAAACAGCTTGACGAGCCACCTGCTGAGGGTGCACAATCCCGGGCCACTCATTTCCAGCCTATGGCTTCTGCCTTGGAGATCATCACACACAGAGACAGCACAGAGTTGGAGAGGCCACTAAGCCCTCCAGTTTGAGTGCCATAGGTCTGCCAGCATGCTCCAACAGACCTTGGAGAATGTTGGCACCAAAGAGGCAGGGCCATGAGCCTAGAGTCCTATTGCCATCAGATGCTATTTTTCCCCCATTTACTGTGATGTTGATTCCTGACAGGGAGAAATGCACTGGAAATGAGTTCTATCTGCAGAGTCCGAGGAGTGAGCTGGAGGCCCCACCACTGGCCTCTTATGTGTCCCAGTGTAGGTCTCTTGCCTTCTACGGTTCTCTACACAGAGAGATTCTTTCACAATGATTTAGAGCATGAATCTGAGGACAGTCACCCCATCTTTCTCTCTTGCCCTGGTATGGAGTTTTGGAGACACCACAGGCCAAACTTTTATTGAAAATGTCACATGAAAAAGGAAATAACTTTTTTTTTATTAGCTAAGATTGGTTTTTGCTAGCAGAGAACAGTCTCTAATGATGATGACACACTTCAATGAGTGTTTCTTCATGATGTGAAATTAGATTATTGAGGTGTTAAAGACTTTCATTGGGAGATATTTGGAGTGTTTTTCTGTGAGGCAGCTATAGTTACTCATTCTTACTGTATATCAGATAGCATGGATCTTATTCATGATTCCAGTCAATCCTCAAGAAAATCAGTCTTTCACTTGTTTATTGGCTCAGTAAGTTTGTTATTTGTTTGATTGGGTAGTTGATTGGGTGGTTGACTAATTGATTTGTTGGCTGGTTGGCTTGTTAGTTGAATGGTTACATGACTGATTGGCTGGTTGGTTGACTGATTTGGTTGGTTATTTAGCTGATTATTGGTTGATTACTACTTGGTTGATAAATTGGTCGGTTGATTCACAGTTGCTTGGCTAGTTGGATGCTTGATTAGCTAGTTAGTTGACTGGTTGGTTACTGAGCTGATTGATTAGCTAGTTGGTTGGTTGGGTAATTAGCTAGTTGGCTAATTGGGTCAGCTGATTGTTACTTCATTGATTTGTTTGTTGGTTGACTAGTTACTTGGTTTGTTGGTTGGTTATTCTTTTAGGTAATATATTGGGTAGTTGGTTAATTACTTGGTTGGTTGGTTAGTTGGTTGGTTGGTTGGTTGGTTGGTTGGTTGATTGGTTGGTTGGTTGATAAGCATGAGGACCTGAGTTTAGATTCCCAGCACCCAAGTTAAAACCAAGGATGGCAGGGTCTAACTGTAACCCCAGCATTCTGGGATGGGGCAGAAACAAGAAGATCCTGGGGCTTGCTGGGCAATAAATCTAGCTGAAACACAGAGCTCCAGGCTCAGTGAGAGCCCTGTTCTCAAAAAGTAAGGTAGACCAGTGACTGGTGAAGATGTCCAACGTCAACCTCTGCCATCTGTAGTATATGTTCACATAGCAGGCTTACATACACACATACCTCTGCACACACACATGCACACACACACACATGTACACAACCACACACAAATACTCAACACACCAAACACATTCAAAAGAATTAATTAAATAAGTAAATAGCACCTTCATGTAGGTCCAAAGCCAATTTCCTCAACCCCTGTTCTGTGTGTTTCCGTATTCAAGTCAAACAGTTCAATAATTAAGAGAATTATCCATGTTCAAGTCTCACTCCCTGCTGGAGGATACTTGATTCTCCATATTTTAAATCAACCCAGATTTGTGAGGTGCAAGGTGTTTTCAGACCCACCCAACTACGTGAGTGGGAAAATAAACTTTAAATATTTCAGTAAATGCATTTGGAGGTGGAGTCAAATATGCCATTGCTGAGGCAGCTTAAAAAGAGGAATGGGAAAAGGTAAACGGCTAAAAAGCAGCTTCTGCTGAAGCCGCAATCAAAACAGCAATTAGAATAGATTTTCAAAGCACAATCAAAAGGCCCCACCCCACACCCCACACACTTCTTCAAAACAGATGATAAGTTAATTCTCAGCTCCCTGCAATCCTCATTGTCTGGGCGACAAAGGAATTCTATAGCCCTGCATATCAGGATGGGTAATTATGCCTGCTTATAAAGCATTTTGTAAGTAAAAGATTGCAGTCGGCTGAGCAGGACAGCCGCTAGCAAAACTAAGAAGGCACGTGTTGCAGGAGGGAAGAAAAAGAGACAACTGGCAGTCAGGATTGCCCCTGTCGCACCCTCAGCCCCAGCCTCTGATGTGCTGACCAGACAGGTGTGCACGCTCACATAATTCTAATCTTAAAAGGAAATCAGGAGCTTAGGGCTTGGGTGTGTTCAGTGAAGTTCTTTGGTGGCAAGAATGGACACTAAAGTAGAAAGGGGGCTCACTACGGGAAGGGTGACAAACTCAAAGAGAAGGCGCTCCTGAGAAAAAGGCGAGGCCGTCTCCACGGGTCACCTGCCACTGGGTGAGCAGCCTCAGAGCCTGCACCTGCAACACTTCACTCAGAATTCATTCCCCAGGCCCGTGCCTGCTGCTGAGCCACTCTGTCATAAGGAGAGGGCTGCAGGAGGAGAGTCTCCAACCCCACCCACCTGGTGCAGCAGGGAGGCCAGACATGTGGGTCACCAGCCCACAGGACCACGGGGGATGGAGTGGTAATCTCCCCAGTCAAGCCAGGTTCTGCAGGAAGGGGAGAGAGAAGTAAGCCATGAAGAGATTAAGAGAGGAAGGGAGGGAGAAGAAAAGGAGGAAGATGAAAGTAAAGAAGAAAGGGAGAGACATGAGCAAAGAAGGAGGAATAAAGGGTAAGAAGAAAAGGGGGAAAGATGAAGAAGGAAGAGAGGCAGAGATGGAAGAAAGGGGGATAAGGACTGGAAGGGGAGGGGAAAAGGAGGGGTGAGGGAGGAGGGGAGGAAAGCCTCCAGGAACTACTTCCAGGGGCATCACATTTTTTACAGACTATAAAAGGAAGTTCAGGGTGTTTAGCAGCTTGCTTGTGGCGCTCAGATCCCATCTCTGGTAAAGACAGCCTCCCTCCATGCTGCAAGCAGTCATGAGGCATGCCTCCGAGCAGTCAAAGAGCTCATATCTCCCCCCCCCCAAAAAAAAAAACTAAGTGTGAACAGATCAACCATTGCACTAGAATCTGCAAATTCATCAGAGAGCTCTCTATTCACAAGCACCTCCCTTGGAAGCTGAGGTGTGATGGCACCGACGAGAAGACCCCAGACGAGAAATATGTGAGTTCCCCAGCATCAGAATGACACGAGGAGGTCATGAGGACGCCCTGCTGCTGCTGCTGCTGCTGCTGCTGCTGCTGCTGCTGCTGCTGCTGCTGCTGCTGCTGCTGCGTTCTGAGAACCCAAGCCCCCTGTGGAACGTGCCAGCCCAGTCATGCTAAACCCATACATAAACCAGTCCATGCTGCATCCCTAATCACTGTCCTCCTCCTTCCCTGCTGTTGTCATGAAGCCTTCATGTCCTCTGCACTGTTAAGCATGGCCTGTGTGACCCCAGACAACCAAAGAGCTTCGGGTGGGTAAGAATAAGCAGGCACCTGCTGCTCCCCTGGGAAACGCTAAATAAGTGCGGCCATTCAGGGAGGCAACTGGTACCCCTGTTAAAGTAGGGGTGCAATTTTGGCTCCGTGGTTGGGAATGCTTGCTGCTTTTACAGAGGATCAGCGCTCAATTCTCAGCACCCACGTCAGACGGCTCACAGCTCCAGCGTCAGGTAGCTGACGTCATGGGCACCTGCACTCTTTCACACACACACACACACGCACACACGCACGCACGCGCGCACATACACACCTTCACATAAACGTACGCACTCACACCCACATGCTTTCACACCCACCATTCCAGTTCCAGGGGTCTACCCTCAGGTAACAGTGAACTATGTCAGTGTTGAGCTAAGCCTTGCTTCTGAAACTCAGAGCCAGAGACACCCTAAGTGGGAAAGAACATAAGGACACTGTTAGTAACAGTAGCTAATTAATGGAGACACACCTCACTGCAAGTATTATGCTGATTCATTCACTGGGCAAATGGATCCCACAAGCCTCCAACTATAAAAAACACAGTGACCAAGAGCCCAACACTCACTGCCACCTGGAAACACATCCCTGTATTGCACAGAAGACATAGGCAGAGGTTGCTTCCAGTCAATGCTGAAGAAAAGCAAGACATCAAGATAGACCTGTTGCTGGGGGGATTGGGACTCAAAAACTCCCCGATGGCCTTGTGATCCTGTCTTCCATTACCCAACAGTCTAGGTTTTCACCAACCTTTCATGCCTCTCTCTTTACTTGGGGTCCGACTTGTACAGTGGTCTGAGCGGCTGGTTCTCTTGCCTTCTCTGGACCCCTCATTTTATTTCATGGGCATTTTCCCTGTAAAACAAATGTTGCATAGTTGATACTCTTTCAGTGCTGGCTTCTCAGAATACTGGGATTAGCAAAGATGAGGCCAGAAGTGATCCAAACAGGGAATGGATGGGAATTTGAGAGTGCTCACTGACTCCTTCAGAGGTAAGATGTTGCTCTGTTTAGCAGGTGGTGGATTGATAGTCTCTGTCCAAAGATGGGATCTGAATTGTTAAATTTTTCAGTAGTCGTGGCACAAGAAAACGTCCCAGGTAAAGAGAATGGACAATTGGGAAAAGGAAGACAACAATGCTTTTAAAGTTCAAAGTCTGCTGGATACTACTTGGATATATTGCTGCCCGGAATGAGAATAGCAAGAAACTAAAAACTGTTAACAGACAGCTGATGACAAACCAAGAACCAAAAAAAGCCTTTTGTGTTCTACCGCAGAAAGGCAAAGAACTAAGTGGCAGACTGACAACCACAGAGTTGAGGAATTTCAGAGAGACTGAGTGGTCAGTCAAGTCCCCGCTGCGTGAAGACAAGAACCTGGTGGAGAAAGCCTGAGAGTCTGAGACACGAAAGACTCCAGGGTGAATACATATAAAACTATAGGTTCCGCAACCTTCCAGGCTCTAAGGTTTTGAAGGGAGCCTGCTCTTTACTATTAAGATGACCCTAAACCTCCCCCTTGAAGAGGGATATCCCATGCCTCCAGGCTGCCTTTCTAGTCTCTCCCAGATGCTATGCCAGGAATTGAGATCAGCCTGGATGGAGACATGGTTGACCTGGTGAGGAAGGATAAATGTCCACAGCTAAAAAATTAACCAATTTATGTGGTCATGTTGCTTCCCCCGGGTTTCTCAGTGTCTGTGAACGTCACAGACACTAAAACAGGCATGTTTCCCTGAAGACCCCTGGAGTCCTATGACTAATAAGCACACAGAGATGGAGGAGAGGGCTTAATCTTCT
>NC_022015.1:9702859-9708732 GCF_000317375.1 Microtus ochrogaster
CTCCTCTAGTGAGAAGAAGAAGATATCCAAGGCCCCCAGCACACCTGTGCCACCCAGCCCTGCCCCAACCCCTGGACTCACTAAGCGTGTGAAGAAAAGCAAACAGCCACTTCAGGTAACGAAGGATCTGGGCCGCTGGAAGCCTGCAGACGACCTCCTACTTATCAATGCTGTGCTGCAGACCAATGATCTGACATCCGTCCACCTGGGTGTGAAGTTTAGCTGTCGTTTCACCCTTCGGGAAGTTCAAGAGCGTTGGTACGCCCTGCTCTACGACCCTGTCATCTCCAAGCTGGCTTGCCAGGCCATGAGGCAATTGCACCCAGAAGCCATTGCAGCCATTCAGAGCAAGGCCCTGTTCAGCAAGGCTGAAGAGCAGTTGCTGAGCAAAGTAGGATCGACCAGCCAGCCCACCTTGGAAACATTCCAGGACTTGCTACACAGACACCCTGATGCCTTCTACCTGGCTCGTACTGCCAAGGCTCTGCAGGCCCACTAGCAGCTCATGAAACAGTATTATCTACTTGAGGACCAGACAGTGCAGCCACTGCCTAAGGGGGACCAAGTGCTAAACTTCTCTGATGCAGAGGACCTGATTGACGACAGTAAGCTCAAGGACATGCGAGACGAAGTCCTGGAGCATGAGCTGACAGTGGCTGACCGGCGGCAGAAACGAGAAATCCGGCAGCTGGAGCAGGAACTGCATAAGTGGCAGGTGCTTGTGGACAGCATCACAGGCATGAGCTCTCCAGACTTCGACAACCAGACCCTGGCCGTGTTGCGGGGCCTCATGGTGCGATACCTAATGCATTCTCGTGAGATCACCCTGGGCAGAGCAACCAAGGACAACCAGATCGATGTGGACCTGTCTCTAGAAGGTCCAGCCTGGAAGATCTCCCGCAAGCAAGGTGTCATCAAGCTGAAAAACAATGGTGACTTCTTCATTGCCAATGAGGGCTGGTGGCCTATCTATATCGATGGCCGGCCTGTGCTGTGTGGTTCCAAGTGGAGGCTTAGCAACAACTCTGTGGTGGAGATCGCCAGCCTGAGATTTGTCTTCCTCATCAACCAGGACCTCATTGCCCTCATCCGGGCCGAGGCTGTGTGGATCACACCACAGTGAGGCGGGTAGCAGAAACCAGGGCACCCTCTAGCCTCAGTTTCCCTGTCATTCCAGCTCCCTTGAGCTGGGAACTCAGGCTCCTGGAAAACCCTTCTACCCAGAGTGGGTAGTGGAGACTCAACTTCTGGCCCATTGATTTGAGCCTTTGAGGCAAGGTGGGAATCACCATGGGGAAGCAAGAGAGGCTGGGACCCCTGAGCCTCCCCAGAGCCAGAGCCCCCATCATTGCCACATCACTCCTGTGTCTCCAGTGGGTCAGCTTTAGACTCTTCTATTTTGTTTTTCTTTTTGTAAATAAAAAGCACTGAGTTCCAAAACAAAAAACAAAAAAAAAAACAAAAAAAAAAAACCACATGTACAGAAGGACATCCCACATCAGGTCATTGCTTTTTACAGCTGCATAATACTTCATTGTACCACACTTTCCTTATCCATTCTTTGGTTGAGGGGCATCTAGATTGTTTCCAAGTTCTAGCTCTTAAGAATAACACTTCTATGAACATAATTGAGCAAGTGTCCATGTGGTATAACTGAGCATCCTTTGGGTATATGCCCAAGGTTGATATAGCTGGGTCTTGAGGTAGATTGATTCCCAATTTTCTAAGGAACAACCACATTGATTTCCAAAGAGACTGTACAAGTTCACACTCCCACCAGCAATGGAGGAGTGTTCCCCTCACTCCACATGTTCTCCAAAATAAGCTGTCATCAGTGTTTTTGATCTTAGCCATTCTAACAGGTGTAAGGTGGAATCTCAGAATCATTTCAAAATTTACTTAAAATTGCCTAGAGAAAGGACTGGAGAGATAGATGGCTCAGTGTTTAAGAGCACTGGCTGATCTTCTAGAGGTCTTGAGTCCAATTCCCAGCAACCACATGGTGGCTCACAACCATGTATGAGATCCGGTACCCTCTTCTGGTGTGCAGGCACACATGCAGACAGAACACTGTATACATAATAATTAAATAAATGCTAAAAAAAATTGAACAGAGAAATTAGTGTGATATCTCACAAACGCAGTCTTGGCACTTGAGAAGATGAAGCAGGAGGGTTACCTCAAGGTTACCTTGGAGGTCAGTCAAGGCTATGCATGAATTTCGGACCTGCATGGGCTATAAAGTAAAGCTCAGTCTCAATAAAAAATGAAATAAAATAAAATAAAACAGGGACTAAAGAGGCAGCTTAGTGGTTAAGAGCTATTGCTACTCTTGTAGAGGACCATGGTTCAATTCTCAGTGCTCACATACACTCACACCATCTGGAACTCCAGTTCTAGTGGGTCCGATGCCCTCGTCTGATCTCCATAGGTTCAGGTATGCACGTGGTGCACGGACATATATGTAGACAGAACACCCATATACATGAGATAAACAAGTCTGAAAATTAGCATTGGGAAGCTAAAATACGTCCACTTTGCCCCCATATCTGGTATGTGACAATAAACAATTTAAAGGGTACCTAAAAGGAAAGGGAAGAAAAAAACTCCAAAAGGTGAACTCCTTGTGTAGTGGAGATAAAGATAAATTTTCAATTTCTTCATTAATTTTTTCCCATTCTCCCCTCAGCAAACATGTTAGTTGGAGAGCAAACCAGTGACGCTATTTCTTAGGAAAGAGGGGATGTGCAGGCTTCAGAGCGTCTTCAGACAGCAGGCACTTTGCATGTAACACATGTGCAGCAAACTGTCTGGGCTGCAGCAGCCTTGCTCTCTGTTCTGGTCTTGACCAGTGCATCAAGTCCTACACCGAAAACAGTGTTGACAGTTGAGCAGCGGCTCTCTGCCCGCAGAAATGTTCTCCAGAAATTAAAACTTCAGTCTGTAATTTGGAGCCCAGTAGCTACGCTGCTTTCCATTTGAGCCCCACTGTAGATTGCTAACAATGCCTCCGATCAGACCACAATTACAGGCCTGGAAGTTAAGGCCGTCATTACGCTCGGGCCAATGCCTCGATCCCGCGTGCGTTTAATAGTTGTTTTCTGTATCGAGGTTCCTAATGCTTTCTCCGTCTCTTAATGACTATTCTTAGCAAACAAATTCTCTGCCTTATAATTAGTGATTTTCTTCCTAATTATGGCTTTTTCAATTTTCACACGAGATGACAAAAAAATCATGTTTTGCCCGAGAACCAGCTTATTAGTTAATGAAAATTTGTCTAATAGCAGCCTTTTAGATACCCTGTCAAAATCAAAAGCAACATTTAGAGATGAGAAATGCTGCTTCTATATTAACATTCAAAGTTAATTCCCGGGTAGGGTTGGGGAACGAGACGTAGGAGGCATGACTTCTTCTATAAAAAAATTAAAAATATTCTTCATGGACTTCATGGAATCTGTAATTATTTTTAAAAATCTCACGTGCACTCTCTCTGACTTACACCCCCATTTGTCTTTAATTTTATCACTCCTCTGTAGTTGGGACCCAGAGTTTACTCACCTCCACCC
This sequence comes from Microtus ochrogaster, assembly GCF_000317375.1. Classification (NCBI taxonomy): domain Eukaryota; kingdom Metazoa; phylum Chordata; class Mammalia; order Rodentia; family Cricetidae; genus Microtus; species Microtus ochrogaster. Next base: position 9,706,426 of record NC_022015.1, read on the forward strand.
ACCACACACACCTGGATGTCTGTGCACAGAGTTCGGCTGGCAAGGGCACCACCACACACTCCTGGAGGTCTGTGCACAGAGTTCGGCTGGCAAGGGCACCCTGAGCCAGAACAAATCTTCTACCTGTTCTTTGGTTCTGAACCATAAAGACAGCATACTGGGGACAGAATCTAATATTGTCCCCATAAACACACATGCCTGTTCTCTCCCGCAGATACAGCCTGGTTCACTTGGCTGGGTTTGCTAATGCTATGGAGGGAAGGCGAACTTTATTAAAAAGTAGTGACTCATTTCTTTCACCTTAGCAAAATCTATAAAAGATTTAGACACGACCCAAATGATTTACAGCTTAAATATTCATGCCCTAGTCCCAGCCCTGAAATGACATTTAAATTGTGTCTAGGGTCTTTTGTTTTGAGCTTACTGTCACGGCCCGCTTCGGAGGGCTTCAAAGACTAAGAGAGAGAGAGGACTATTTAGCCTGTTTTCCATTTCGGAGATTTACGAGGCAGCCGATGAAATTCACTCCTGCTCTCAGATGCGCCCCTGGGAATAGAAACACCGTCCAAATCCAGTAAATAAGGCTGTCTGTATCCGCAAAGACTGCAATGGGCCAAATTAATGTCCAAGTGATCCTCAAGTCCCTCAGATGGCTTCTTTGGAAGCAGAGTTTCTCAGTCTCAGAATCTGGCCTTTGGGCCTGGGTAATGGCTCATTAGAGGGCCACATTAAACATCATGGGTCCTTCAGCTGCATCCTCAGCCCCTACCCACTGCATGCCAATGGCATTCCCTCTACCTGTGGCAATCAAAACTGTCTCTGAACACAGCCAGATGCCCTCCTGGAGAGACAAGGGGACAAAGACTTCCTTGGCTGAGGATCAATGTTTCAAATGCAAATTCCAAAAAAAAAGTCTATCCCCACTTACTGAGTTCCCTCATTTTCCTTATTTTCAAACATTTTATTGAACTGTATCATGTTTACAGAATAGCACACAGTTCAGTGACTTGTAACTGAAACACAGTTGCCCTAGTCAAACTCAAGTCAAGGAAAAGGAGGTCACCACCCCCCAGAAACCTACCTTGACCCTCTGTCTTGTTGCTGCTCTCCACCCATCCCTAGGGAGGGGACATTCTTGGGGCTCCCGGGCTTGGGTTGGACACAACATTGCAGAGTCAAGGTTAGTTTGTGTCAACTTGACACAAGCTGAAGTCATCTGGAAAGAGGGAACCTTCACAGAGAAAATGCCTCTGTAAGACTGGCCTGTGGGCAAGTAAGTCTGCGGTGCATTTTCTTGGTTGATGGTTGATGTGGGAGGGCCCAGTCCATTGTGGGCCTAAATGGTATAAGAATCAGCAAGCCAGGCTGGAGAGACGGCTCAGTGGTTAAGAGCATTGCCTGCTCTTCCGAAGGTCCTGAGTTCAATTCCCAGCAACCACATGGTGGCTCACAACCATCTGTAATGAGGTCTGGTGCCCTCTTCTGGCCTGCAGACATACACACAGACAAAATATTGTATACATAATAAATAAATAAATAAATAAATAAATAAATAAATAAATAAATAAATAAAAGAATCAGCAAGCCATGAAGATCAAGCCAGTAAGCAGTGTTCTTCCATGATCTGTGTTTCAGTTCCTGCCTCTGAATTCCTGCCCCAACTTCTCTTCATGGCATATTATAGACCATAAGCTAAAATAAACCCCCTTCTCCCCAAGTTACTATGGCTCTCCTCAGGAGGTGGCTTGGTGGATGATAGCACCTGCTACAAAAGCATGAGGACCTGAGTTCAGATCCCCAGAATCCATGTGGAAAGCTAGGTGTGGACACATACACCTGGAACCCTGTGGGGGATGGAGACAGGATCTCCGGCTGCCAGCCTAATTCCGGGTTCAGTGGGAGACCCTATCTCATGGGAAGGCAGAGTGATAGAGGAGGTTCCACTAATGCCTTCCTCTGACCCCTACACATGTGCACATTTATGCACACCCACACACACACGTGTATAATGTGGACATTCGCAGACAGCAATAGATGTGAGAAGAGAGATTTACATGATGTCATAAAGAGGGGCCTACACTGGCGTGGAGATCAAAGGCCTTTCTGAAGACTGGGTGAGCTACATGGATACTGGCAAGGGGACAAGAACATGAGGAACGGAGGAAGAAGTATTCCAAGTAGAAGAGACCACAAGAGCGAGAATGAGGAAGGCTGGACTACAGCGAACAAAGTCAAGAGCATCTAGGTCAGATCACACTGGACCAGCTCAGCGATAGGTGTGGAGCAGAGATGCCGTGGCTTGTCTGT
>NC_022015.1:9709341-9715425 GCF_000317375.1 Microtus ochrogaster
GCCCTTCCATATTCTCTCCTGCAGCAACCTCATCCCAAATAGAAAATATTAGAAAATCAAACCAAACCAAACAAACAAAAAGAAAAACAAAGGAAGAGCTCTTTGCTCCTGCATCTCCACATTCTCCGTTCATCCTGGTGTCATCAGGAGCCAAGATGGATCACACAGTAGACCCTTGGGTCCAATCAGCTTTACTGGCAAATGTTCACTGCAATGAATCATTGGTCTCATTGGTTCAAGGTCTCTGGTTTCTGGCACACCATCATCACTGGATCCTCACCAAAACTCCTCCTGGATATCCCATGGTAACCCCAAGTCATTGAGATCCTGCTGATATCTCTCCACAGGGCCAGTCTCTTCACAAGCTCCAGCGGGTCATAGATGGGGTGGATGTCACTGTGGGAAAATAGCAGGCCTGGCTGTGGACCTGGGTGATAGTTGAACTGCTCAGTCCAGGCTACTGGAGCCACCTCCATCAGGGCAGGGACAGAACCAGCTCCCCTACACCCATGCCAACAGGGTCAGTTCTCCCTTACCCTTAGTGACAGATGGGGCCATCTCCCCTAGGTGTTAGGGGTCAGCTCTCCCATAAGGGTCAGAGTAAATTCTTTTGCCGCAATGTCCGGTAAGGGGCAGGGCCAGTTGTCCTAGGGTCACCAAAAGGTGGTGACAGCTCAACGTGGCCATCTGATTTTATCACGAGTGGTTCCTATGGCATCCTGAGGTGACACGGGTCACAGACATCAACACTGACCCCAGCTTCAGCAGGACCATGGATCCAGACATGGCCCTCAATAGCAGCCTGGGCCCTGACAACACTGTGGCCCTGGTGTTAGCACAGGCCACTCAGATCTGTATGGTGCCTGCAGCAACATGTCCCCAGACTCCACCAAGCCACAGGTTGTTCCCCAGTTCTGGGGTTTCCAAGTGGCCCCTGGTGGCAACATGAGCCACAGACTTCAACACAGACCCTAGCTGCTGTAGCACCATGAACCCAGACATGGTCCTCAACAGCAGCTGGGGTCTGGATGTCACCAAGGTCCCAGTGGTAGCAGAGGCCACCCAGATTAGTATAACCCCAATGGTAGCATGGCCTTTGGACACCAGGCAGCACCAGATTCCAGCAACGGTCATGGCCCTCATGGCCACAGGAGCCATGGGCACCAACGCAGACCCTGGCTGCAGTAGGACCACAGATCCAGACATGGCCCTCAGCTGCAGCCCTGGCCTTGATGTCACCATGGCACCAGATAGCAGTGCATGCCTCTTAGATCTGCATGACCGCAGTGCAGTATGAACCCTTGGAACCAACATGGTCACTCTGTCAATCAGTCACTCCAAAGTAAATCATTAGTAAGTTTCCAGGCAGAAAGTTGGGCAATTTTCACCGGCATTATTTCAGCTAATTTTGTCAGTCACCTCTCAGTAGATTCTGTCGTTGCTCTCAGTTTACAGACTGTGAGTCCACAGGCTCCCATCAAGTCACTAGTTGGATGAAAGGTCATACCAGCAGTAAGTGGCAGGATTTGGATTCAAGCATGAGACTCACAGCAGCCCTGAGAACCAAAATTACTCTTTGAAACTTTGGTTTTAGCCTTTCCAGCCAAGAGGAAAGAAAAAAATTGCTGTTATCAATAATATAAATTAGACTATCAGTGGTGTTAGGAGTTTGGTAGCTAGGAGTGCACTGACCAGCTGGGAAGAGAGAAAGACATAGTCAATCAACAGACAAGGCATTAAAAAGCCTTCTCTTGTGATAGCAAATGAAGCTGGCTGTTTTTTCTTTAAGGGGATAGCTTGTCCAAAAAGATGATATTTTATCTATAAATATATACATAATGTGAGTGCATCCATTCTCGAGAGAACTAGATGTAGTTGGCTTTAAGTTCTTCAGAGGAAATGCCGCTGCTGGATTGGAACTCCACCAGATAAGCCATCTGGTACAGCAATCACACACGGCTGCAGCTCGGTTCCTGTCTAGATGGCCGTGGCTCCTGTGTTTCAGCAGGTTTGAGTGAGACATGTAGTCTTCCCTGTAGACAACTCCAAACTGCTTCATCATGTGACTTCTCCTTTTGTAACAGTGAACTTTACCTCACTGTAAAGAATATTAAAACTGACAAGAATGCCCTCAGGAAATCCAGAGAAACCAGGATGACACAACTATCGTGGTGTTTTACTTCAATCACAAAAAAAAAAATCAAGCAATATTTTTTGAGACAAAAATAAAATTTAATTTATATGAAAAGCTGTTCACTCTCTCCTTTAATTAGAGAAATGAGATGCAAAACAGCACAAGTCATTTTTCACTGAACAAAGATGATAAGCCAAGATGCAATTGGGAGAGCAATAGAAAGTGTTTTTGTCGTTCACAATGAGCCCACATCATTAACAACATCTTATCACAAATATTTCAGACTGAGGGCTGGAGAGATAGCTGTGTGCTTAAAGTATTTGCTATGTAAGGGCCCCAGAGCCCACGTAAATGTCAGATGGGTGCAGAAGCAACCCTGTAATTCCAGCCTAGGAAGGCAGAGATAGTATCCCCAGAGCAAGCTGGCTAGTGGTACTAGCCATATCAGCAAATCTGGGTTTGACTGATTCTGCCTCAATGGATAAGGTGAAAGAGCCATGGAGGAAGATACCCATTGTTACTCAGGCTTCCACATGTATGTTCATACACATGCACATGTACACACATGTGCTTGTACACACCTATGATCATACGTACATATTCATGAAAAGAACAAAAAGAAAAATAATAAAAATAATTTCAGATCTAGATGAAAATTGTAGCTTGCTAGCCCTTCCAGGTATTTTGTTGCAACATCCAAATTGGCTATCATTTTCTGAATGACGAAATTGAAAAACAGTAGTCAAGATATCGTAGTCAGGCATGGGTCACATCCTTGGGCGTCTCCTTCTCAGGATCTTCCCTGGGTTGTCTGGTCTAGAAGCTCCTCATCTTAAATCCAACACATGTGTGTTAAAGAACCTGGGTTCTTCTGAGAATTTCCTACATCTTTTGATAATATTTATCCTCCTATAATTCTTCCCAGATCCTTCCCTCTCCCCTATCCCACCCCATCCGACACCATGTCTTTTTTTTATTTCCCCATCAAGGCTAATTTGTGTTACTCAAATATTCTTGGATGTGTGGCCTTCCACTCAAGTGTGGTCAACTGATGAGTCTTGGAGAAAACTGGCTCCTCCCCTCAGCATCTCACAATTGCCAATGGATTCTTGGGCAGGGGAGAGGCTTCTATGGGGAAACAAACGATGCACCTAGAAGAGAGCCTACTAATATTCTGCTCAGTGAATATAGTCTTAAACCGGCTCCTGATGACTTACCATTCTATTCATAGATCAATGCATCTCTGGAGCACCGTCAGAGGAGCGTCTGTCTGTAGTAGATGGCTATTAACATGGAGACGGATGGCTATTAACACGGAGACGCACAACTGAAAAAGGTGCAGAGAATAAGGGGCCACAGATCAACCTTAAATCAGCACAGACATCACATGTCTACCTCCGAAAGCTCAGGATCGTTATGGAAGAAGGGGCGGAAAGGCTGTGAGAGCCAGAGACGGCGAGTGGCTGCAAGGAAGCAGTGTCTTCTGAACGCAGCAGATGAGCTACACATCAGCTCACAGCGGTTGGGAGAGCATGCACAAGACCTGTGTAAGCCCGAGCTAGACCAAACCCCAGCATGACGAGGTATGTTCAGCATGAATTTAATATTTCTGTTCCCAGAAAGAACTTGAAGTTCCTTGAGACCGTTTTATGAAAGACGTTTACCACCAAAGTTCTTTATTGTCCCAGGACCACTTGAGGAAAGACCGATCCATGAGTGTAGCGGCTTCCCTGGCCATTGGTGTCACTGCAGACTCGCTATTCTTGTTGTGGTAGTCTGAATGTAATTGGCCCCCATAATCTCATAGCAAGTGGCACTCTTAGGAGGTGTATATGGCCTTGTTGGAGGAAGTGTACTGTGGGGATGGGCTTTGAGATTTCCATGCTCGGGGTACCACGCTGTGTATCAGTCAACTTCCTGTTGCCTGCAAGAGGTAGGACTCTCAGCTATTTCTCCAGCACCAGGTCTGCCAGCATGCTGTCACCATGCTTCCCGCCATGATGATAATGGACTAAACCTCTGAAACTGTAAGCCACCTCAATTAAATGCTTTCTTTGTAAGAGTTGCTGTGGTCGCGGTATCTCTTCACAGCAATAAAAACCATAGTTATGACATTTGTTAACAGCCAAGCCTTGTTTTCATTGCTGAAAGAAAACTGTCATTAGACACAGCAGGCCCCTAAAATGCACAGTTACTTCTGTGCTCTCTTGGAGTGCGACACCCAGCATAGTCTCCATCTTCAGCTGATAGAGAGTGCTGAACATCTGGTAACCTGTTATCCCCGCGGATGATTATTCCAAGAAGACTTTTAACACCTTAAAACCATTACAAGAAATCCTCCATACATAAAATTATGCATAAAAATGACTAAGAAATGTCAGCTCCTTAGCTCAGGAATCTGGTTCATGACATCTGCCCTGAGTCACACATAGGCAGTCAGATTCACTTACGTGATTGATGCCTCTAGATTCATCCCAGCTACCCACCAACTCCCATGTCACAATTGAAGGACGTGGTGTATTCCTGTACTTAAGTCACAAACCTATTCTCCTCAGACAGTAAGAGTCATGGGGGTGTATCTTCAGGGATGGCCACTGTGATAGTTTGAATTAAAATGCCCCACAGGCCTAGAGGGAGTGCCACAATGAGGAGGTGTGGCCTTGTTGGAGGAAGTGTGTCTCAGTCTCTTCCTGCTACCATCAGATCACGATGTAGAACTTTCAGCTCCTTCTCCAGCACCATGCCTGCTGGCACGCTGTCATGCTTCCTACCATGACGATAATGGACTAAACCTCTGTAACTGTAAGCCCAATTAAATGGTCTCTTTTATAAGAGTTGTCTTGGAAATAGTGCCTCTTCACAGCAATACAACCCTGGCTGAGACACTCCATCAGTCAGATGCTCCTTTCAAGTCCAAGAAACACCCAAGACTCTGGTCCCAAGAGCATCGGAGACCACGGTGTAGTGTGCTGAGCTGATAATACAGTGGTTACCCTTACTTCTTGCCTACTGCATCTGTCTTTGTTACAATATCCCTGAAATCCAAAGTTTCTCCAGTCTTCATTCAGGGCCCACAAACGCACTCACAAGTATAGGAGAAACTACAGACAACTTGGCAGGCATGTCCTTGAGTAAGTCCCAGATCTACCTCTTACTGTGTGATCTTTAAGATGTAGAAGACATTTTTCTGGGCCTTCTCCTCCACTGCAGCAAAAGAGGGCATTTCCCTTATAAAGTGAGACTCGTGAGCCATGCACGCTGTGAGTCTCTGCTATTTGGACAACTCAAACCACTCCCTCCTTGTCGGCAGTCTATAGTTATAGCAACTACAGCATTTAACATGACCCCGTCCCCTAGTTAACCCACCCCTGGTCCCGCCACACTTGGCCATTAGCTCTTCAGAAACACATCCGCCCTGAAACCGTCACACTCGCTGGGTTATGTCCTCAAAAGATCTTCCCAGAGACTCACCCTCCTGCCTCTAAAGTCTTCATTCAAAAGTTTCCTCTCCGGAGACCTCCCTGCTAAAATAGCGATCTCTCTCCTCCCTCCCTCCTTCCCTTCTCTCTCTTTCTCTCTCTTCTCTCTCTTTCTCTCTCTCCATCCCCCTCTATCTTCTTCCTTCTTTCCTCCCATCTTTAATTTTACACATTGAATCATCACTCTCCAACGTCTTATACACTTTCCTGGTTTTCTTGTTTAATGTGTCTCACCCTATTAGAGGCAAAATGCTAAAAAGCCAGCCCAGTGTCCTTTCTTCCACACCCCAGAGAATCCCTACTCCTGATTCTCCAGGGCAAGGATCTTATTTTGATACAAGATTCCAGTCTGGTCTCAAATTCTCTATGTAGCCCAGGCTGGTCTGGAACTCATGCTCCCCCTGCCTCGGCCTCCTGAGTATTGGCCTATAGCAGTAGAAACACACAGAGTTTTTGCCTGTTCGGATAACT
>NC_022015.1:9715550-9725610 GCF_000317375.1 Microtus ochrogaster
TCTCTCTCTCTCTCTCTCTCTCTCTCTCTCTCTGCAGCACCCAGACCATGGCCCAGGGTATAGTATAGGTGCGAGTAAGAAATATATGTTAAGTGTCAATGGTTCTTGACCCTTCCCACAGAAGAAATTTTGAGAAAAATACAGTTTCTTCCTCTTCCACTTTCTTGGTTTTCTCTCCTTTCCTTTCCTTTTGCCAGTTCGTAGGTACATCTGTCTTCTGGGGAAGTCAAGCAGCCTTTTACATGGGAAAAAATGAGGTAAGGTCTAACAAGGAGGCAGAAGCCAAGCTGGTTGTCTTCATTGTAGAAGGCAAAAACCCAGAGAGAAAATAGAGCTGTGTGTCACCTGAATTACACAGTTTGTCAATTCCGGCAGGAGTCTGTGTCGTCTGGAGAGTGGGCAGGCCTACTGTGTCTGTGTCGTCTGGAGAGTGAGCATGCCTACCATTAGAGGAGCATGCTCTCACTCCAGGAGCCGCTCTCAGCCTGAGTTAGTTCCCCATCTTGAAACAGGGACAGAGATGCAAAGCCCACAGACCAAGCTGAACTATACCTTGCACTGCTCCCTACAAAGGACACACCGTATTTTCTTTCCAGCCAGCAGTCAAAAAGAGCCTTCCATGTGTGTAGCATGGCACCTACTTCATCTCGGACTCGTCCCTGACTTTACAAACCAATCCTGCGACCGATATCCTGAGGTTCACTGAGGGTGCACGCAGTCTATCTCAAAAGGATACCTTAGTCCTGGTGAGAAAAGACTCTAATACCCAGCGACCTCCTCTTATTGATGTCTCTGAGGACTCTGGCCTCGTGGAATGAGGGCTTGGTGTTTCATAGAAAGAAGAGGGAGACGAGGGATGGGAGAATCTCGGCTCTGGCTTTTTAACTTCTGTGTCGCCAGACCTTTGATGATCCAGGGCAGTCCTCGGAACCTCGGGTCTGTGAAGCACTTATCACCGTGTGGGGCAACGCAGGTCGCCTGGGATGAAAGCAGGGCAGAACATAAACTCAGATCTTGAGTTCCTAGGACTCGGGGTGCTAACCCCGACACTCCCTCGCCTCCTGCTGTTTTCACTACAAGTGTAGTTTCTTTTCTCTCAGACTAAAGAACGTATTTTTTAAATTATGCAAACAATTTTGACAAAGCAATATATTTTCTCCTTTGATAATCTCTGAGATAAATACCAGCGCTACCGTCTTCCAAGACTTAATTTACACAAATTCCATCTCTGGTGAAGCAGAGCTCGTATCTGCTTATTAACTCCACTCTCTCTCCAAGGCACCCAGACTAGGACCCAGGGTGTAGTGTGCGCTAAAATGAATGAGGCAGGGTGGGTGTCAGGGAACAGCCCAGGCTTGGCTCAGAAAGCTCTGGAAATGGGATGAAGTGGCAAGGGGTGGGGAGCGTGGACTGTGAAGCAATTTGCTACTTTCTGGTTTAATTAGAATCAGATCGTGTGCAATAGAATCGTCACCTGATAACATAATTCCGTCAAACACGGAGGAGTAATATTCGAGCGACTGAAGCATGAACACAATTCACCTCAAGCAAGAGAAAAATTGTATGAGCAAACTGCCTCCAGATCCACTAATTAATTTGCTATATTATGCATGGCAGAAAATAGCAGAGAACAGGAAAAAGCTTGTTTTTTTTTTTTCTGAATTAGGGAAGTGGCAAAGGATGTGTCTCCCCATAATTCAAGCTTGCAATGAGATTCCGCAGGGCAGAACTGGAGCACGCCAGTGAGTTGTGGACTTAGGGCTCTTAGCCACTTAGCAGGTGTCAGAATCACTCAGTTCTCCACTTGCTGTCTTCATTCAGAGAGCTCCATGCTCGACAGAAATGCCCTTCTGCACATGGGCTCTGAAATGGGCCAATCCACAGACAGCTTCCTCGGCCCATTCATTAGTGGGCAGTCCTCTGCTCTGTTGTGTCTCCTTGTCCGGATAATAGATTATAGCTTCATTTAACTCATTTAATCAGCAAATAAAATAAGCACTCGCTGTGCATACACAATGTTTTAAAATACTTGTCTCTTGTGGAATGACTAGATAAAGTGGCAACATATTTGTCGCCTTGAATAATAATAACATTTCGTGAGCACTGGCCACCATACTGAACTTTCTTGTTTATCCCTCCTCTAGAGTGGCTCAGGCCAGCCCCTGGGAGCCTTGCTCTATGCTCTGCTTCTGGATGCTCCCCTGGCTCAGATTCCAGCGCCAGTGACATCACAAGGCATTCATGTTTCTAACCCTGTCTTAATTCCCTTAGCCTAGTTCCACCAGGCTGTCCTACATCATCACCAACAGCTGTCTGTCCTTCCCTTATAGACTGACTAGTTTTCTCTTGCACATGCCCACATTCTCTTGCCAGATGTGCAAAGATCTTTCTATGCATCAATTCATTGATGGGCACTTAGGTTGATTTCTCACTATGGCTACTTTGGATAATGCTATAATGAACAAAGGGGTACAAATGTCTCTTCGACAGACTGATGTCACTTCCTTTGGGACTCCATAATAAATTACTAAAAATGCAAAATTTGTATATGGAAACCACAACGATGGCTAATAACCATGCAAAGGAGTCTAAATAGATGAGCGAGGTTCTATACTCGTGAGTAAAAGGTGTGGTATTATTAAGGTAGAATTTCTCTCCACATCAGTGTATAGAAATGCCATTCCTATCAGAATGCTAGAAAGTGTATATGAAAACATATATGAAAAAACGCAAAGGACCTTAAGTCAAAACAACTTTGAAAAAGAACAACATTAGAGGATTTTCATTTCCTGATTTCAAATTTTACACACATTTACAGCAGCAGCAAAAATGGTGTAGCGCATATGGTATGCTTTCTCTTACATGAGAACATATGTAGATATATTCTGTATAGCTCACCATATATCATTTGGGATTGTGTGTGTGTGTGTGTGTGTGTGTGTGTGTGTGTGTGTGTGTGAGATTTGGTAAGAAGAAGGGGACAACCATGATGATGGGGGGGTAGAAGAGAGTAATGGGGCCTGGAAATGATCAAAGTGGCACAGCATATTCAAGCAAGAGTGTCATTATGAAACCCATCACTCAGTACAATGAATAAACACAAATAGTAATAACAGTCACATAAGCAGATCTGTATGTATAACAGTTACTTTTCTTGTTTGGTTTCATTTAGGTTTATGGTCCTAGAATGAGGGTTTGTATTGGTGGAGGAGGCATGGCAGCAGAAAGCTGAGTGGTCACCCAGAAAGTGAACTGGAAGTGGGGTGAGGCTACAAACCCTCGAAGTCATATGGTGACATACTTCCTCGAGCAAGGCCACGCCTCCTAACCACCCCATAATGTCCCCCAAACAACACCGCCAACCAGAAACCAAGTGTTCAAATCCCTGAGCCTCTGGGGGACACATCTCAATTGAGGCACTACAGCATGCTGACAACTACAAATACTGATAAAAGGCACCAAAGATGACCTAAACGCATGGGACAGAAACTATATTCATGGACTGAAAGACTCAATAATGTGAAACTGTCGGCAGGAACTCAACACAATACAACTCCATTCAAACTCTCCGAGTCCTTTTGTAGAAAGGCCAAGGAAGAAGCATTGTCAAAGCGGTGTTAAAAAAAGATAGAGAAATTGGAAAACCCGCAGCACTAGAGTGCAGGTCTGTCACAAACTACAGTGACCAAGACCACATGGCACCGCGGAAAGGTAGACACACAGATTAATGAAACAGAATGGAGTCCAGAAAGGGCCACGCCAGTGTTGCAACTCACATTTCCATAAAGCTGCAAAAGGAATTCAGCAGCACTTGAATAAATACTGAATGTCCCAAGATAAACTAATAAAACTCAACCTATACTTAGTACAATATGTAGCCATTACCTCAAGATGGACCACGGAACTAAATGTAAATTAGAAAAAAGATCTTTAAATAGAAGACAATTACTACAATGGTGTACGCAGCTGACATTTTACCATAACTCCGTGTATAAAGAATACTTAAGATAGTAAGTCTGGATATGTAGCTCAATGGTATAACACTCACTCAGCATGCACAAGGCCCTAGATTCAATCCACAGCACTACAAAAGATGGACGATGGGAAAGGAGGAGGAGAGTGAGGAGGAGCAGAGGAGAGAGGGAAGGAGAGGGACCCTGGCTGTCTCACTGTCTGCTCCCCGTCTCCAGTGAGGTGAGCCGCTCTGCTTCACCATGCCATCTCCATCAGGGTGATCCACCTTGCCACAGACCCAGAAACATGGAACCAAGGGACCATGGACTGAAACCTTGGGCGGAAACAAATCTTCCCTCCAAAATTGTTTCTCTCCACTATCTTTCACAATGAAAAAGCACCTCCCACACCCACTAGCTGTGCCATGACAGCGAGAAGAGGAGAAAACCATTGATGCATTCATGATGTATGAATCTCGAATACTAAATGGAAAAAAAATGACCACCTGCTGCCTGATTCAACTGAGATGGCAGCTTGAGCAGGCTCGAAGGTAGAAAACAGATCAGTGCCTGTAAAGACATACAGACAATCAGGAATGACTCCAGGACTAAGTGGTAGTGGTGGCCATGTGACTGCATGTGTTATAAATGCATGACAGAGCAGAGTTGGGAGCTCAATACTTCCCCTTGCAAATTTACCCCACCTTTACGATAGCCCGCAAAGACATGAAGCCTTATAGATGTTCAAAAGGGTGAGTTCTACTGTGTGCAGTCTTAACATCATAAAGAGCAGGTTTGCTGTAGGCAATACACCTTGATGTTTATTTTAAAGCACAATGTACATCCCTTAGTCTATAAAGCAGTGTCTAGAACCATGTGTGCCCATACAAGTGCTGGGTGTATTAACTAAATGAGTCCACTCACCCTATTGGAACTTTCTGATGCTGGAAATGCTGTTAATTTTTTTCCTTCTCTGCACCCTATTCCATACCTTTCTGGAAGTATATCCACTTCCTGGCCACAAGGTTCAGACCTGTCCTGAGCACATGGCCTAAGTCAGGACATGTGAGTCCTTCAGAATATTTTCCACCTGAAGTTGGTGAGAAAGGCCCCTTTCCCTCTTGGGTCATAAGATGTACACCAAATTGGCCTGAAGCAATGTGTCTTGTATACAGAAAGCAATTCCAGTGCCTAAGGTGACAAGCAGAGAGAGTGAGGTCAAGAAAAGATGAGGTGGAGGCTAAGACCTGGTGGCCCTGAGGCCAGAGAACTCAATGGATTCAATTACATGGATTAGCAAGTATTTCCTCCTTTTAAATGTCTCAGTGGCTAAAGATGCTCACTGCTAATCCTGTCTACCAGAGTTTGATCACACCATGGAAGGAGAAAACCAACTCCCACAGGCAAACCACAGCAAAGGAAAATGTGGTGACCTCTCCCTTTGGTTCATCCCAGGTTCTCAAGCAGGAATGCACATCAGGTTTCCAAGGATGCTTATAAAACAGTCCCATTGATCAGCCCACACCCCAGAAGCCACCAAATCAAATTCCCTAGGCTCAGACCTGAGTGTTGGCATTTTTAAAAGCCTCCCATAATGTTGTCCATGTATGGTCAAGGTTTAAAGACCCCTGGGCAAAGGTCTAGAGTAGCAAGTGATATCTCCTGCATCCCCTACCTCATCACAACAGAGTTCAGAATATACGTGACCCTTCCATGTGTGACTTCCAGAATCAAGTTTGTATCTCACTTCCCACTCTTTTCAAGGGAAAATAGAGCTTCCGTGCAGAAGTTTCTTGGGAAAATAAAATAAAATAGAGGTTTTCAATGCTGACTTTTAGAGTGTAGCTTATTTGGGCCACGGAGGGAGTTTATCAGAACATGGTAATCCTAACCCGTGTTACTGAGCTCCAGGGGTGTGTACCTCTTGCCAATACAGCCAGCCATCAGAAATGAAAGAGACACAGGGAAGATATCATTGTAGACCTCTAGGGGTCCCATCATGACTCTGTTCCCAGGCTTTGATGCCTGAATGCCACTTGGACATAACAGTAACAAGATCTGGTGTCACCCAATCGTGGGGCCTCATACCAGCTTTTATCCCTCTTTCAGGGGATGTTCACAAGGATAAGGACGTTTGTTCTCTCTTCCTTTTGTGGAAGGATCATAGAGAGATCCTTATACAATTACAGGGATCCTTCACCGTAATTGCCCACCAGATTTTGGGGCTATAAGGCTCTACTTCATTGCTCCATTATTCTGCAATGAGAGCTGCTCCTAGGGTCTTCTGTGTGGCCTTCTTGGCAGTAATAAAGCTGGGCTTTTCTGTAAAGAATTTTATTGTGTTCTCTGGGCAAGACTGGACTGCTTAAGCTTCCAGTCTCCAAGAAAGAAAGGCTTGGCCAAAAAATATGAGCCCACACCTGCTGGGGGGTTCTACTAAATCCTGGCAAATAGATTTGATGTCATTTCCCGGCTTCTGGCTTCATGATCTTAGATTCAATGCTAGTTCTGCTGAAGCAGCAGCTGCACCCTCAGGCCATTCTCTGCAAGGTCTTTTTCTTATGGTGTGTGTGTGTGTGTGTTCCTCTGTGGGTGCAGGCACACCCAAGCCTGGGACCTCCGAGGGAGTAGATTGGAGCCAGAGACCTTTGCAGGACCAATTCCAAGCCAAGGACCTCCACAGGAGCAGATCCAGACCAGGGACATTTACAGAAACATTCTGAGTCAGCAACCTAGGCCAGAGCAGGCCTGAGACAGCAAACTCCATGGAACGGGAACAGAGCAAACCCTGAGAGTACTGAGTGACCTCCAGGAACACAGAATGACCAATGGGATAACTGGAATCATGGCACTGACTGCACTAAGAGGAGCAACCATCTGAGCCCTGGATCCACTGGCACCTGGAAGATTAATCACCAAAGTCACAGACAGCCCCAACTACACCAAATAGAGGAAAAGATAAATAGACATAGTAAGACCACACACAACACCACAAAGAACAACTCAACACCAGTAAAATCTAGTGATCCTACAACATCAAGACTTGAACAATCAAATGTAGATGAAGCAGAAAAAAATGACCTAAAAATTAACTTCAGGAGAATGTTTAAGACTCTTAAAGAGGAAACGAGAAATTCCCTCAAAGAAATTGAGGAAAAGACAAACAAAAAATTGGAAGACATCAACAAATCCCTTAAAGAAAACCAAGAAAACTCAATCAAACATATGAAAGAAACTATTCAAGACTTGAAAACTGAAATAGAGACAATAAAGAAAACACAAGCCAAAGGGAATTATAGAAATAGAAATCATGAGAAAATTATCAGGAAACAAATGCAAGCATAAACAGCAGAATACAAGAGATGAAAGAGAGAATCTCAAGCACTGAAGATACAATAGAGAAAAAAGACTCATCAGTCAAAAAAAAATTAAATCTAACAAAAACATAACACAAAATATTCAGGAAATATGGGATATCATGGAAAGACCAAACCTAAGAATAATAGGCATAGAAGTTCAACTCAAAAACACAGAAAATATATTTAACAAAATCATAGAAGAAAACTTTCCCAACCTAAAGGAAGATGCCTATGAAAATGCAAGAACACCAAATAGACTGAATAAAAAGGAAAAGTCCCCTCACTACATAATAATCAAAACACTAATCATACAGAATAAAGAAAAAATATTAAGAGCTGCAAAGGAAAAAGGCAAAGTAGCATATAAAGGCAGATTTACTATATTCAGCAAAACTTTCAATCACCATAGAAGGACAAAATAAGATATTCCATGACAAAACCAGATTTAACCAATACCCAGCCACAAACCCAGCCCTACACAAAGTACTAGAAGGAAAACTCCAAGACAAGGAATTTGGCTACATCAACAAAAACACAGAAAATTATGATCTCACAACGGAAAATCCAAAAATAGGGACAAACACACAAATTACCATCACCAACACTGAAAACTAAATTAACAGGAGATAGCAATCACTGGTTATTAATATCCCTTAATATGAATGGCTCAACTCACCTATAAAAAGACACAGGCTAACAGATTAGATATGAAAACAGAATCCATCCTTCTGCTACATACAAGAAACACACCTCAACATCAAAGACAGACATTGCCTCAGAGTAAAGGGTTGGGGGGGGGGGATTTCTGATCAAGTGGACCTAAAAAACAAGCTGGTGTAGCTATCCTAATATCTAACAATATAGACTTCAAACTAAAATCAGTCAAAAGAGGCAAAGAAGGACATTTCATATTAGTCACAGGAAAAATCCATCAAGAGGAAATCTCAGTACTGAATATCTATGCCCCAAATACAAGGGCACCCTCATATGAAAAAAAAAATACTTCTAAAGCTTAAATCACACATTAAACCCCACACACTAATAGTGGGAGACTTCAACACCCCACTCTTACCACTAGACAGGACTGTCAAACAAAAAATGAACAAAGAAATAAGGGAACTAACAGGTATTATGACTCAAATGGACTTAACAGACATCAATAGAATATTCCATCCAAACACAATAGAATATACCTTCTTCTCAGCATCTCATAGAACCTTCTCAAAAATTGACCACATACTCGGTAACAAACCTCAACAGATACAAAAAAATTGGAATAACCCCATGTATCTTATCAGATCACCAAGGCTTAAAACTAGAATTCAACAGCAACACTAATTTCAGAAAGCCCACAAACACATGGAAATTAAACAATGCTTACCTGAATCATCAATGAATCAAGGAAGAAATAAAGGGAGAAATTTAAAAAAATTCCTAAAATTCAATGAAAATGACTACACAACATACCCAAATTTATGGGACACAATGAAATCAGTGTTAAGAGGAAAGTTAAGCACTAAATGCCTACATAAAGAAGCTGGAAAATCCCATACTAGTGAATTAACAGAACATTAGAAAACTTTAGAACAAAAAGAAGCAAACTCGTCCAAGAGAAATAGATGGCAGGAAATAATAAAACTGAGAGCTGAAATCAACAAAATAGAAACAAAGAAAACAATACAAAGAATCAATGAGACAAATAGTTGGTTCTTCAAGAAAATCAACAAAATAAAAAAATCTTTACACAAACCAAACAAAAGGCAGAGAAAGAATATACAAATTAGCAATTTGTATAGTCACAAATGAAAAGGGGAACATAACAACAGACAGAAGAAAACCAGAGAATCGTCGAGTCATATTTCAAAAACCTGTACTCCACAAAATTGGAAAACTTAAAGGAAATGGACAACTTTCTAGATAAATACCACTTACCAAAATTAAATCAAGATCAGGTAAGCAAATTAAACATACCTATAACTGATATATATATATCAAAAGTCTCCCTCCCCCCCAAAAAAAGCCCAGGACGAGATTGTTTCAGTTCAGAATTCTACAAGATTTTTAAAAGAGAACCAATACTCCTCAAATTGTTCCTCACAATAGAAACAGAAGAAACATTGCAAAACCCTTTTTATGAGGCTACAATTACCCTGATACCCAAACCACACAAAGACATTATTAAGAAAGAGAATTATAGACCAATCTCACTCATGAACATTGATGTAAAAATACTAAATAAAATACTGGCAAATTGAATCCAAGAACACATCAGAACCATCATCCACAGTAGAAGCAGCTGCAGGCCTCATTCCTGCTGCCAGCTCCTGGCCGCCTGGCTAGCTTATGCCCCAAAATAACAACACACAAACTGTATTCATATAAACACTCCCTGGCCCATTCTATCTAGCCTCTTGGCTAACTCTCACATCTTGCTTAACCCAGATTTAGTAATCTGTGTAGCACCACGAGGTGGTGTCTTACCAGGAAGATTCCAGTGTACGTCCATCTTGGGCTGGAGCTTCATCATGTCTGACCCAGAGAGGAGAGGCCTGGCATCTGCTTCACTTCCTTCCAGCATTCTGTTCTCTCTACTTCACCCACCTAAGGGGTGGCCTATCAAATGGGCCAAGGCAGTTTCTTTATTAACCAATGACCTTCCTCCATCAATCCACCATGATCAAGTCAGCTTCATCCCACAGATGCAGGGATGGTTAAACATACAAAAATCTGTCAATAATCATATAAACA
>NC_022015.1:9727925-9732228 GCF_000317375.1 Microtus ochrogaster
CAACACAGACCCTGGCTGCAGTAGGGCCACAGACCCAGACATGGCCCTCAGCTGCAGCTCTTTCTCGAACATCCCTATGGCATCTGGTAGCAATGCAGGCTGATCAAATCTGCATGTCCCTTGGCCATCAACATGAACTCTGGTGTCTGACCTGACCCAGGCATCCACACAGCCCTCAGTGGCAACATGGGACTTCAACATAGACCCTGCCTGCAATAGGATCACAGACCCACACAGGGCCCTCAGTAGTAGCCTGGGTCTGGATGTCATCGTGACCACAGGGAGCAGTGTGGGCCACCCAGACAGGAATGGCTGTGGCAGCAGCTCAGTCCTCAGACACCAAGACTGCCCCAAATGGCAATCTAGACCCCAGGAACCCATATGGCCCTTGTGGCAACAGGAGCCACTGACATCAACACAAGCCCTGGCTTCTATAGGGCCATGGAACCAGACATGGCCCCCAGCAACAGCCCTGCCCAAGACATCACCATGGCCCTGAGTGGTAGCACAGGCCACTCAGGTTTGAATGGCCCCAGCTACAGCATGGCCCCTAGACTCCAACAAGGCCACAAGTTGCATCTCAGACCAGGCCTCTACAAGGCCTCTGGTGGCCATATGGGCTATGACTTCACACGGACCCTGGCTGCAGTAGGACCATGAACCCAGACATGGTCTTCAGCAGCAACCCGGGTTTGGATGTCACCATGGCCCCAAGTGGTGACACAGGCCACCCAAATCAGCAGTAACCTCAATGGCAGCGTGACCCTCAGACACCAACAATGGCACAGGTGACAGCAAACACCCTGAAAATCCACATGACCTTATGGCAACAGGAGCCAATCACACCAACCCAGACCCTGGCTGTGATAGGGCAATGGACCCAGACATGACTCCCAGCTGCAGCCCAGGACCAGATGTCACCGTGAAACCAGATGTAGCACGTGCCACTTAGATCTATATGACCCCAGATACAGTATGGTCCTTGGGTACCAACTTGGTCCCAGGTGACCCATCAGACTCTGGGCAACCACATGGCCCTTAGTTGCAGCAGGAACCACAGACCTTGGCTGTCGTAGGGTCATGGACCCAGACGTGGCCCTCAGCAGCAGCCCGGAACTAGTGGACACCATGACTCCAGATGGCAGCACAGGTTCCCAAGATCAGCATGACTCCAGTAACAGCATAGCTTTGGGACACCTATATAGCCACTGGTGGTAGTCCCATACACTGGGCATCCTTGCGGCCTTTGCTGGCAACATGGGCCTTGGATGGTCACACAGATCCTGGCTGTGGTAAGACCATGGACCCAGATATGGCCCTTAGCAGCATCCCAGGCTGGGATGTCACCATGACCTTGGCTGGCAAGAAGGTCTACCACCTCCTACTCACTTCTCCCCATTCTGCCTCTTTCCACAGCATCCAAACCATTCCACTTCTCTTTCTCTTCCATTTCCCCTCCATATACGTGCTCATCACAAGGGGAGCCACACAGCCAGCTCCCCAATGCCAGGCAGACCCGTGGATGTCTTCCTGCCAGTCCAGGTCTGGAGGAACCAGGCTGGCCTTTGGGTAGCTTGCATCCTCCTGAGCTAGATGACAACAGATGGGCCATCTTAGTGTCTTTTTCATTGCTGTGATAAAACACTGTGACCAAGGCAAGTGACCGAAGGGAGGGTTTACTAGAGACCTGCAGTTCCAGAGGGATAGGAGTCCATCACTATCGTGGTGGGAAACATGGCAGCAGGCAGGAAGGCATGGCTCTGGAGCAGCAGCTGGGAGCCCACATCTTGATCGGCAAGCAGGAAGAAAGAAAGAGAAGGGAGCTCTGGAAATGGAGTAGCATGGAAGTTCACCCCTAGCAACAGTCCTCCTCCAGCAAGGCCACACCTCCTAATTCTTCCCAAGCAATTCTGCCAACTTCCAAATATTCAAACGTAAGAGTGAGCAGGGAACATTATTAGGGAAACCACCACTCCATCGGCCTTAGAATTCAATCCCTGGGTCTGAAGAGATGGTTTACTGATTTAAAAGTACCTTCTGCTCTTGCCAAGGACCGGAGTATAGGTCCCAGCATTTCCTCCCAGCAGTTCTCCAAAGGCTGTGGTGCCCTTTTCTGGTTTCTACAGACACTGAACTCACACTAGTGTACTCCATTCCCACCCCAGACACGTATGCACACAACTTAAAGACAAGTCTTTTTTAAGAAGTCATTCTTGGAGTCAATTACAGCAAGCAGAGGAATGAAATATTTATTCTGGCTGGGTCTCAGGCACAGGAGCCAAGAGATGTCTCTCCTATCCTAGCTCTACTGATATCAAGAGAAGGCAACAGATGACCTGGAAGAGAGAAAGTGACAAACACTTAGACCCACCAGAGTCCTGGTTCCTCGGCTCAAATGAGAAAATGATTACAGAACTTTCAGGCCGACTGTGAGAATAGAATTAAGTAATAGGCAACAACAGGGTGTGGGGTCACGCTTCTGTAATTCCAGCACCAAGAAGGCTGAGGCGGAAGAATTGTCATGTGCTCAGCATCAGCCTGGGCTTCAGAGTGAATGCCTGTGGGGGGAGTGAGAGTCATCACTGTCATACCTGATGGCACTCGCTGGTATGAACTGAACGGCTCAGTTAGTAAGGCACCTGCACGCAAGCGTGAGGACCTGAGGTCAGAGCCTTGGCACTCACCTAAAAGCCAGGGCAGGGAAGAGCACAGCTGTAACCCCAGCACTGATGCATCCTGGGAGCTCCCTGGCCAGCCAGTCTAGCTGAAACAGTGAGCTCCAGGCTCAATTAGAGACCCTGTCTCAAAAGCTAAGGTGGAGAGTGACCAAGGAAGACAGACACCCAACCTCGATGCCTGGCCTCCAGAAACACGTGCTCACACACATATATGCCACGCTCACAAGAATAAAAATGAAAGCTAACTAAATCATATATATCTCCTGTATTTTTGTATTTACTCTCATTAGGGTCTGCCCTTGACCGTCTCGTCTACCCTGCCATGGCAACAACACATCTGCAAACACCATAGACATGCTCAGTAGAAAGCATTGTTTGACCCTCTCCCTTCATTGAGACCTGACCCAGGACAAGCAACTCCTCGAGGGGGAGCCTGATGAACAGTGCCCCAGTTGCTCTCGGAGAGAAACTTGAAAAGCCCTCTAAAACTAAAGAGGACTAAAAAGGGCTTTCTCATTAGCACCAGCAGACAGCTTGGCTAACACTTCAAAGAATCAGGGATTATGCAGCTGGGGACTGAAGATGCAGAGAGAGACGAAGGCAGAGAGAAAGGAAGGTATACAAAGTGATGGCAGAGAAAGGGGAGCTGCCTGAGCTCTGCCTCTGACTTGTCCTGGATCACTGTTCCACCCACTTCCTTCGCAAATCCCAGCTAAAGAGCCGCACAGAAGAGTAACCGCACCTGCCCTTAGAAGAACATGCTATGTGCACCAAGCTTGCACGGGCTCCTTCACGAATGTGACTGATTTAATCCCAGCTGCTGCTGTGACCCACCTGTGTGGCCTGGGATAAACACATGTCCTCAATTAGACATCATTTCTTTTTTGTCTTTCAGCCACAGCGATGACTTGTACAGAGACACAGGAAAGGAGGTGGTTTCTTTTTTGTTTTGTTTTGTTTTGTTTTTCTCAAGACAGAATTTCTTTGTGTAGCCCTGACTGTCCTAAAACTCGCTCTGTAGACCAGGCTGGTCTCAAACTCACAGAGATCCACCTGCCTCTGCCTCCTGAGAGCTGGGATTGAAGGTGTGGGCTACCATGTCTGCCTGGAACATGTTTTTTTGGGAGGAGATAGGAAAAGACCTGGAGGTGGGCCATGCCTTCCCTCTAGCAAGAAGGGAGAGAAAGGCTGACGGGAGATTCCCAGTGGCCTTTCACAGATCATCAACACAGTGCCCACCTTTCCCAACTTCCTATAATTCCTGGACTTTCCTGATCATATTCCCTTGACTGAATGGACTATGGGCGGCCTCCTTCTGTCATAATCTGAATCTTCCGCTTTGCAGCCTGGACCTGATGGAACCAAGGTTTGAACCCAAGCAAAGCCCAAGCATGTAGTTTTTCCACTGCTTCCTAAAGCTCTGATCACCAGACAGGTAGCAGACACACCAGCCACTGTCCCTCTGAGCTAACTGGAAGACACTGGTGGTGGAGGGACAGTGGGTCTTATCATCATCACGATTCCCAGAAGACTTCAGGATATTTTTTCTCATGTTGTTTAATTATTATTGCATGATATCTATATAATGTTATATGATATATTATATAGTTAGCATGCAATAATAA
>NC_022015.1:9732468-9734067 GCF_000317375.1 Microtus ochrogaster
CTGGTCTACTTTTCTTGACAGAATGAGTCTGCCTTCCATCTGTATTCCTGCCGGTGACATATTTCCATCCGTCCTTGTGGTGGAATAGTACTCCAGTGTGTACGTGTACCACCTTTCTTTGTTCAGTCACCTCTCAGTGGGCATCAGGCTGATTCCATCCCGCTCACAGGAACAAGAGCTGCAGCAAACCAGATGTGCAGGTATCCCCGTGACGTGGTGACTTAGGTTCCGTTGGGCAGATACTCAGAAGTTTCTCATCCAGATCATATGGTCATTCTACTTTTAATTTTTTGAAAAATAAACTTTCAAAAACTAAAAATAATAGAATGGTCAGGTGCTATCTACACTCACGTAGCCAATTGGGTGTTTAAATGCCTGCTGCAAAAGCGTGCAGGACACATTTAACTGCTATTTACTGTAAAGGGATTTGGAAGGTCTTGGAGGTAAAAAGGACCCAGAGAGAAGAAACCCATCAACAGACAAGAAAGCAAAGAACAGCTTCAGTTCCCACTCACAACAGTGGGTCTCCCCTCCCTCGAGATTCTGAACTCCAGGAAACAGCTTGGATGGACCAGCCGGGAGTGTAAACCCCACTCTGACACTTAAAGCCCTGAGGCACAGGTAAGGGGTATCTCTCCAAAGGAGACATCACCAGGTAAGCAAAACCAATGGCAGTCACAGTCCCCACCCCCCATGGTATCAAGACTCCCAAGAATGACAAAACTAGAGAGACCCTTAGCCAAGCCTTTCACCCTGTCATTGTGAGAGCTGCCAGGCAGGCAGAACAGGCTCAAATCACAGTGACAAGTTGACAATCACTCAAGAGTGCCAAGCATCTCCAGGCCTTCTTGACATTCAAGGCCAGGGCGAGAAAGAGACCTTCACGGTACCTAGGCAGCTTCCCAAGGTACATCACCCACACACAAATGCTGAGAGGATTTATGGGGGGCATCATTGAGATACCCAATGACCAGACGTCAATACTCAGAATGCTAACAGAGAAGCAAGCATCCCCCAAAGCTTCATATTAACCAGACAGAGATTGAGCCTGATTTATAGGTTGGATGTATATTGCTCCCAAGGGCACCAAGATGGCGGTTCTAACGTGTCTTCTGGCTTTTCTGCTCATTTCCTTCCTCCTCTGGGTTTAAATGAATTCAGGGGGCAAGGTGGCCTTTGCAGAAGCATCATTACCTGCTACCTATGTGACTAATGAGTGCAAAACCACATCCAGAAGATGGATTTTGTCAAGGGACACCTCTGTGGGGTGCCATCAAAACACTTTGAAAGGAGATGTCATGTCCCCAGCTTTTCCATGAGAGCCATTTTCAAGTTATAACAACAACAACAACAACAACAAAATATACTTGTATGTTCATTCTTCTAACACTTATTGGCCAGGTATTATGGTTACAAGCTATGTAAGTTATAGCTGCCACCCTTAAGGATCTTCCAACCTTGATGTGGGAGTGTCATATATCAATCTGTTGATTTCATTGGTTAAGCAATAAAGAAATTGCTTGGCCCTGATAGGTTAAAACATAGGTGGGAGGAGTAAACAGAACAGAATGCTGGGAGGAAGAGGAAGTGAGCTCAGAG
>NC_022015.1:9734227-9740332 GCF_000317375.1 Microtus ochrogaster
GCGAGAGTTAGCCAAGAAGAGGCTAGATATAATAGGCCAAGCAGTGTTTAAAAGAATACAATTTGTGTGTTGTTATTTCGGGGCATAAGCTAGCAGGCGGCTGATGTGCTGGGGACGCAGCCCCGCTCCTATTATTACTACACAACCTAGAGGTGATTGAGAATATTCCTAAATCTATTAAGAGTCAAAGACTTAAATTCTTGTGGTAAGGGTGTGGCACAGTAAGCAGAATGCTTGCCTAGCAGACAGGAATCCCTGGGTTCAATCCCCAGCACCGGTAAAGTGGGCAGAGTGAATCACCTCTGACATCCCAGTACTCAAGAGGGTCAAGGAATTCAAGGTCATCCTCAGCAGCACAGATGGTTCTGGGGTGGGGTAACTGATCACAGCTGATGTATCACTTGGGCACAGCATTTCCTCATCTGAAAGGCGCAGGTGATAATGAGAAGGAAAGGGACAAAGGAAGAAAGAAAGAATTAATGAACTGGGACAGGTCCCTAAAGCAAGACCTCCAAAGAAGAAACCAGAAATAGGAAACAGGAAGTGCTTTGGAATATTAAAGCCTGGGTTTCTTCTCAGAGAGGGACTTCATCTACACATTTAACACATTGGTAGATAGTGAGGTGTTCAATACAGCATCTAAGACTCAGCTTGCTCTCCTGTCCAGAGAAATTCTTGCAAAATAGAAAGAAATACCCAGGAAACTCAAAGGAGAAGCAATTGGGCAAAACCTATTAGAAGAAAACAAGTAGATGATGAAATGTAGTGGGTAGAAGTAGATGACAGGATGCCCAACCTCCCTCACAATCACCACAAATCAAATTCAAAGAACCCAGAAACAAACAGCAAATCTGCAAAATATTATAAAGTTAGAAGCATCAAGTGGTAAAACGTTTAACCCAACAGCCACTCCAAGACACAAGTTCTTGCCGGACAGTAGTGGTGCACGCCTTTAATCCCAGCACTCCAGAGGCAGAGGCAGAGGCAGGAGGATCTCTGTGAGTTCGAGGTCTACAAGAGCTAGTTCCAAGATGGGATCCAAAGCTACAAAGAAACCCTGTCTCAAAAACCAAAAAGAAAAAAAAAAGACACAAGTTCTCCATCCCCTATGCAATTAGCAACCTTTTTACTCAGAGACTCTGAGCTGGGACAGGTACCCAGAGAAATTCCTGCAAAACCATCATGCACACACATGCATAAGGCCATCCAGCACTGTCTGGGATGTGACAGCGAAGACTGATGTCCCCATAAGATCATCACTAGGGAAACAGATAAGCAAATGGTGGTCCCTGCACACGGTGACTTCTGAGTCGCTGCTAGAATTTAATGACTTGGATTTACATACGGCAACCTTAGAAGGCTTATAAAATATACTGAGTGGGGAAAATGGAGGGTTTCTTTTTTGCCTCAAACCATTTATGTAAATGATAAAAAAGGAAAGATAACTGCATGTTTTATCAATATTTACATATATCTAAATAAACATGAAAGGAAATTGGGAGAATGTATATTATATATGTTAGAACGTCTTTGCATGGCAAAGTTGAAGAGGATATGGACTAGAAGAGAAAATGTGACAAAGCGTGAGGACCTCTCTCAGATCAGTAGGAAGTCTATTCTGCACCCTTGAAATACCAACTGACTTTGCATCCCCAAAAAGCAAATTAGTTCGTTACATTATCACATTTGATTTTCACAGTGGCATTGTGAGGCACTGCCGTGCAGCAGACTTCACAAGCTTGAAAACTGAGTCTCAGAGAAGATGTTCTAGCTTTCTTTCATCACAGGAACAGCTGTGATAAAGGCAGCAAAAGGAGGAGGATCGGGCTCATTTGGCTCACAATTTCTGATCTGGTCTGTAATTGAGGGGAAGTCATGGCAGAAGCTCAAACACCCAGTCACATCACCTCCACAGCCAAGAGCAGAAAGAGAATAAATGCATGCCCGTCCTTTCTGCTGGCTTCCTTCTGTCCATCTGATGTAGTTCAGGACCCCCTGTGTAGGAAATGGTGGTACCTACAATGGGCTGCATCCTCCCACCTCCATTAACAATCACAATAATCCCCGACTGACAAGCCCGCAGAACAACCTGAAGAAAAAGATCACTTAGTTGAGACTCTCTTCCCGAGGCAGACTAATTTGCGGCAAGTGGACATTTAAATTAATTGTCGTAGAAGGAAAGAAACTGAGCCCAGGTTACAGAGCAAGTTAGCTGGCAAGAGGGATTTGGGACTAGAGCTGTGTAGCTCTGGAGGTTCACTCTCACCAGCGTGTTTTACGGCCTCTGTGGGGTGACAAAACAAAGTGCAGACATATTCAATTCTTTCGCTCCCATCCCCGTTTTCTTAGGCGCTAAGTTGTTCACTGATACAGACTTATTTTTAGCTGGCTAGCAACACCTGACCAAGCAAAATAACCACTTGAGCCCAACAATTTCACAGTTTTTAATGAAAAACAAAACCTAAACAAAAGCTGTTTCTCACAGCCCATCATTTCACACGATGCAGCAGCTTGTCCCTTAGACTATCTTTTCCGGAGTAAGGTTCATACAATTTTCAACACCGAGTGTACAGTTACATAATAGTCAAAAATCTATATAAATGCAATACTACATTTTTCTCCACTGTAACAAAACTCAAGAGTAAATTTGCCTCCTAAAATCATATTGTAATAAAAAATGAAGCCTTGGAATTTCCTGAGAACTGGTACTGGTAGCTCTAAAATAATGTCACTGTATTATCTATGCTTGAATAGATGGGGCAGAAGGGTATGTGGATGGGTAGAAGGGCAGATGGGTAGATGGCTAGGGGACTAAAGAAACAAATGGGTAGATGCGTAGGTAAAAGATGAATAGAGAGATGCATGGGTGGAGGTGGATAGATGTACACATAGGTAGATAATGATTAAATGGATAGATAGGAGAATGGATGGATTGGTGGGAAGGCAAATAGATATATAAATAATGTTATGGATAGACAGGTGGTTGGGTGAGTAGATGAACAGATCAATGAGCAGTTGTATGGATAAATGAATGAATAAATAAATGGGCGGGTAGATGACAGGTGGGTAGGTGCCTGAGTGAATGGATGGTAAGCGGATGGGTGGAAGAATAGATCACTGAGTGACTGTATAAATAAATTAATAAGTGAATATACAGGCGGTTAGATAATGGTGGAGAAATGACAAGTGGGTAGGTAGATGAGCGAGATAGAGGAATAAATGCACACGAAGGTGAGTGAATGGTGGAGGGGTGGGTAGGTGGGTGAACTAATGAAGGTGAGTAGTTCGATAATAGATATGCGGATAGAAGGTGGATGGATGGATGGATGGATGGATGGATGGATGGATGGATGGATGGATGGATGGATGGGTGGGAGTGTAAGAGGCTAAATTACATACAGTCTTGGCTCCATAGCAAGGAATTTTAATAACACACCTAGATGCTTCTATGAGAACATTAGGGTGACTGTAGTATATTCGCCTCTTTCAAAGGGATCTCTTGAAGTTTCCGTGCTATTTTAAGTTGACGTTTTATCTTTCAGGAAACTTATTCACTGACATAGACTACTCCAAAGGTGTCAGCAGCCAGGAGGACTGCAGCTGTGTGACTTTCTTCAAAAGCCACCCTGGGGACCCCGAGGGCTGCAGATTGCTTCTTGCTCTTTTCTCTCCTTGTGCTTTTACCCAGCCTTGGCGTTAGAAGGAACGATGATTAGGAAGCTCATCATTAACTCGACAGAATGTCAGTGCTTTCAACTAAGGAGAGCTGTGTGGGAACCAGGCTGAATTTCCTGCCTTGGGAGACGATTCTCCGACATGTGCCCTTTCGAGATGTCAGCCCCACGCCCACAGTGCTGCTGTTGAGATATCCCCACTCACCCTCTCTCTCCGCAGAGAGCTCCTGGGCTTCCTTAACATGCTTCAAATGCTGAGCCAAGTCACCTGGATTCCATAGCCCGTGTGCCCAAGGTCTCAAGGCACCAGAGACTAAGAAATGAACATACACAGCTCAGGTTTATAAAACAATCATTTCGTTTCCCATAAATGATTTCCCCACTGGACTTGTTTCCATAAGAGCTTTGTCCAGCACCATTAAGCAATGCTCAGCCTGCTTACCAGTTATACGGAGCTCAAATATAGACGCTAGAAGACCGATACGGCTTCTTGGCATGAAAATGTCTGTGCAGTTTTCTGCTTGGCAAACCAGCCTAATACTGTCTTCATTCAAAAATGTAAAAAATTATTTCCACCTTTTCATAAAATCTATTGCTAAGGTCCAGATGTCCTTAGATGTCCCCCAGAGTACATAGAGCCCACGTCTTAGGCTTGGTCCGCAGGGTGCCACTTTGGGGAGGCCCTGTGAACTTTGCATGTATAGAGTTTTACGAACAACCCTGAGGTTATTGGGGGTGTATCCTTAAGGAGAGCTGTAGAAGCCTGGTCCACTTTGCTCCGCTCCTCTTCTGTGAGTCCTGCACTGTCCCATATTTTTCTCCACTGCCATCTGTGTCACTTTGTTCATTACTGACCCTTGCTAGGCCTACAGTACTCTCTTGAACACCAAACCCCGCAAAATATGAGCCAAATAAACCTTTGCTCAGTTGGGTGTAGTGGTGCATGACTGTAATTCCAGCACTGTAAAGGTAGGGGCAGGGGTCACAGACTCATGCTAAGCCTGAGCTACATATCAAGACCCTATCTAAGTAAACAAACAACCCTTTTACCTTTATAGTTAGTTCCTTTGTATACTTTGTTGTAGTAACTCGAAGCTGATCAATATACTTACCTATGTGAAAGTGAATGAAAACGTGGAAGATCCCCCTACCCTGTAGAATATCTTTATTTTATGTGGTGTGTGTGTGTACAGTTTATTTTTAGGGCATTGGTGGGTTTTTTGCCTACATGTATATCTGTGTGAGAGTGTCGTGCCCCCTGGAACTAGAATTATAGACAGTTGTAAGCTGCCATGTGAGTGCTGGGAATTGAACCCAGGTCCTCTGCAATAACAATCAGTGCTCGTAACCTCTGAGCCTTCTCTCCAGTCCAGAATACCTTTCTTAATTTCCATTTAGGGTCACAGGTGATATGACAAATGCTGGCTTCTGACCTATGGTCATTTATTTAACATTCCTGAACCTAAATTCACTCCTGTGTAAAATGGGAGGAAGATCCATGTCATTATAAAGATTCTTATTCAGGAGGAAGCATATTTCATATAAGACTCTGCAGTATGGACTAGAGAGTCCAAGATGCCACTGAATACATGGACCCAGGGAGCTTACAGGTGAGAGGCAAGGCCAACCATACAATACATTAAATGCTGACGTCAGAGGCTGGGGAGTTGGACAAAGAGCCACTGGGGGCTGAGCTGGCAGCATCTGTGTCTGCTCTTGCCCAGTTCCCTGATACTAGGGGAGTTACTCAGCCTCCCTGAACCTCCTATTACACACAGGGATAATAACATTCTTTGTTTTATAAGTTAAATTAATGCTGCTTGATCAGATACTGCACCCTGTGTCTAGTCTATAAAAAGAACTAGTGCGGGCTGGCCAGAGAGCTCAGTGCATTAAGTACTCATGGCTAAGGGTGAGAACGTGAGTTTGAATCCCCAGAACTGGAGTAAAGCCAGAGTCTGTAAGCCCAATATGGCAAAATAAATGGGAGGCACACAGAGCAGCAAGGGCTCGAGTAAGGTGAACAGTACCTAAGGCTGTGCTCTGACCTCCACACTCACCATGGCATGAGTATGTCTGTGTGCACACACACACATGCACACACACACACACACATGCACACATACACACATTCACTCATACACACACATTCACTCATACACACGCATTCATACATACACACGCATCCACACACACAAACACATTCACTCCTAGAGTTTTACGAACAACCCTGAGGTTATTGGGGGTGTATCCTTAAGAAGGGCTGTAGAAGCCTGGTCCACTTTGCTCAGCTCCTCTTCTGTGAGTCCTGCACTATCCCATATTTTTCTCCACTGCCATCTGTGTCACTTTGTTCATTACTGACCCTTGCTAGGCCTACAGTACACTCTTGAACACCAAACCCCCCAAAATATGAGCCAAATAAACCTTT
>NC_022015.1:9740497-9744339 GCF_000317375.1 Microtus ochrogaster
ATACACACACACATTCATACACACTCACACACCAGAGGGAGGGAGAGAGAAGAGAGAGCACACAAACACTTAGGCACACACAGAAAGAACCAGACAAGGTGTGACTCACTGCTGGGACCAAATATCTGATCAAAAGCACCTTAGGGAGGGAGGGTGGATCTTGGTTCCCAGTCCGGGTAGTCCAGTCCACCAGCGTGAAGGCACAATGGCAGAGCGGTTTGGTCTGTGGAGAGTGCTGACATCCTCTGACTTCTCCACTTTTCCCTTTGACTCAGGATTAGGCCCTGATGATGCTCCCCACATTCAGTTGGGTGCTCCCTCCTCTGCTGCACCTCTAAGATGCCCTCACTTACACATGTCTGAGTCTTACACAGCCAGGGTATTGCCCTGGGTGCTAAACCATGGGTCCTGACCACACTGCTCTTACCATGAGACTGCTACAAGTTGGAAAACACGCGTGCTCAGCATTTTTTGGAGGAAGGAGCGGGAACTCATATCAAATCAAGCAGTACAGAAGCATTAAAACTCACTAGTTCCCCTAGCTTATGGGTCCAGCTTCAGTCTTGGCCAGACTCGGGTTTTTAAGAGACATTAGCAGGCATCTGCTATTTTCTATATCAACGTCGTTTCTCCATTTTGTCTTCCTTCAAAAGGTGTTCTTTGTGGAAAGGCAAGTTTTTGTTCTTTTGTAATAAAAATAAACAGATTTGCTTTCCTAATTAATAGTTGTCGCAGAAGGCCCAGGGTTTTCACAGGCTCTGATTGCCCAGTTTGATGATTGGCAAGATCTGGGTCTTACGCTCCCCTATACTGGCTACAGATCAAGCCATGGGGTCACTTGAGGCCTAAATACAGGTCCTCAAACGAAACCAAGAGTGTTGTTCAAAGAAGGAGCCAGGTACAGCAGTTGGAGGTTCAAGGGTTTTCACTTACACATCTAGGTCACACGGTCCATTGCTGAGGGAAGTCAGGGCAGGAACTCAAGCAGGAACTGAGGCAGAGACCACAGATGAGCACTGCTTGCTGTCTTACTCTCTTACATGCAACAGCCTTTCTTATACAACACAGGCTCATCTACATAGGGAGGGTACCACCCACAGTCTGGGGCCTCCTGCACCAATCAGCAATCAGGAAATGCCCCACAGACATGCCCATGGCCAATCTGATGGAGGCAATACTTTCAGTTGGGTTTCCTTCACCCAGGTAGGTGAGGTTGACAGCCAAGGTTAGCCGTCACAGGTAGATATGTACATACACAGATTAGAAGGTAGACAGACAGACAGACAGACAGATGACAGATAGATAGATAGATAGATAGATAGATAGATAGATAGATAGATAGATAGATAGATAGATAGATAGATAGATAGATGAGTCATGAGTCCAGGTACCTATCCAGGCAGAATGCAGTGTGGTTGCCTACTGTTCTTTATCTGCGCATATTCAGAAGTCACCCTCCAAGGAGGCAGAAAAGAGTCAGGCTCAGCAAAGCCCACCGTGACCACTCATTATGGACAACTCCTCACTGGTTGGCCACACAACATTTAACCTGAAGGGCACCTGGCCCCCTAGTCTGGGGCTTTGGAAAGCAGAACAAAACTGTGACCCAAGGTTTCCCAAACTAGTAGATACAACTGTGGCTTGTGAAATAAAAGAAAGCAAACATGAAAACACAATCTGATGTGATTTAATAAAAGATGTGTTTCCAACCGCTTCTCCCGGGAATCCAGGCCCATTTTCTTCCTACTGACTGCTATTATCTCTACCTTTATTGAACAAAGGCACCCAGAACACAGCTGCCAAGGATCAGTGGAGAAAATCATTCTTTTATTAATAAGATTGTTATTAGCAGGGAAAAAATCCATGTTTGGGGGTTTGCAGGGAAGTTTCAGGCCATTTAGAAGAAATATGGCTGACTGCTGCCAACATTATTTCAAGCAATTCCATGATCAAATGCCCTATTAGGTTGTTTAAAATTTTTATAGGGACTGTAAATCAGAACTATTTTCTATTTGCCCTAAATATTTAGGTGCTACAGCGAAAACAGATCAAATCAAAGGGTATTGTGCACATTTTTTACTGACATCTCCTGGAGCGGTAAATCATCCAACTTGCGGCGCAGAGTTCAGAAAGAGCACTTGTGAACGCCGCGACTGTCCGCAGCTTCTCCTCCTGTCTCATTAACGGGTGGTTTGGGCTGCAAAGGCCCTTCTGTAGTGCCGGTGGGGACCAGGCGTCAAGTTTCAAAGGATGAGCCTCAAAGATTCTTGGGGGGCTGGGGAGATGGTTCAGTTGATAAAGTGCTTGCCGTACTAGCACAAGGACTTGAACTTGAGCCCCAGAGCAGACATAAAAACGCCAGGTATGATAGCACACGCCTGGGTTCCCAGTGCTGGGAGGCAAAGACAAGAGGATTCCTGGGGCTTGATGGCCAGACAGTCTAGCCACAAGGATGAGCTCTAAGCCAATAGGAAACTGTGCCTCAAAGATGGTGGATAGAGTTCCGGAGGACTCGCAAGCACATGCACTAATACACACACATACATACATACATACATACATACATACATACATACATACATACACACATACACGCGCACACACACACACACACACACACACACACACACACATGAATAAAATGTTTCTGAAGCAGAAGGCCACTAGCTACCTAAGTGATGTGTATACGTGGATGTAGTCATTTCTAATTTAGGGATTCAGCATCCTGAAACACAGGCATGAGCATAATGATGAAGGCTCTAGAAGGCTTAATTTAACTTCATCTATAGGCACGAGAAAGGGAAGCAAACCAGTGTTTCTCAACATGGCCCTGGTGCAACCCTTGATAGCAACAGCACACAAAATAATGCACCCATTAACAGAATGAGGTGGACCCAGGAGGCAATATTTTGTAATTTTAAACTGAAATGCAAGTATTAGGTTATGTGTCTGCTCCCGAAAGGAAAGGTAACATTTGGCTCTGAGGAAGGAAACAGAAACCAACAATATTCACACTGGTTCATCATTTGTTTTTGTATTTGAACTTTTTTTTTTAAAAAAAATGTGTACACTTGGAATTTTTAAATGAAATTTTAAACAAAAGGAAAACTGGCTTGGTGTGGTGCAGAGGCGGAGGCAGGAGGGATGTGAGTTCAAGGTGATCCCTATGCTATGCAGTGAGGCCTTGTTTCAAAGAAAAGAAACACAGTGCCTTGCTATGCATCCAAAGGGAGAAAATGGAAGAACTATTCAGATACCCGCTGCCTTCCTGGATGATAACAGGCTGCAGCATCACGACCAACTCGCCCTTCCTCCCTTAGTAGAACTGCACAGTCTGTACCTTAGCCATTGTCCCACCAGGGTGGGCCACACGCTCAGACCCGAGGATGTCAGCTGCCGCCACACGAGTCCCACTACCAGATAAATTGGGCTAGACTTGCAGTGGTTCTCAACCTGTGCGCTGCAACCCCTTTGGGGTCGCATTTCAGATGTCCTGCATATCAGATGTTTACATTATGATTCTTAACAGTAGCACAATTTATAGTCATGAAGTAGAAACAAGAATATTTTCACAGTTGGGGGTCACCACAACCTCATGTTGTATATTAGAGTGTATTAAAGGGTCACAGCCATCAGGAAGATTGGGAACCACTGGGCCAGAGGCTTCACCCGTGCCTCTGAGCTTTGACTCAACTCCATGTCCTTTCTCCAGCCATCACAGGAGCAGCAAATTCTAGACACCACTGTCCCTTATTGAACAACAGTGGAGAGCAGATTTGAACCACCCTGTGGCTGAGAGTGAAGCCAACTTGAGACAACAAAGCTCTGCAGAACCACAGCCT
>NC_022015.1:9744469-9747239 GCF_000317375.1 Microtus ochrogaster
GTCTTCTTGGTCTGATTGCCCATTGCTTCTCATGGGTAGTCATAGGGAATCATTCGCAATGCCCCCAAGTTTCGTTTCCTTTTCCCATAACGTAGTTCAGCTGACATGTCACTCTGCTTAAAATGCCTCTATCTACTATTCCTATTTTTCCAACTCCTAAGCATCTATATAATCTTGAATCAAAACAACCATGCCTACACAGGGTAAAATTTTATTTCTCCCTTTTGCCTAATAGTTGTAAAGATTACGCAATATTCCTAAAAAGGCCACCCATGGCTCCAGAGGGAAAAGATCCCTTGTTGTTTTGCCATGGACATCTTCCATCCTGCTCTCACTTCGAAGTCCAGGAAGGCTGCTGGAGTTCCAGCCATTACAGCTCTCTCTAGCAGGGACAAAATGAAAAGAAAACAGTGCCTCTTTCTGGTAAGAAAACCTCCAGAAACCACTCTTTGTGCTGGTTTGGTTCTTTACAGAAACTCGGTCACATAGACACGCCTAGCTGCATAGGAATTGCTTTTTTCACTGTGTCATAAACAAGCACCTTAAACCACAGTACAACTTCACTTGGTGTGGTGGGAGGCTTTGTAGGTTGGCAACCTCTGCGCGACTTAGTCCAGCAGCTTTGTGTATCCCAGCCTTCAGCAGGTCCCTCTCAGGGAGGAGTGGGCACAGTGATGGCTCGAGGCTCCCAGTGGGACCCTTGCTTTCTTTTCCTGTGGTTTTCATTTCCCAGAAGCCTGGCTCTCTCTTGTCCATGCAGAGGGTGGGCAGTATTCCAAGAGACTGACTATATACTATGAGAGTGGCCAAAGAAAGTATCAAGGCTGATCTGCATGCATTATTCCTATCTCAAAATAGAAATTACAAAGTCACATCCCAGCATCTGTGCACATGGGGAGGGGGCCCGTGTAGGCATCGCTGTAAGCATTATTCCACAGAACTGCAGTCTTCGTTCTAGGATGTTGCTGTGGAAGAACAGGGGAACCGATACTGCAAGACAGCATGCATTTTCTATGGCACAGATTTAAAACATACTTTCTAAGACAGGCATCGAAGCAAACGGTTATAACCCCAGCACTTGGAGGTCAGGCAGGAGGATCGTAAATTCAACCCCAGCCTGGGCTATACAATGAAATCCCATTTCTAAATAGAAATATATTTATTTTCAAAATGCACTTCCTCAGGCTGGATACAAGTATGTACCCCTTTAATCCTAATATTTGGAAGGCAGAAGCAGACAAATGTCTATAAGTTCAAGGCCAGCCTGGTCTTCATAGTAAGGACCTGTCAGATAGAGAGAGAGAGAGAGAGAGAGAGAGAGAGAGAGAGAGAGAGAGAAATGTTCACTTCCTAAACCTAAGCCAGGCATGGTGACATGCCTGTCATCTCAGCACTTAGAAGACAAAAACAAGAGACACTTGAGTTTGAGACCAACTCCAACGAGGGTGATATAGTAAAATCTTGTCTCAAAAATCATATATACATACACACATACACACCTACATATATGTATATATACATACGTACCTACATATATGAATGTACATATATGCATATATACATTCATGCATGCATATGTGTATATATGCATACATACATGCATGCATGCCTACATATATGCATATATACATACACAATACATACCTACATATATACATGTATGCACATACATACCTACATATATGCATATACATACATGCATATGTGCATATATACACATGCATGCCCACATATATGCACATACATATATGCACACGTGTGCATATATACATACGTACCTACACATATGCATATATACATACATGTATGTGTGCATGTACACGTGCATACCTACACATATGCATATATACATATATGCATACATTGCATAGGTACATACATATATATGTGCATGTATGCATACCTACATATATGCATACATAATGTTTTAAAATATAAGATGTCTTCCTCCTGGATGCTCCCCTTGGCACACTGAGCTAGAATTCTGACCACAGAACTGCCTGCCTGTCTGGTCTTTGTTGAATTACCCATGGTTGCCCTCCTTTACTAAGAGTTTGGAGTTATAGACAAGGAGTCTTGAGCCTTTCCCTGAAGCTGTCATGAACTTAGACTCCATCCTCACTGAGACGTTAATATTTCCATTGACTCAAGTGTCTTTCTTATTTGAGTGGCACATATCCTGTTAGGTGACAGGACTCTGCAGGTCTCACAACTGTGCACACTAGTCTGAGATCACATGACCCAAAGCTAACAGATCAAATCCTAAGGTCTAGAAGGACGTGGTCAGCTTCCCTGGCTTGGAGGGACACACTCTCCTCATTGGAAAAATGATACGCTGGCATTTTCTTTATCCCTTTATCTCCTTTCCCCTTTACAGAGTGAATAGAATATGAATCAGAAGCCTCGATCCTTCTGGTTAGGAAGGTCCTCATTTGGGAGGTGCCAGGCCATTAAGAAGAGAAAGAAACACTTCCTGCCAGCTGCTGGGAGCTGGCATGGAGGCCGGGCATGGGGGACAGGAAGCAGGGCGCAGAGGACAAGAGCAGGATGGCTCAGGGAAGAAAATGTGTATTGAATAAGAATTCCTGCTGGGTGGCCCACAAACAGAATACTGGTGTGTAAAGAAAAACCTCAGGAGTCTTCGTCCGACGACAAATGGAGATAGGGACAAAGTCCCTCATCAGAGCAATGGACTGAGCCCCCAAGGTCCAGTGGAAGAGCAGAAGGAGGGAGAAGATGAGCAAGGAAGTCTGGACTGCGAGGGGTTGGT
>NC_022015.1:9748879-9758557 GCF_000317375.1 Microtus ochrogaster
GACCCCAAGTTCCTGAGGAACATGCGCTTTGCCAAGAAGCACAACAAGAAAGGCCTGAAGAAGATGCAGGCAAATAATGCAAAGGCCCTGAGCGCATGTGCGGAGGCCATCAAGGCCCTGGTGAAGCCCCAGGTGGTGAAGCCCAAGGTGCCAAAGGGCCCCACCCTCAAACTCACCCACCTGGCTTTAATTGCTCACCCCAAGCTTGGGAAGCGGATTAGAAGCTACATGGTCAGGGGTCGTAGGCTCCAAAAAACAAAGCCCAAGGTTCAAGCCAAGGCAGAGGCCTCAGCTGCAGCTCAGGCTCCCAAAGATGCCCAGGCCCCTGTAAAGGCCCCATAAAAAAGGTCGCAGTCTGCCAATGTGAAGACAGATGGACTGGTGTGAACACCTACACAGTATTTGCAGATGTTCAGGACCTTATGCTGTTCTTACAAATAAACTTGAGGCAAGTTCTGTTAAAAAAAAAACAAAAACAAATTCATACTCACTAAACTTTGATTTCTGAGGCCGGGGCACTACCTGAAGGGAGGCCATTATGCTCTGATTGACATAAGGAGACTAATGTTGCAGTAACTAACAAGCAGGGAAAAAGAGAGAGAAGAGAGAAGGGAGAACATGAGAAACGTCTATGATCTCAACAGAGAGGGTCTGATGAGGCACGGGGCTAGGGGCCTGCACACATGTGTGCCTGTGTATGTGTGTGTTTGTGTGTATCTGTGTACACATGTTTGTGTATGCACATATGTGTTTACATGTGTATGGTACATGTGCCATGTGAGTGTGTCACTGTAAGTGTATGTGTGTATGATGTGTGTGCATGTTTTGTGTATATGCGTGTATGTATGCGTGTACAAGCATGTGTGCACGCAGAGGCCAGAGTGTGTCCCTCTATGACTCCGCACCTTACTTTTTCTGAGACAAACTGTGGTGGATAATTTTAAATGTTAACATCCCTTAACTTAAAATCCTCTGAGAAGAGAACCTCAATTGAGGAACTGTCCAGAACAGGCTGGCCTGTGGCGTGTTTGAGGCTCACTATCTTTGTTGTTAATTGATGTAGGAAGGCTTAGTCCAGTTTGGGCGGCACAGCCTCATAGGCTGGGCCCTGAACTACATAATACTGAACAAAATCATGAGGGGAGCAAGCAGGTGTTCCTTTTCTCTCTGCTCTTGACAGTGGATGTGGGATAACCGCCACCTCATGGGCCTGCCTTTGTGACTTCCCTGCCATCTGGAGTTATAATCAAAAACCATCCCTCCACGAAGATGCTTTTTGTCAGAGTGTTTTATCATCGCCACAGAAGTGAAGCTCATGGCACACGGTCTCTCACTGAACCTGGGGCACGCTGATGTAGCAAGGCTTCCTGGCCATCGAGCCCTGGGGTCCTCCTGTCTCCACCTTCTAGAGATGAGGTCATAGGCACACCAGGCCTGGCTTTCCACACCAGTCCTCACGCTTGCTTGGCAAGTGCTCTTCCAACCGAGTCTTCTCCCTGGACCCCATGGACCTCTCTGAGAGGGAATTCTGCCTGGGAGTGTCTGAACAGAGTTGCACAGGTGGAAGGTGGGGAAGGGCAGGCAGGAGAGACACACAGGAAGCGGTGGGGAGAAGCTTGAAGCTATGGCAGGTTTCTAGGTGCTGAGGGAGATCCTCAAGGCATCAGGGAGGTGTGGTCAGAGCAGGAGGCGCTTAACATGAACCTGTTTCCCTGAGTGGCAGTCCTTCCAAATCCCTCACCACCCCCCCAACTCAGTAAAGAGCTGCTTACAGTTCTCCTTCATGGAGTATGGTTGTGTGGGTCAAAGGAGAAATGGTAGGTTGCATACTTTGGCAAGTCCCAGTCTCGGCACACAAAGTGAGTGTTGGAACATGTCCCAAGGGCTGGAAAAGGAAGAATGCACCCTGTGGCACTGATAAGAACAACAGCAACAGAAACAGCTTAGACTCATGTGTATTCGCTATCCACTGCTGCAGAACAAATGACCCAAGCAGCCTGACACAACGCATGTTCATTCTCTCTTGCAGTTTGTACCGGAGGATGCTGAGCAGGGAGAGCGTCCCTGGCTGCCTCTGGTTCCAGGTCCCTCCTGAGGTCACAGTTAAGTTACAGGGTGCCGTGTTCCCATCTGAAGCTCCATCTGGGAGGCCCTTCCACTTTCATCGACAAGATGAGCAGAGAGTCTTTATCCATTGTCACATTGGAACTGATTTATGGCCTGGCAGGTGGTGTCCCCTCTCCTCTTCCTTCTTTCTTCCTCTTTTCAAGCTTCGGCTGTGGTCCAACTCTCCTCTGCCTTGTTCTTTCTCATGGGTTCCTAGTTAGCTTTCTGTTGCTGTGATATTTTACTGCACAGCTTATAGTCCATCACAAAGGGAAGTCAAGGAAGGACCCAGAGACAGGAACTGAAGCAGAGGCTGTGGAGGGGTACTGCTTACTGGCTTGCTCAGCCTGCTTTCTCATACTCCCAGGGCCACCTGTCCAGTGGGGTGGCCCTGTCCACAGTAGGCTGGGCCCTCCCACATCAGTCACGAAGAAATGTCACACAGGCTTGTCTACAAGCCAATCTGATGGAGGCTTTTTCTCAATAGAGGTCCCCTCTTCCTAGATGATCCTGGCTTGTGTCAAACTGACAAAACCCAGCTACTGCACTCGGATGTACTGTCCCCTGTGGTAGGCCTGCCTTAGGAAGCTCATGGTCGGTTCTCTACCGATGGAAGGTTATATTGTTTGCATGCCGTAATTGTTGCTGTTTTTCTTCTATGCTGTTTGGCCAGCCTTGTTTGGGACACACAGAAACATGCTCCAGTGGGAAGGGATATTACTCCCTCTCCCACCCAAATAGCATATCATAAATCTTTCTGCCTCACCCATACATATTCTGTCTGGCCCGCTTTATGACACCTTCCATCAGCCGCATACTTCCCAAGCACACAGAATTCACACACCTCAGGGTGGCCTCTGGAGGCTGCAAAAAGACACATTGCGTTCGAGCTGAAGTCACTATAGCGCCAGACAGAGCAACATGCAGCAGGTCCCTCCCCATGCTAATGTGGACTGGAACTGGTCCCACCGGGCTCCATTAGGAATGCATTTGAACTAACCCAGAGAGCAGCTTCCTCCTGCAGCCCTTCATGTTTCGGACTAATCGTATCTCTCTCTATCTGATGCCTGGGGTAAGTAAGGCCCTGGACTAGATATTTTCAGCTCCGTGTGCACACCTTCCCCTAGGGAACTTGTTGCTTCCACACCACCATAGCCCAAACCCCTTTGTGGAGAGATCTTAGCCTACCACGGCAGTCCGGCAGTCCACAGTGGAGAAGTGGCTCTGTGGCGGCGGATTCATGAAGGGTGTACCACGATGCAGAGACAGCAGTGGACCTGTACCCCGGGACAACCATCCAGACCCCACTTCCACAAGCCCCCATGGCTTTCCGGAAATATCTCCACCAGCCAGGGAACAAATGCTACAATATGAGCCTGTTGGGGACCATTCAGATTCGGACCATAATGCACAGAACAGGATAGTAATGGCATAAGTGACAATAACTGTCACCGCTGTTGAATCACTAATTACATGCTGTGTGTTGTATGCAGATAATCCCATTAAATCTATCAGAGTAACAGAAAATGGGAGCAGCGTGTGAACTACTGCCCAGCATCCTGAGGCCAGCCTGAGTGAGGAAGTCTGTCAAAGAAGGGTTACACTGGGATGGGTGGGAACTGGTCCCAAGGAGAAAAATAAATAAAACAAGTAATGATGTCCCCGCTGGGACAGTCCAGGATGATCTACACCACCCGGTCCAGAGAAGGAACTTGGCAGTTTTTTAATATAAATTTTAAAAAAAAGGAACCTTTCTGGATTGTTCTGCAGGATGGGAAAGTTCCCTGTGGACAAGGTGTCATGGTGTGCTTGTAGTAAGGCCTCTTATTTTCTCATTTGTTTTGGTTTGTTGTTTTACAGTTTGGGTTTTTTTTTGGGGGGGGGTGCATTATTGTTGTTGTTGGTGGTGGTGGTGGTAGTATTTGGTTTTGGTTTTGTTTTGGGGGGGTTGTTTTTGTTTTTGTTGTTTTTCTTTGTTTTTTGAGACAGAGACAGAGTTACATGTAGCCCAGGCTTGCCTCAGTCTCACTAGGTAGCCAAGGATGATCCTGCCTCTGTCTCCCCAGGGGTACACCACCATGCCTGTTTTCAGGTTGGTCTGCTTATTTTAACACAGTACTGGAAATTGAGTCCCGGACTCTGAGTGAACACTCTGCTAGCTGAACTGAAGCCCCAGCCCCAAGCTGGTTCCTTTTCTAGGTCATGGTGTTCAGGCAGAGTGAGTCGGCACCAGGAGATGCACAGAAGATGGTCTGCCTTTCGTGGGCTGTTCTTTCAAAGAATCTGAATCACAGCTCAAAGTCGCAGAGAGAAGGAGAAAGCACCAAGTGTCCCTGTGTCACAAAGGGATGCCAAAACAAAACAGCTTGAAATCAAAAGGACCAGAAAATCATGCAGCTACCCAACGTGACACAGAAAACACGTTGGCCCTGACATGAGGAAACATCACAGACTCGTTTATTCTGCATTCAATTAAATAGCACAAACTTTTCACCAGCCTAGACGTAAACAGGGCTCGATGACGGGTAATGGAGAAGTCACAGCAGCCCCTGCACACCCACAATGCTGTGAAAAGCACAATCGGCACACAAAGCCTTTGAAAGATGTTCTGATAACGCAGTGAATGAAGTCAGACATAAAGCAGAAGGTGCAACACAATCCCATGTTTCATAAAATGAGAAAAGAGGGTGGAAGGATATAGAATAGGAAGAAAAAAATAGTAAACAGCTTTTTAAGGATTATATTAGGAAAGGGTTCAGGCTGTAGCTCAGTGGCAGGAAATGTGCCTCTCCAATGTGAGGCCCTGGATTCAATTGCCAACACTTGAGAAAGGGAGGTGATTTTTATTTTAATTCTGTTTGACACACCTGTGTTTTTTTAATGAACACGTATCTCCTGACACAAACTCACCAAATTTGTATACTTATAAATATAGACCCATTGTTGAATTAACATTAAGTAAAACCTGCTGTGGCCATGACGTTCAGAGAAAGGGGTTTACTCATAGCCTGCAGTAGACTCAGAGAAAGGCCTCAGAAACTGAAAACCCTTCAGGCAGTGGCAACTTCCAAAAGGTTCTGAGAGAAAACATGGGTCAGAGATGTTTTCCAAGCTGGGGACATCTTTCAAAGTCCCCTCTCCCATGCTTCACACAATCAGCCCCCAAACTATGCCATAGATACTCTTTAAGATCTACTTTATTATCTGTGTGCATGTGTGTGCGCATGCTGCTAGCGTGTGGGTGTCTGCAGAGGCCAGGAGAGGGCATCAGATCTGCTGGAGCCGGAGCTCCAGGTGCTAGTGAGCCACCCAGCATGGGTGCTGGGATCTGAATTTAGGTCCTTTGCAGGAGCAGCAAGCCCTCTTAACAGCTGGGTCTCCTTTCCACCTGTTATAACTATTTTTAAACTTCTCGGTGAACCTCTCTTATTTCTAGACACCTAAAAATGCTTCAATGCCTGGTCTCCGGTAGAAAACGTACTGTTGCCCGCACTTCAGAGATGATCTCAGTGGCTTTGCAGGGGACTTGGTGTCCTGACTTCTGCATGGTTCAGTCTCCCCGAGAACTCAGATATGCCCAACCTGTGAACACGTGACATGATATTATCATCCACCGTGATCATACCCAAGAAACTAGACCGTCCATTATGGAAGACAGTGGGAAGTTCCCCCCAAATTAAAATTAGAATCTCCATGTGACCCAGCTCTACCACCCCTGGCAAACACCCAAAGGTCTTCCCAGAAACACCTGCATATTGTGTTCACGGCTGCTCTCGTTACAGTACACAGGGAATGGAACCAGCGTAGCTATCTATCAACAGGTGAATGGATAATGAAAATGTGGTACATAGACACAACGGGAAGAAAAATTATATTGTGAATTATGAGAAAAATGGATGGACCTGAGAAGTATATAAAATGAGACCCAGCCTCTGGAAAGCAAGAATCACAAGCTTACCCTCATATGCAGATCCTGACTTGGGTGTCAAGTACCAGCAGAGAATTCTAGAGGCTGTGAAACTAGAAAGGGGGTCCCGAGAGGGGAAGAGGTGCTGAGCACACATGGGACATGAAAGTAGAAAACAAGCTTGGGGCGGGTGGAGAGCTCAAGAGGGGTTAGGAGTAGGGCCAAAGAGGGGATGAAGAGAACCAACAAAAACAAATTTTGTTTGAGAATGTCATAATAGAACTTGATGTTGTGATTATGAATCCAAAAAAATCTTAAATATAAAACATTTAAAACAATTTTTTTAAGAAATTGACTTTTTAAAAAAGAACCACACAATTTCATGACCCGACCTCCCTGCCCCCCCCCAAAAAAAATCTGATAATATTTTAAATAAATTTATGCTTGTGTTGGGCCCCACTCACAGCTGCCCTCATCTGGCACACAGATACAGTGTCTAATAGTATGGCCTTCTTATTTTATATCCCGGGACCGGGGCAGATCTGCCAGTCCAGAGGAAGGCCCAGTCGGTTGTCAGGCTGTATGACCATGGACGAGTCCCTCTCGGTTCGTGGCCTCCTAGTGGGTCTAGGAAGCCCAAGCAAAGATCCTCTCTAGGGATCTGCAGCCAGGAAGATAATAAGACGAGTTCATGACACAGCCTGGGTGAGGTGGCTCCTGACCACCCTGCTACAAACTGTCCTCCTGCTCAGTGATAGGCCCTTCCAGCCCTGATGGAGGTTCTCATTTGAACCAGAGTCGGACCCTGCTGCGTGTACCCAGGCGAGACCTAGCTGCAGAGACGGGATGGAGGAAAGTCCTGCAAGCCATAAAGGCCGGTCAGGCAAAGGCAGGGCTGACCCACAGGGAGTCTGCCTTAGAGACCGGCTGTCATCTGTGTGCTAAGAGGCAGGGGCCCAGCAGAGCAAGCTGTCACTTCCAATGAGGACTCTCAGCCAGCCCAGCCACATGCTAAGCGTCCAGGCATAGGTCCCCTGAGGCGAGGGAGCAGAAAGGAGTGACAGTGAGCATGGTGGGTAGTCTGTCCCCCAGTTTCCCACGCGTGGCTGCCCTGCCCTGCCTTCCTAAAGCCTCCACAGCTCACACTGGGCTTTGAACTTTTTGAGCTGCAAGGATTTTTTTTTACTTCTGCTAAACATGCCCAAATACAGCTGTCCTCCAGTGGGGACAGTGTGGGGACATTTGATGGTGTCCACTATATCTGGGAATCACAGCTAGGGGTGGATTATCACCCATCACGTGCAAGGTGAAGAATAGCCATAGTTATAACAACTACCCCAAATGCAGCAGCTGGAAACAACAAGGTTATTGTTCTGTATTTCTGGGGATCCGAAGACTAAAATGAGTTAGGGGTGTAGCTCGGTGGTAGAGTGCACACAACCCGTGTGCAAGCCCCCGCACAAACACTAGACTGGAGTCTGGGAAGACGGCTGTTCTGTAAAGTGTTTGGTGACTGTGACAACAGGAGTTCAGACCAACAGCAACCACATAAAAGCGAGGTAGGCATGGTCATTCA
The DNA here is from genome assembly GCF_000317375.1 of Microtus ochrogaster. NCBI lineage: Eukaryota > Metazoa > Chordata > Mammalia > Rodentia > Cricetidae > Microtus > Microtus ochrogaster. The sequence goes on from NC_022015.1 coordinate 9,756,469, forward strand.
CCTGAAAGACCAGCGCATGGGAGCCTGAGGCACCGAGTCCTGAGGCAGATGGCAGCTGGATGGACTAGCTGAATGGCAAGCTCTGGGTTCAAATAAGGCAAGGTGAATAGCGAAGGAGGCGGGCCACTAATCAACATTAGTGCTCCATATACATGCGCAGTCACATATATCCTGTGCCCACACACACGGGAACATGCACACGCACACATGCATGGATGCTATACACCCATATACATACCGAAAAAGTCGCTTTCCTTTTTCAGGTACTCTGAGAAAACCTGTTTTCTTCTCTATCCAGCCCTGGGCGGGTGCCTGCATTCCCTGGCTCGTGGCCCCTTCCTCCATCTCAGCCAGTCACGGCACCTTCTGTTCCCATTCTTTTCCCCTCATCTTCTTAGCTCACGCCCACATGAGTCTCCACTCTGATATTTTTTATCTTTGTTGCCAAGTTAGGTAACGTATTCACATATTCGGAGAATTAAGACAATGACCATCGCGGGGCAAACGTTGAGAAACTCACAAGTTGAGGCCAACTCCCCACACATATTAACTTAGCACACCATGAGGGTAAATAAAGTTCAGCCCTGCCCGCCTGGATCCCATCAATGCATGACAACCTAACTTTTATTTTATGATGTGTGTATGTGTGTTCGTGTACATGTGTGTGCGCATGTGTAGAGGCCAGAGGTCAACCTTGAGTGTCATTGCTCATCGGGTGCCAGGTAACTGTTGTCTGAGGCAGTGTTTCCCACTGGTTTGAGCTTGTTGGTTAAGCTAGGCTGGCCATTGACTCTGCAGAGGAGACCCCACCCCGGAAGTGCTAAAGCAGCGGAGGTAAGAGGGGCTCTATAGACCCAGCAGTTGCCCTGTTTGCGATATCAGACTGTTTTCAGCCTGGATAAGAAATGACCCAGTTTCTCTGGATCCCTCTGGATCTATGTCAAAACATCACATGTGATGTATAGAGCATAATGTGAAGACAGGATTTATGGCAGAGCAGAGGTGAGCACATTGTTGTGGGGAGGGGGTTGGACAATGGCCAGAGGGGGCACTGAGCTGAAGTTTATTTTTAAACACAGAATCATCTTAGGGTTTTGGAAGTTTTTCTGAGTATGTCACACATCCAGGAGACATTAATGGAAGCATACTTGATTGATAATAATTTTAAAAGCGGTGCAGAAACAAAACCATCCCAAAGTCACAAAACCAGTGACAAAGCAGGAAATGAAATCTGGGGAGTTCAGTTGAGAACGTGGCTAATTTCCCTAATGTGTAAAATCAATGAGAGAAAGATCAGACCAACAGAAAAATGGGGAAAAGATAAGGACAGCCTACAGGAGACAAAGACAGTGGTTCACAGGCAGATGGAACCGGACTTTGTATTGCTCATCAGAAGACAAATGTAAATTAAAACACACTAGATTAGTAATGTTCATCACTCAGACTGGCATACAAGAGTACAATGCACTTTTGCCAACCCTCATACCTCCTGCCTTCCACCTCTTCCCGAGCATATATACACACACACACACACAGAGAGAGAGAGAGAGAGAGAGAGAGAGAGAGAGAGAGAGAGAGAGAGAGAGAGAGACCAAGTAATGTCACCCATGGGCACAAGCCTGACCAGTGAAGAACGGGTAGCCTACACTAGGCTGGCCCTGTCCCTGAAGGAAACTGACACCCTTCCCTCAGCAACTGTCAACTGCCTGCAGCACCTCACTTGAGAACAGGACCTCATGTGCCCTTCCCCCATCCACCAGGGTGTTGAATCATCTTGTGCAGGTGCCCCCCCTTCTGTGGTGTCCCCCAAGCTTTGGTGAGGGGACATGTGTTAGGTGCTCCCCGGGGAAATGGGCACGCCATAGGCACTCGCTAGAGAAATCGCTTTTTATGCCGTAGTTCAGATTGCTCTGTGGAGTAGGAACAACTACTGGTCCTCGCGTTTTCAGTACAGTAACTGAGACTCGGAGAAGAGAAGCGGCTTAGCCGGGGCCATTCAGTTAGGGAACTGCAGGGAGAGATTACCAGCGAGGTGTCAGGAGCATGCCCAGGAAGAAGCCACTTCTGCAGGGAGAGATTACCAGCGAGG
>NC_022015.1:9766104-9767509 GCF_000317375.1 Microtus ochrogaster
GTTTGAGCTTGTTGGTTAAGCTAGGCTGGCCATTGACCCCTGGGGATCCTCCCGTCTCCACCACTAGCTAGCACCGGGCTTACAAGTGTGACCCACATCTATCTTTCATTAGCTGGGTGATGCGGGTGGAACTCGGGTTGTCATGGCAAGCACTTTGCCAACTGAATGACTTCCTTGGCTAGCGAAATGGCCCAGAGGTTAAGCACTGCTGTTCTTCTAGAGAATGTGACTTTAATTCCCAGCACCCACATGGCAGTTCACAACAGTCTGTAGCTCCAGCTCCAGGGGATCCGACACCCTCACACAGACATACATCAGGCAAGACACCAGTGTATATGAAGTAAAAATAAAATACAAGTTTTTTTAAATTAAAAAATAATTCATCTATGTACTTTGTCTGAGAATGCAGACACACTATGACATATGTGTGGGGATCTAGGACAATATGGAGGAGTCAGTTCTCTCCTTCCATTTCATGGTCCCAGAGATTAAGCTCACATGTCCAGTGGCTTTACCTGCTGAGCCATGTGCTCAAGCCCCTTTGAAGCAGCTATGAATACTGTTTGGCCTGACTAAGTAACAGAAACCAAGGCTGCCTGGGAGTTAAAAGCAGCAGAAAGGTTAATATTTCTTAGCTCTGATGTGAATCATGGAACTCTGAAGGTCCTTTTGTTTTAAATGTCCTGGAGACAATTTACAAGTTTGAACTGAATCCCTAAACTTAAGGACAGAAATTAAGAAGCCAGGAACCAGTCGGCATCAACAACACAGGACTGTCCTGCTGTGATCCAACAGTGTGTAAATAAGTGGGTGTGTATGTGCCTGTGTCCCCATAAAGCTTTATTTATAAAAACAAGTACAACCCCCAAGAGTGTAGCTTGCTGTCCTCTGAACTGAAGCTTTCAGTTTAGGTCCAGGAGATCCTGGAGTGCCACTGCCAATCTACCTTGAGGGTGAGGCATTAGTGATGCAGATACTGGATGCCGCTGGGAACTGCCCCGTAGATTCTTGGTAAACCATTGTAAGGACAATAATGTTGTAATGTAAATCAACAGAGACACATCCTGGACATCAAACATCACTGGGATGCCCTGTGCCATTTTGCTGCTGTCCCCCACATGAAGGGATTACAGGGAAGGGAGGTCAAACATCCGAATCTGTTTCCCTCTGTGAAAGCCTCTTCCCACATCTCCTTTTGACTTGAGTTGAATTAAGTAGGGCCGGTGGGAACAGTCATGCCATCACTGGAGACGAGGCACTAAAGCGCTACCTCTCCTCTGACTACCATGACATAACTGTCTCCATTCTTCACTCTGCAGAGGAGACCCCACCCCGGAAGTGCTAAAGCAGCGGAGGTAAGAGGGGCTCTATAGACCCAGCAGTTGCCCTGTTTGCGATATCAGAC
>NC_022015.1:9769354-9770649 GCF_000317375.1 Microtus ochrogaster
AAGAAAGAGGAAGCTAGCTGATCACCTGCATTCATCTCTCTGCTTCCTGGCTACCCACACACGTGACCAGCTGTCTCCTTCAGCTCCCACCACCATGACACCCCTGCAAACGGTGAGCCAAAATAGACTTTTCCTCCCTAATTCTAGCCTTACTCTAGTGCTGTAAGCCTAACGGGGCATTTTATGAATGAGCCGGGATTTATAAGAAGTCCTACAGAAGCCAGGTCACCTCAGAAGAAACTAAAACACCAGGGCTGGCTCGTTCTCTGGCACTCTGTACTGAGCTGGGGGATTTTGTTAAAATTATTGATTCATGGAAAAATCAAGATTTTTGCCTCGTGTCTTCAAGAGAATCCATTAGGCTCGCTCGGTCGTTTGCAAAGTTGCATTTTTGTGAAGGAGAATGCATTTGAATACCAAATAGGAAGAGGCCAAGTTCCCTGCCGGTACCATTAGGAAGCAGCTAATGATCACAAACTTGGAGTCCAAAGTTAGTGATGGCCCCAGAATAAATTCTCAAAAAAACATACAGTTTTCCCTGACAACTTTTTTAAATCTCAAGGACATGAGTCTTGAAGTCTCTTTAAAAAAACTCTTATAAATCCAGCCACTGTGGAGCTAAGACAAAAGGATTGCAGGTCGAAGTCTTGCCTGAGGCATATCGTGAGTTTAAAGCCAACCTGGGCAATGTGGTGAGACCATTTCTCAAAATAAAATTAAAAAAAAAAAAAGCTGGAAATGTGACTTTGTAACTTTACCTAGCCTGTGTAAGGAACAGAGGCCATCACCAAGAAAGGTTTTACTATTTTTAAACAAAATCAGTAAGGAAGTATACTCACACTAACTAACAAAAGGCAGGTTTGCATAGATTGTCTCTTGACTGTTCAAGTTTGCATAGACTGTCTCTTGACTGTCTGTGGCAACCACCTGTGATTCAATAGCCTCTGTGATAGGAAGAAGCTGGGCTCGGCCCTAAGGGCACCTGAGAATCACTTGGAACTTTTTGTTAAGTTCCAGTGCCCAAGCCCTCACCGGAAGTCCTGCTTCATCAGTAGGAGGCAGGGAATGGCATATATGAAGAGCAGTCTCAGGGGCCAAGTGACTGCAGCAAGTAAGCGTCAGTAAGGGATAGAGGACAAAGCCACCAAGGAGGTAGGGTCCTATTCATGTGGGTCCCTGAACGCCAGCAGAAGGACAGATCTTACTCTGAAAAAAAGGTCCCCTGGTGGCTAGAGAGATGAACGACTCAGTGGGTAAAGTGCCTGTTATGTAAACATGAGGGCCTGAGTTTGATT
>NC_022015.1:9770749-9771259 GCF_000317375.1 Microtus ochrogaster
GTCAGGAGCATGCCCAGGAAGAAGCCACTTCTGCAGGGAGAGATTACCAGCGAGGTGTCAGGAGCATGCCCAGGAAGAAGCCACTTCTGGAGGAGGAGGTCAGCCGAAGAACACTCAGTCAAAAGACAAAAAAATCCAAATATCCATCAACCAGTGAATGGGTTAAAAATATACCCACATAGTGAAATACTAGTCAACCATAAAATGAAGTACTGACATATCCCAAGTCACGCAAGAGTCTGAAAACACTGTTTTTAAGGAAGCCACATGCAAAATGCTATGTACTGTATAGAAAATGCAAGTGAGACATGTCCAGAAAATGCCAGTCCACGGAAGAGAGAATGCAGAATGTGGCAGTCAGTGCTAAGGAGGGGACACAGCCAATGATCAAAGCTCCTTTAGGAACAATGATGTGTACGAGAATTCAGAAGCGATGGTACTTGGGGTTGGTGTCCTGGGCTTGTTGAAGAAGACAGAGGAAGGGGACTGGAGAGATGGCTCAGTGGTTAA
>NC_022015.1:9773469-9788712 GCF_000317375.1 Microtus ochrogaster
GGTGAGCCACATCATAGACCCTCTTACAGCAGCCCACAAGAGACCCTGAGTGCAGAAGCTCGGGTGAGCCACATCATAGACCCTCTTACAGCAGCCCACGAGAGACCCTGAGTGCAGGAGCTCGGGTGAGCCACACCCTGACACTGGGTTGACTGAAACAGCCGAGCTTAGAGGTGTTCCCTGTACAGTGCTGAACACAAATAGAGAGGCTTAGATCAGGAAAAAGAGACAAGAGCAAAGAGAAATAGGTGACAGGATTCAGGGATGGCTTGCAGGGAATCAAGGGGTCAAGCATGAACATAGGATTCTGTCTACAGAAACTACATGTGGCTTGGCAGGCAGGGGCGGGGACATGCACACCAGGCAGAAAGATGGGCCTCGGAACTCCTGGAAGTGAAATTACAGATGACCGCGAACCACCATGTGGGTTCTGGGAACCAAGCACAGGCTGGAGTCCACTCCTGTGGTTACATTTTACTGAACATACGCTACCCCTGAGCTCTGTGAAAATGGCCTTGCTCTGGGAAGTGCCTACTGCTATCTATAACACATCAGAAATGAGAAAGATCTTTCCAGACAGGTGAGCAGCTTGATCATACTCACACATTAAACGGTAAGTATAGAGGACCAGCCTCAACAAATCACCTCTTACCAGGGCAGGGGCATGGGAATTTTAGACATATAAGTAAAGAATATGAAAACACATAAACATGATAAGACAGAAAACATAGGCTACCACCAGGATGGTATTCCAGTGATTACTGAAATCCTGAATATCACCTGTGTTTATTTTTCACAGCTTTTATACCCAAATAAACCATGGTGGGGGGAGGTAACAAAAGACTTTATTAACGTGATACAAAGGATAACTCACACAGGCAATGGCTTTATCACTCGAGACATCGAATCATTGGTGTTCTGTCTTCTAGGTAGCAAAGCTGCTCTAGGTCACAAATCCTGAAGACTGCCCCTCCGCAGGTGACCTCACAGTTACAAAGAAGGAGCAGAAGTATGTTTGCATATCCTGACCACCTGTCAGGATGGCAGGAGCCTACTAGAATAAACTACTTTAATGTTAAAAGAACCAAGCAATCACATCCTGAGTTGGGATGTGCAACTATGCTTGTTGATCATTTGAGTAACCTCCAAACTCTCTGACCACCAGACAATGTGAAAATGGGCCTACATTTCTCGGGCTACATAGGCAAGTCCAAACAAATAAAGAAACTGGACATAGTAGGGTGATGTAGGATTTTCCAACTACATCCATATTCCCAAATATTGTTTATAAATCTTTTTTACATTTAAAGGGGGATATGCTATAGAGATTTGCATTGGTATGGATCTTGGTTTATTGATACAAATTTAAGGTCAGTTTTGTTATACTGTGTATATATATTTCTGATCTTGATTAAGGTATTGTGTTTGTGCAGCTCATTTAGAAATGTAATGTATAATTAAAAATATAGGGTAATAGATAATCATCTATAATAGTCAAGCTTGTAGTAATGTTAGGTAGGTTTTCTAAATGTACAGAGATATATTTCAGGTAGATAGGCATTCTTTAAACCTTTCAAAGACTATAGAATATTTAAAATGTTTAAGAATTTAGGATTTTTCATGACAGTGAGACACATCTGTTCCTGGTGGCACCAAGCTACTTCAAGAAGATGATGAGTGTTGAAGAGGTTCCTTATTGAGTTTGTTAGCCATTTGGGCAAGAAACTGCTCTTGCCTGGGCTGCTTGATGAACTGTTCATACAGGACCCATGGAGAAATGACTGCTAAACTTGCCTAAAGGTGAGACAATCCTTCGGGGTTCCTGCTTCATGAAAGAGTCTGCCAGACATTCTGCAGGACACAGAAAAAAAGTGACTGACAAACTGCCAATATAGGCAGAACTGTCTTTGAAATTTCCTGCTTCATGGAAAAGTCTGCCAGATACTATGGGCCTGTAGGCTGAATATGGATGCGCCAATGATACAGAAGAACTTTGGGTGATTGTCCAGGTAGCAAGACATCTCTGTTAATTCTAGAGTTTTGGAAGTTGCTTACAATGCACTTTCTTTCCTTCTGGAGTCTTTGATGGAATTGAAGTATTGATAGTTACAGTTTTCCTTAATTATGATAAAAGAGAAAGTAGATATAAATATTGTAACTGTAATTCTTTTTTGATGCCTGTTTTGTTATATGTAATTTTACTATGTTAAAGTTAAAACCTTCCTTTTTATTTAAACAGAAAAGGGGAGGTGATGTGGGATTCCCCTCTGGGTGCTGTGAATATCATTGGTTAGTAAAAGAACTGCTTTGGGCCTATTACAGAGCTATAGGGGAACAGAGCTAGGTGGGGAAAACTAAACTGAATACTGGAAAAGAGAAGGCAGAGTCAGAGAGAAGCCATGTAGCCCTGCCGGATCCAGACGGAACTTTAGCCAGTAAGCCACAGCCACATGGCAATACACAGATTATTAGAAATGTGTTAAGTTAATATGTAAGAGTTAGCCAATAAGAAGCTAGAGCTAATGGGCCAAACAGTGATTTAATTAATACAGATTCTATGAGATTATTTTGGGGCTAAACAGCCAGGAACCAACAAGCAGCCCCCTGCAGCAGTAGGGAGTGTCTATAGTCCCGTCAAGTTGCAGACGGAGGCAGAAGGATCCATTGAGTCTAGGGATTCCAGACCAACTTAATAAAACTCCATCTCAAAAGATAAACAAGAGAGAACTTCCCTCAAAAAATAGGTAAAATAAGATGGACAGCCTCAGAAGAATACCACCAAAGGTTGTCTTCTGTGCTTCATGTATATCTGCACACACTCACATTACCAAAAAAAAAAATGTACACACACACACACAAGTGCACACACACAATAAATAAGCCATACAAGGTGCCACACTCCTGTAATCCCAGAACTTGAGAGGTGGAATCGGAAAGATCAGGAGTTCAAGGAACATCCTCAGATACACAAGGAGTTCCAGGCCAGCCTGGGTACATGAGATGCTATTTCAAAACAGCAAAAAACAAAATCCAGGAAACCAAACTAAAGCGACTCCCGCCCTAAAAATGCATAAGCATAGACCGCAGCACAGAGAGTGTGGCGTATGCATGCTTGCATAATTACATGTTGCTTGTGCTGAAGGTTCTATCCAAATTCAGTGATCAGACAAACAGTCACCGTTGGCATTCTCTTCCCTGAGCAGTAGCACAAACACACACTGGAATCACGCACATCGGGGCTCCTCTTAGAACAGCGGGCCACCGAGCTTTCCTTTTTACTCTCCTCTTCCCTTTTCTGCCATCCTTTGGGGGAATCGGCTGCTAAGTGTTTGGCTTAAGGGTTCAAAAACAGCACTGGTGACTTTGAACACTGGGTTCAAAGAGTGGTCCGCCTGTGCGCCGAACAAAGGAACAAGCTACAGAAGCACGATGGAACAGAAATTCCTTCCAGCAATTTCCTCAGGAAATGTCGGAGCTGAGACTTCATCTGTCCACCTCCAGCCCTGCCTTTGAACACTTTACATCTGTACATGTGTTTTACATGCTTTCAAATTGCTCCCATATTCAACATCTCTTGGTATTTGAATGCTTCCGTGTCCTTCTCCACATAGCCGAGTGTGAGATGCTTACCCCTGGCCTGTGTGAGCAGAAAGAACAGGTCAATGTGGACCACTAAGAGCCAGGCTAACCAGGTTGCCATTCATTTATTCATCAGACACACCCGTAGAACACCGGGCTGTGGGGATGGCTCGGTGGGTAAAACATGGCACAAGTATGAGGACCTGAGTTTGACTCCCCAGAACCCAGGTAAAGGCAGCCATGGTAGCGGGCATCTGATGGCAGCTCTACTACAGGGAGATGGGATGCGGGGACTGGAGACGTCACAGAAGCTTGTGAGCCAAACTTGACATAAGCCTAAAATAAGCAGCATTGAGCAAGGGGGCCCTGTCCCAGACAAGGTGCAAGACAAGAACTAATGCCAACAGTGCCCTCTGACCTCCACATTGTGTGCTGAGATCCATGCATGCCCGAGGCTATATACATGGACACATACACACAGAGAGAATGGTTTTAAAAACAAAACACACCTAGTAGAAGATAGCAAAATGAAATCCAATATTGCTTCAAACTATGGCTTGATATCTCCAGGGGAGACTACCAGGCTTCTGCGCACAGGAGCAGCAGCCTAGTTGGGCGCTGGCTGGAGGATCCCACTTACCAGTGTATACCGTGGCATGTGGGAGCCCCACTGTGCCCCAGTACATAACCACTTGTCACCCTCCTGGCTCATCACTCTCAGGAACTTCACCCAAACACAGGACAGCTGCCGCTTTGAGTTGGCTTCCCAGGGCTTCTGACCACTTGGATGGCAGAATGTGATGTGTTTATCTCAGTTATCCTATTATCAACAAGAACTCGGGAGTCAGATATTGAGGTAAAAACCTAAAAGACCAAGAAACCGGTAGAGAAAAGTCCCGCTCTTAACACTTCCCAAATCAAAAAAGTTGTGAAAATCCAAGGCCCTCCCTTCTCTTTCCTGTGCTTCTCTATCTATATTCCTGGCTTCTCTATTGCTAATTCCGGGCAGCTAGCCGCTGACTCCACCCCCTGATTTAAGATTGACTTTATTAACAGTCTCAGAGTGTCAGTGGCGATCAAATATTCCACAACAAGAAGGTCTTCCCAGGAGCACAGAAGGAAGCATGCTGTTCCCAGAGGCTGCCCACCATGCCCCCCACACCAGTTTCAGGCAGTGTGAGACTCCTGAGTCCAGTTGTTTCCATGGGCTCTGGGCAGGGAGCCTTCTCTCAAACATGTGAGCCTCCTTCCACTCCCCTGCACCTCAGGCAGTCGTTACCTGACATAATTAAGAACCGCCAGCTGTGAATAGCAATCCAGTTCTCTCAGGGCCCACCAGTCCCAAGGTCCCACACAGCCAATCCCTGTGTACCCTGGACCTGTGTTTTCATGAGGGAATCTATCAGTCATAGATATACAGGGCTCTTTGGGAGCAAGGAAGAGAAAAGCCCTTCCTCACTCAACTGAGGCTCCAATAAATGATACAGAATAAAATTTCGGCCCCTCCATCTCTGCAGGTCCTACCTCTTTCCAGTTTCATCGGATCAACGTTCTGCCCCTTGATTGTCACTCAGAAGATGGAGATGCCTTCTTGGACTGAACTAAAGCTGGAGGATATTTGGAGGAACAGTGAGGCCATCTACAGTAACCAGTCTTCCGAGGTGATCCCTGTGTGTCCCCCAGCAAACTCACAACATAACAAACAGAATACGGTTGTCTCCCCAACCCTCCCCTACAAACAGATTTTCCACTAGTTGAGTCTTAGCATGACGGAAGACCCAGGTAAGAGCTTGACTTCAACACCCTGAACCTTCAGGGCACAGACTTCAGCTTATCCTGAATCCCTGACACACAGAAGCTACTGTTTGTGGCTTTAAAAGCCACTAAGCCTGCAGTGATATGTGACAGAGAAGTAGATAACTGGTACAACATCAGCTTCAAAGCAGCCTACAAATCTGAGGTTCAAGTGCAGAGCATTTCAATGGCAAGTGTGGTCCCATTCTGTAGATGGGAAAGACGAGGTCCATTATCAGTTCAGTAGTTAAAACACCAAGGCTGAGTGGGACGCTAGAGAGTCTTAGCAGTAGAGGGTCAGTTGTGGTTTGTGTCCCTTGTTTTCATATTCATTCACTTATTCATTTGGGAGTGGGGGCAAATATGCCATAATACATTGTGTGAAGGTCAGAGAACAGCTTCCAGGATTTGGTTTTCTCCTCTACCATGGGTTCCGGGTATTGAACCCAGCTTTTCAGGCTTGGCAGCAAGCCCCTTTAGACTGTGAGCCATCTCACTAGCCTCTGGTTTTGTCTTCCAATCTACTGTGGGCCCACATTTCCATAAAATAGAATTTTAAAGAATTAGCTGCTCCTGGAATGACCATGCCCTTGGGTATGTCACCAGACCATAGAAGCCGCTCTCAGGGTCAGGAGTAACCACTGACAGGAAAAACTCTTGGGGTTCACTCCTTGGGGTTTCTCAAGCTTTATACATTGATGTGTCTTCATTTTGTACACTGTGGTGCACCTCTGCTGCTACTTACTGGATATTATCATTAAAAATTCATATCCTGTCTCACCTCACAGCCGTTAAGTTGGACACTGACCAGAGAACAGAAACCATCAAGTGTTGGGATGTGGAGAGGTAGGACTCTGCCCTGTTGGTCAAGGTAACATGGTGCAGACCACTGGGAAGCTGAGGAGAAGATCTTCAGGAATCTAAAATCAGACTAACGCAGCATAAATAAAAACCTGCAGAAGGGGAGCAGAAAGAGTGCCAGAGGCCAGGGTGGACACGACAGGACTTCTGTACTCATGAACCTGCAACCTGCATGAGGCAGAGAGGGTCAGAACCTCAGGCTGAAGCTGGAGGAGAAGGTGTTCAGGAGCCCACACCCTGGGGACACTGTTACAGTGGCTGTCTTCTGGAGGAGGGAGAGGCAATTTTCTCTAAGAAAATGACCCCCATGGTGGGCCAAGCATGCTACAGAAGGCACACACACACACACACATGCACAGAAGTGCACACACACACACACACACATACACACACACACACACAAATACGTATTTTAAAGACTGGATGGAAAAGAATACACACATATGTATTTTTAAAAGCAAAATGTGGCACATACAAACAATGGAATATCATCCAGCCTTATATAATAAAAGGAAATTCTGTCACAAGCTGAAACCAGACAAGAGACTTTTTAAAGTTTTGTTGATACTTGTTTGTTTGTTTGTTTGTTTGTATGTATGTGCACACAGGTCACAGCTCATGTATGGAGGTCAGAGAACAACTCATGAATATAGTGATGTTTTGTCTGTGATCTAACAAATAAAGCTTGTCTGAAGAGCAGGATGAGGAACTAAGTCACTAGATAACCATAGAGGCCGGGCAGTGGTGACATACACCTTTAACCCCAGCACTCAGGAGACAGAGGCAAACAGATCTCTGTGAGTTCCAAGGCCACCCTAGGCTACATAAGATTGAATCTGTCTGAAAGAGGATCAGAGCTCACACAAAGGTGATCCCAGCACTTGGGATCCCACACCTTTAATCCCAGCACTGGGGAGGTGGAGACAGAAATGATATGGCTGGGCCGAGAGAAAAATATAAGGCAGGAGGAGACAGGAGCTCAGGGCAGTCTGAGTTTTGGTAGAGACAGCATTCAGTCTGAGGGTTCATAGAGAGAGGACTGCACTTTCCGTCTAAGGTAGAGGTGAGGACTAGTGACTGGCCACTCTGCTTCTCTGACCCTTCAGCTTTCACCCCTGATAGCTGACTCTGAGTTTTTATTATTAAGACCAATTAGAATTCGTGCTACACATGGGAGTTCATTCTCTCCTTCCCTCTTGTGGGTTCTGGGACATCAGATTAGGCTGCAAGTGCCTTTACCTACTGAGCAAAGGAATCTAGATTCATGTACATGTATGTATACGTATGATATGTGCATGCAGGGGACAACTGGGGCAAGGAGGGAGAGGAGAGAGAGAATAATCCGAGGCAAATATGAGTTGGGCGTATGATGCACGTGTGTAAAGAAACCACAGTGAAACATTACTTTGTATGCTCACGGAAAAATATGAAACTGAGGGCTGATGAGATGGCTCATAAAGTGCTTGCTCCACAAGCATGAAAACCTGAGTTCAGATCTGTGGAACCAACCAGTTAAAAGCCAAAAGTGTGTGTCTGTAATCCAGTATAGGGGAGGCGGGGACAGGCAGCTCACCCTTCCCTAGAAGTAAAGTGGGAAGTATGAGGAAGACATCCAACCATGACCTCTGGCCTCCGTGTTTCTGTGCACTTATACACGCAAAGGCACATAGAAACAGACACACCCTCTCATGTCATCATCATCATCATCATCATCATAATAATAATAACTAAAACCAACCAAAAACAGCAACAGTGCTCTCTCAGAATGGTGGGGTTTTCAGAGAGAGTTGTGCTAAATCTCTGCTTCATTCACTGATGGCTGAGAAATGGCCATGGTGTCCAGAAGCCAGGCGTGAGTCTCCTCTTCCCAACTTAATACCTGTGTGACGTTGGGTGAGGCACACAACCACTCTGGTCCTCAATAACATCTGTGAAGAGAATCAGGGCGAGTAGGTTGTGGACTTGTGAGAATTAAAGAAGACAATATAGATAGCACACAGACTCTAACACCTGATGTAGAACACACATCTGATAAGATTCACTCACGTTTCAATGAGGACTACTGAGAACTCAAGAACAATGGCAATGGGTTTTTGATCCTACTGCACGTACTGGCTTTGTGGGAGCCTAGGCAGTTTGGATGCTCAACTTACTAAACCTGGATGGAGGTGGGCGGTCCTTGGGCTTCCCACAGGTCAGGGAACCCTGATTGCTTTTCGGGCTGAGGAGGGAGGGGGACTTAATTGGGGGAGGGGGAGGGAAATGGGAGGCGGTGGCGGGGAGGAGGCAGATATCTTTAATAAATAAATAAATAAATAAATAAATAAAATAAAACGGAAACAACAACAACAAAAAGATTCAGTCATGTTTGCTATCGTCCTGGCTCCCTTCCGGTGTGTGAAGTCTTGACTCCTCCTACCACAGCGACCTCTCCTACAAGAAGGAACAATGCCCCCAGTCCACAGGAAGTTAAAAATTCTGATGAAAACACATCAACAGCCTGTATGGAAGTTTCATAAAGAAAGCCACTATTGTGTGTGCCTTAAAAACACTTTTAAAAAGAAGAAAATTTTACTGAGTTTCCTCTCCTTCCTTCCCTTCCCTTCCCTGCTCAGCCCCCACTCCTCCATCCCCTGACTCAGTTCACTTTCTGTCTAGGCAGGATCCTCCTGGTCTGTTCTCAGCTGTTAGAGACAGCTTTCTTATCCAGCTCAGGGATCAAAGAGAGGGATACCATCCTGTCCTGTCTTGCTGTTCCCAAGGTTCAGAGCCATGTCTGCTAAACAAAGGCTCTCCACAGAAACATCCCGGACAATGAAGAGTGAGTGGGTGAGTGGGTGGGTGAGTGAGTGGGTGAGTGGGTGGGTGAGTGGATGGGTAAATTAGTTATCATGAGAACTTCACTCTAAACTAGACAGTAACTCTTCCTTCCTGCCTTCCTCATCCTTCCTTCTCTCACTGAGTGACGACTGAGACAGGAGCGCCCACTGCCCCTTGCAGCCCAGCATTGTTTGAAATCAAACAAGACCCAGCTGCAGGCACTGAGGTGCCTCTTCACCCTACTCCTAGCCAGGCCTTCCTTCTAAACTCTGAGGAAGTGGTTGGCCCTTGGCAGGCTATGTAAGCAGCGCTTGGAGGCATTTAGACACTTGCTCTTTTGCCCATGACTCCAGTCAGCAGTGTCTAGCCAGCCTCCTGTGGGGTCGCTGAGGGTTGCAGCTCTGCCACCTTGGGGTCTCAGAAGCACAAAGTCAGTGGTTTTGATGCATAGTCCCATTTATAGCCCCTGAAACACAGCATCCATTACTGGGCAGCTGCTGTCAGTTCTCCTTCATATAACAACCTAAGAGTCTGCGAGTCTCAGGAAAGGTTTCCAAGCTGGGCAGAGAGACTCAGAGTGGCTCACACCTGTATGCCCTCCACAGACCTTGGATAAGCACTCTTAAGGGCTGTGCCATGTCTGCAGCCCCTATTGTAACTGTTTTTAAATGTCTGGTGTAGTTGTTCAAGTGCACACAAATACACGCACACGCACACATGCACGCTCACACGCGCGCACAGACACACACACACACACACACACAGGAACACTGGGAATGGCTGCTGGACCAGGAGCCAGCCCACTGTCCTGTTCAGGTGCAGAGAGTAGATACTGGAGTGTTGGTTACAATGCCTCGGTGTTGACTGTACAGAGTCAGCCAGAGACAACAGGCCAGTGAAGAAGCATGCTCTTATTACTATCAAACCTCACTTACCAAAGCAGGCTGGACGTCACCCACAGGCCATGATTTACACACAATTGCTCTAGTCCAAGGCTTGGAGTCATGTAAACCGGCCATAGCAAGCTTGACATGAGTCCCTGCCAGGAAGCTCTCATGTGCACTCTGCATTGTGCAGAGACTAATATGGTCTGTTTTATTCAGTGTCAATCTGAAGACAGGCACACATCCAGAAGCAAATGTTTTGTTTTGCTTTGTTCATTTTCATGTGTGTGGGGTAGGGGGGAGAGGGGTAAATAACTCCATAGAACATTTAAAAACAGTTACAATATGGCTGCGAGGTGGCTCAGTCATTAAGACTGAGTAAAGGACCTAGGTTTGGTTCCCAGAACCCGTGTGGTGGCTCACAATCACAGGTAACTCCAGTTCCACGGAATCTAACACCTTCTTCTGGTCTCCACAGACACCTGAATATACATGGTACCCATACATGCACTGAGGTACAAACTCTTAAAAAAAAAAAACAAAGTTAAAGCCAGGCAGTAGTGGTGCACGCCTTTAATCCTGTACTTGGCAGGCAGAGACAGGCGGATCTCTGTGAGTTCAAGGTCAGCCTGGTCTGCAAGAGCTAGTTCAGGACAGGCTCCAAAGCTACAGAGAAAGCCTGTCTTGAAAAACCAAAAAAAAAAAAAAAAGGTTAAAATGGGAGCTGGGGAGAACACACAGAACTGCTGGGTAGACACAGCAGACTACTTGCAATTCGAGCGAGTCCTGGGAAGGCAGAAGCAGTGGATCTGCAGAGCAACCTGGCTAGCTGCTCTAGGTGTATAGTGAGCTCTTGGTTTAGCTGAGAGGCTCTGCCTCAAGAATAAGATAATGATAAGATAATGATCAAGGAAGAACACAATTTCAGTCCTTCATGTGCATCTCTACACATGTATATATGCACACACACATATGTACACACTACACACACACAACTATGAAAGGAAAACAGACAGTGATCGGCGTGAATAGCTTACCACAAGAAAAAGGATTTTAAAGCGAAGGAACTTTCAACACGTGTTTGTTTTAACACGGATGAACCCAGAAGATACTCCACTAAGTAGAATGAGGCAGACACCACAGGAAAACCTATATGTTCGTAGCAACAGGATGTGACTATGACTATGATTCAGAAACAGCAGGTGGGGAAGTGGGTGGTGGTAAAGGTCAGCAGTACCATTACTCAGGAGGCTGAGCTGGAGGGTCATGAGTTCAAGGTCAGCCTGGTGTATGTGGTAAGACCTTATCTCAAAAGCAACCTAATGTTTAATGGGTAGATCTTTGAGATGATGAAAAGACTTGGAGATGGGTAGTGGTGCTGAGTATAAATGATGGAACTATATCTAATGTTCCTGAATGATACTTACAATGTTTCAGTAGTAAATTTTCTATATATATTTTATCCAATTTTTAAAAAAAAAATCATGATATAGTTTTAACTCTTATTGACTCATGATTATATGTGTGTTTACGAGAGACACATAGACAGACTGGAGGAGAGGGTATAGTCGGGGGCTGTTCAGTCCCAGATACCCAGACCCAAAATAATCACACAGAAATTATTACAACAGTGCTTGATCTATTAGCTCACATTTCTTATTGGCTAGATCTTATATCTTAAAATAACCCATTTGTATTAATCTGTATATCGCCATGTGTTTGTGACCTACCAGTAAGATTTTGTCCAGCATCCAGTGTCTATCTCCTTCGGCAGCTACATGGCTTCTCTTTGACCCCACCTATTCTCTCCTCCTCTATCTGCTTGGAATTCCCACCTTGCCCTACTCTGCGCTGCAATAGGCCTAAATCAGATTTTTTTTTAATCAATGATATTCACTGCATACAGAGGGGATTCCCACATCAAAAGGAGATACAGATAAAGCCCAGGATTGAGTGCTTGCCAAACACCTGCTCTACCACTGAGCTGAACCTCAACTGCTATATTTTTTTTAAACTTGTTATAGAGAAAAGGATATAGAGTGTGTTCACCCTGAGGTCTGACATAACAGCATGTCACCCATCTTCCCGCTTGCTCAGGAGTACTCTGAGCCTCCTGTGATGACGTTAGCATCTCTGTCAGGCCATAAGCATTTCCTTAACTTGAGCTTCACCACAATCACACAAGAGAGAAACCACACTAATCCCTCCTTTTAAAGATTTATTTTATGCATGTCTGTGAAGCATGTGAGAGCAGCACCCATGGAGTCCAGAAGAAGGTGTTGGATCCCCTGGGGCTGAAGAGATGGTTATGAGCTGCCCAGTGTGGGTACTGAGAACCAAGCTCAGGTCCTCTGCAAGAGCATTAAGCACTCATAACCACTGAACCGTCTCTCCAACCCACAATAAAACAGACGAGAGCAATGGAAACCTGGTGAGATTTAGTGACTTGATCCTGAGTCTGGCTCTGGAGAAACTTCCTACCCAATCTACTGGGTCACTTGTCACCAAGACGTGGCCTCACTCTCTGAGGTTCTATTAAAACCCTTTGTCCTAGTTGGCAGTCATAAAATAACATGACCAAAAGCAACTTGGGGAGCAAGAGGTTTTTCGTGTTACAGCTCACAGTCTGTCTTGAGGGGAAGTTGAGGAAGAAACTTGAGGAAGGTACCTAATAGAAGAAACAAGCAAAAGCCATGCTTGATATATATCCCAGAACCACATGTCCAGGGTCCAGGGGTGGCACTTCCTACAGCAGGCTGGGCCCTCCTATATGAGTCACTAATTAAGAAAATGCCCCCACCAACTTGTCTATAGGCCAGTCTTAAGGAGGGATTTTCTCAGTTGAGGTTCCCTTTTCCTGGTAAATTCTAACTTGTGTCAAATTGACAAAAAACTAAAAACTAAACAGCACACCCTTGGACCTTTGTTCAGCATCAAATACCCCTAAATTACCAGGAGTTTATATGCTGGCTAAGGAAAATGGGCTTTTTAACAAAACTATATTAAGCCCATCTTGGATTTAAAAGGGCTGGGATTGTCTTCCAGATTGGAAGGCTGCATTGTTTACCACGACTGTTCTTGGAGCAAGACAAAGATGTCTGCTCTTTCTACACCTGTTCAACACAATTTGAGAAATCGTAGCCTGAGCAGTAAGATGAGTGAAGGAGACAAGAAGGACACAAATGGAAAAGGAAGAAGTGAAAGTGTCTTTGTTTGCAGCTGATGTGATTGTATCCTTAAAAGACCCTAAAGATTCCACCAGAAAACTCCTACAGCCCTGATGCAGCTGTATCACTCTTGGGCATATATCCAAAGGACTCTGCATCCTATTAAAGAGATACTTGCAGACCCATGTTCAGTAGTAGACAGAAAGTGAAAACACCCTAAATGTCCATCAATTGATGAATGGATAATAAAAATACAGTATGCTTACACAATGGAATATTTATTCAGCTGTTAAGGAAAATGGCATTCATAGGAAATTGATGTATCTGGAAACAACCATCTACAGTGAAGTAACCCAGACCCAGGAAGACATAATGAATGCTAGCTCTTATATATGGATGTTAACTTTGGATCTTTGTATGTATATTTATTGGAGTGTCTGAAGAAGTAAGAAGCTGGCTTTGGGGAATGGGATATTTTATGGGAGTGGAGATGGAGTGTAGGTGGAGGAAAGTGGGAAATACTGGGGTGGGAAGGATTGAGTGGAGTAAGAAATGGGACAGCAGGGTAAGGAGGGAGAGTGGGAAGGGATAACTAACACCAAAGGCCTCTGAGAAACTCACATAGAAACCAACTGCTATATAAGCTTCCTGAAATACATAAACATCATAAAGAGTTTATGGAGTGACCCTATAATGGGCAAAGTGGAGGGACAGGGACACTGTTAGACCTTGTAGGGCATCAAATAAAAGGTCCAGTGTCAAGAATAAGGTAGCTTTTTGAAGTTGTTGGAAAGTAGGGTCCCATAGACACCCCCCCCCAAATATTACAAGCTATTGCCATTGTTCTTTATCATCTTCCAGAACTTGACAGTAAGACCCTATAACTGAAGGCAGCACATAATTGAGTCATGGGATGTGAGAAATCAATTTGGTGGTCATCTGGAGCTTCATCCCTGCTAGCCACTTTCTACTGTGCTAGAGGGTGCTATGAGAACTAGTGGAAGAGAAAAGTCATCATCAATACAATCTTAACTGGCTGTGAACCCTGAGAGCCACAATAATGACTGACCTGACAAGACATGGCCACTGGTGCAATAGTGGCATGAATGTTATGGGAATAACCACCTACCTTATGACTGAATTTAGGTACACAAGACAGAACCCACAACTGGGGCTATTACCTACACCAAGAACCTGTGGCTAGAGAGGCCATAGGCCCTAGGTAAGAACATATTACTATCACTTTGCTTAAATGGGCATAGTATTAAGCCAATTTCTAATTACTTATTACTTACCCATAGATTAGTACCTCTAAACCCTCATCAGAGAGGCCTCATTCAGTATATGGCAATTAACAAACAAAGATGTACAACTTATTAACTTGCCCAGAACAAGAGACTCTGAAGTGCTCAATCCTAAACGAACACCTATATGATTCCCTCTTCCAAAGGCTCAGGGATCATCAAAGAAGAGGGATCACAAAGACTTCAAGAGTCAAAGACAGTGGACAGTTACAGCAAAGTGGTGTTTTCCAGACACAACGGGGCAGTTGTGCATGTAAACTCAGAGTTGTAACAGAATGCACAAGACCTGTGCCAGCTCAAGTCAGAAAAAAATGCCAGCAGAGAGAGGGAAGACTGGCATGAAGCCCCACCCCTAGCTATGGCACTTTGGGCAATGTGTGGCTGCTCAGAAATAGAGGATTGGTTTTCTTCAAGGGTATGACCCCTGGGAGGCTACCTAAGCTCCAGTAAGTGAACCCATACCCAGACACATACCAGTAGCACTAAGTGGATTTAATGGGCTTTTAAAATATAGAACACATGTCCTCAAGACCCAGTAATACCACTTTTGGGTATATGTCCAAAGGATGTTCAACTGTGCCACAAGGACATGTGCTCAACCATGTTCATGGCAGCATTTTTTGTCATAGCCAGAACCTGGAAACAACCTAAATGCCCTTTGACAGAAGAATGGATAAGGAAAATGTGGTGCAGTTACACAATGGAGTACTACACAGCAGAAAAAAATACAACATCTTTAATTTTGCAGGCAAATGGATGGAGCTAGAAAACATGATTTTGAGTGAGGTAACCCAGACCCAGAAAGACAATTATCACATGTACTCACTCGTAAGT
>NC_022015.1:9789124-9813901 GCF_000317375.1 Microtus ochrogaster
TCCCAGCAACCACATGGGGGCTCACAATCATCTACAATGGGATCTGATACATTCTTCTGGGATGCAGGCATAGCTGCATATATACATACAGACAGAATATTCATAACTCAAAAAATACAAAAGCAAATAAAACTTTTTAAGGGGTTGGGACTAGAGAGATGCCTCTGAGGTTAAGAGCACTGGCTGCTCTTCCAGAGGTCCTGAGTGCAATTCCTGGCAACCACATGGTGATTCACAACCATCTATAATGAGATCTGGTACCCTCTTTTGGCATGCAGGAATGCATGCAGATGGAACATTTTATAAATAATAAATATTTTTTAAATGAAGTTAAAGAATTATGAAGAAAAAAGGAACACTCTAAGCTAGGGGTCAGAAAATTATTTGTGTGCATATGTGTGCACATATGTGTGTCCATGTGCCAAAGGCAAAAGTTGATGCAGGTCATCTTCTTCAATTGGTTCCCACTTTATCTTTAATAAATTTTATTGACCTCCTTTGACAATTATATCATGGTTATATGCAAGGTAGTCTAGCTCTTCTCTCCGTCCACCCACTCCTCTTCCATCCCTGACAGCCCTCCCCCTTCCCACCCACTCCTCTTCCATCATTTTTATGTGGGTGTGAAGATCTGACCTCAGGTCCTCACGCTTGGACAGCAAGCCCTTTACTGACTGAGCGGTCTAGCCCCCACGGTCTTAACTCTTGAACGCCATTGCCTCAGCAGCAGAAGGGCTCCAGTATCTGTCAGCATTTATTTGAAAGAGATGTTGAATGAGACATGCAGAGAGCCAGGTTATAAAATAAAAAGCTGATGCATGAAACAAACAAGCAACAACAAACCCCACATAAACCCCCCGAATACAAAAACCTGTTGCCGATTGACGAGGGTGTGAATGGAACCTCTTTCCCGGTTTAAAGCCAGCAGCTAAACCCCGGGCTTGCTTTCGTGTTGTCATTGTCTCAATGCTGTCCATCTTCCAGGCGCGCCGGAGAGGTGGCTTTTAGCAAATTGGTCCTCCGAAGCATTTTATGTCAATAATAGCGAGAGCGACCTAGTTCTTTTATCTTGTTTATCCTCCACTGTTTCCTCCGATAAGTGGTTTTGCTGCAGTCTGCCAACCTCCTCCGCTCTTATTTGTTTATGGAGAGAATATTAATTGGTGATGCTGGGCAGACTATGGGATGCTAATGAAATCCTGATAATGGTATTCTTTAGACTGTCTTTGCCCCCCAAGGCAGCTCTATTTAAATAGTCCAATCGAACATAATTATTAACACAAGTAATAATAATAATTATCATAGCTTCCCGCTTCGATGGTTATTCGTGGAAACTGCAAGTTCTGCTTTGTCTATTGGCCTCAGTGTAAGAGTGGAAAGTAAATTCTCATTTTAATCTTTGTTTCTGTATCAGTTTTGCTTTGTTCAGCTTCTTCTGAGCCCAGCAACTAAACCCTCATGGTGGCCCCTTTATGTGCATTTTTCTTTTTGCTTTCATGTCTGGTTCTGGTTCTTGAGGCAGAGTCTTGAGTAGTTCAGGTTCCCCTTAGACTCTTCCAGTAGCCTAGATAACCCGGAACTCCTGGGCCTCCTGTCTGTGGGCCTGGCATCAGAGGCCACCTCCTGGAAATGTTCTTCCATTTGAAAAAAACAGTTTGTAGCAGTGGAAAGCATCTAAGGGACAAACTTTTCTGTGGGTGGTTATCTTAAAGCAACCTGGGCCCAGAGGCACAGCTACCTGGAAAGCTGACGCAGGAGGGTCACCAGTTAAAAGGTAAGCCCGGGCAACTTAGTGAGACACTGTCCAAAATAGACAGTAAAGGAAAGGCTGTGTGTGTGGCTCGGAGGATGAGTGCTTACCCCAGCATTGGCGAGGCGGAGACAGGGCCTGGAGCTCACAGTCTTGTCCAAAAGTAAGGTGAAGAGCAATTGGCTTTCACAAGCATGTGCACACATGTGCATGTATGACCACACATGCACAGTTAGGACCATAGAGCTGTAAACAGAATAGCACAGGTTCAAACCCCAGTTCTGCCATTAACTGGTGATACCCTGGGACAAGATGGTTACTCAGCACTTCAGTTTCCCTGCTGTGAAATGGGCCTGATATGATTACCTAACTTTACAGGATGCTAAAGGGTGATTGGTCCAGGATGATGGAGAGCACTGCTGCATACATTGGAAGACATTACTACAGAAATATCACCACATCAAGCCCCCTCCCCTGCTCAGAAGATATCAAAAATGCCCCACCGGGGCCAGGCCTTCCTTTTACCCTTGGCTTTCAATAAACACCATGTCATTTGTGTCTGAGTGAGTCTGTGACCCTGATAGGCAGAGGCAAGTGGATCTCTGTGAGTTTGAGGCCATCCTGGTCTACAGAGTGAATTCCAAGACAGGCTCCAAAGGCTACAGAGGAACCCTGTCTCAAAAACCCTAAAACAAAACAAAACAAAAACCCACAAAAAAAGTAACAAAACAGGAATGTGTTGTATCACAGGATCGAATGCTCTTAGTCTAAACCCTATGTGGGTTCTTTCAGAGGACTATTCAAAACTATCTGTTCCCGCCTTTCTCATGACTTCTGGTAGTCTCTGGCCATCTCTGGAATTCATTGACAGTAGATTTTGCCTAACATTTGCATTGTATCTCTCTAGTTCATATCCAAATTCCACTCACTAGTGAAGAGATCAAGAACCCTGTGGTGTCCTAAATAAGACACCCCCCCCCCATTGCAGGGTGGCCAAATCTCCCTGTCTTATATCTGCAATAACTCTAGGTTCCAACAGGGTCACACGTATGGGCACTTGGATTGGGATCTCAGTTTATGAGCTCTGGGCAGATACAATTTAACCCACAATGTCCTTTACAGCAACTGGCTATAGTTCCATCATCCAGCCCCGAGGCACAGGGTGGGCAGTTCTGTACACACCAAGTTGCATCTTAGAGATGTAACTCTTCATTCCAAGCCCCGAAGAGCCATTTATCCTCCATGAGAAAGGAGAATTGAAAAGGAATACAGTACAAAAGATGTCAAGCTGGAGATAAATGTTTCCTCGGAGGCAACAGCTTCCACAGATTTGAAGGAGCACATTTTTGAAAAATGGAGGCACAAGAAACAAAGGTTGAGCTTTGTGGAATCATTGATAACCCCCAAGACAGCAAACAGCTCTCCCCTATGGTTATAAATGGGGGGATTTGGAATGGAGCTTCTACTGCGTGGCTTTCAAAGCCCAAGGTGTCCTAGGAATACTGAATCATTGCTAAGGTAAAGCACTCCCTTTGAACCCAAGGGAAACAGAAGTAGGCAGATAAAAAATGGCAATTCAAGAGGCAGATTTATGAGCAAACTGAAATCTGGTCACTACTTTTTTATATTATTATTATTCCTTGAGATGGACCAGTCTCAAGGCCCATGTGGGAATGAGAGTCTAAGATTAAAGGCCAAAACAAAATTTCTGCTTTTCCAAGACTCAGGATATTTTACATAGGCCTCTCCCTGATAAATAACATGATATGAATGCACAGCTCTTCGTCCAATACCGGACAGCAGTGGACAGCATGTCTTTGCTCATTGTTCTGAGGTTTCTGGCCAGAGACTGGCGTGTGTGGGCACTGTCCCTGGTGCTGAAATCAACCATCTGAGGTGGAGGTGGAGAAGGACTTTATAGATCCAGGGATCCCAAGTGGAATAATTCGTTCACACCTCTGTAAGCGAATTCCAGGAAAGTAGGAAGATACCAAAGGAATGTCAGGGGTGGGAAGGGGATGCCTGAGGCATGAGGATATGGAGTGCAAAGCCAACCTGAGCTACACAGCATCGAACAAAATGGAAGAGAAGCAAGAGGAGAAAGAAAAAGAAGGAAGAGGATGAGAAATAGGAGAAAAGGAGGAAGAAAGAGAGGGTAAGGATGAGGGAGAGGAGAAGGAAAAACAGAAGAAAGAGGAGAAAGAGAAGAAATGGGAGGAGGAATAAGAGGGTAAAGAGGAAGAAGAGGAGGAAGAGGAGGGGGAAAAGAAGCAGAATGATTAGAGGAAGAGAAAGAGGAGGAGGAAGGGGAGCAAAATAATGAGAGGAGAGGGAAGGGAAGGAGGAAGAGGAGCAGAATGATAACAGGAGAGAAGGGAGGATAACAGGTGAGAAGGGAGGATAACAGGTGAGAAGGGAGGATAACAGGGAGAAGGGTGGATAACAGATGAGAAGGGTGGATAACAGGTGAGAAGGATGGATAACAGGTGAGAAGGATGGATAACAGGTGAGAAGGGTGGATAACAGGTGAGAAGGGAGGATAACAGGTGAGAAGGGAGGATAACAGGTGAGAAGGGTGGATAACAGGTGAGAAGGGTGGATAACAGGTGAGAAGGGTGGATAACAACAGGTGAGAAGGGTGGATAACAGGTGAGAAGGGTGGATAACAGGTGAGAAGGGTGGATAGCAGGTGAGAAGGGTGGATAACAACAGGTGAGAAGGGTGGATAACAACAGGTGAGAAGGGCGGATAACAACAGGTGAGAAGGGTGGATAACAACAGGTGAGAAGGGTGGATAACAACAGGTGAGAAGGGTGGATAACAACAGGTGAGAAGGGTGGATAGCAGGTGACAAATAGGGGTCATTTTTCACCTAGAGCTGATGGTGATGTTTTGTAACTAGCTAGAGGAATTGGTTGGAAAACATTATGTCTTAAATATGACTGATATGATTATTTTTTAAATGACTGCTTTTATCATACAAATTTAACCTTTACACACACACACCACAAAAAGAACATCTCAGAAGACTGGACCATCAATGGGAGTAGTGGTACACACCTGTAATCCCAGCACTTCAGAGGCTGAGGCAGGAGGATCTTGAGTCTGAGGGCAGAGTGTGCACAAAGCCAGACCTTGCCTCAAACCTCTCCACCCCAGAAAACTTGGCAGCTAATTAACGTTTGGTAGATGAATGAACAACCAAAAATGAATATTTACTACCCAGGAAAACAGCTCAGACTCTTTCTGGCATAGCCCCATGTTCCTGATATCTTTCCATTTGGGGGATCCCATTGCTCTTTCCCAAACCCATTTAAATCACCATGTTGTGGGGTAAGTGGGTGCTCGTGGTGGCACTAGCCTGGGAGTCTGGGGCAATTCTTGGTGGCCCTGTCAGAGATTTATTATTTTGTTTATACAAACAGGAGTTTAAACCCATGGTCCCGAAGAATGGGAGTGTTGGGTTCACATCTCCCTGTCTTGGTCTTTTTTAGAGCTCACTGTCTATCCGAGTCCCTTCTAAATGCCAGGAGGGAGTAAAATCAGCAGGAACCGGCCCCATCTGCATGCAAAGGGACGGGAGCATTAGCTGTCTAAATGCTTCTTCGTCACCGTGTCTTGTGGCTGGGGGCTTTTCCCACTTCTCTCCACGACCCAGCCTGAGGAGCATATTAGAGAATTGCCGTAGCCAGAGGAGGGTGGGAGGAGAGCGAGTGGCTGCCAGACTGAAATGAAATTAAAAATAAAGCTCCCTTATTAAATTCATAATTATTGTAAAGCTGTGAAATCTTATTTCCAACCTCTGTCTCCTTTCTTTTGTCCAGGGCAGAGGCTGCCTGCTTGCCCAATCCTTATTTTGCTTTATGGACAATTTCTCTTTAGCATTCCAAGCATTTAACCTTGAAAAATAGTGTTGTTTTGCTGCTGTATTTCCTGATTGTTAGTCTCCAGGCATCTCCGTGGCATCTTTATAAATCTACAGGAGCTGGTAAATATTTCTTGCCGGCCAGCAGCTGAAATCTGAAAATACCGGCTCAATTTTAGCTGTCAGGCAATTAATGTAATTCAAAGAAAATGAAAGGTGTGGACAGCTGGGAATGCTTTTAATAATGGGAGGGTTCCTGGCTCCGGCTTAGCCAAGCCGGGCAGAGGAATCAATAAGAGGCAAGCAGGAAGGCAAGAAGAGGGCACGGAGCTCTCCAGAAGCATTTTGTCAGCACCCCGGCAGCCCTGCTCAGTTGTGCCAGGAGCAGCTGATAAAGGCAACTGCTGTTGGTCAAGTTAGTAGGTCAGACTTGGAGGTCCCGGCCACTGCAGCGGTCGATGACGCTGTGAAATGGAAAAGGGCACCCAGTCTGGGCAGGCAACCAGGAGGAAAACGTTGCCTGCTGATGGGCACACACCCACCATGCAGCTGGGTACACAGCTTGGTTAGCCAACAGTGTAGGCAAGCTTTCTTCCTCCAAATGCTCGGGATCTTTGAGCAGTGAACAAATCATGCAACTGCATGTGACAGCCCTGTGAAGACCGCCTCCCACTCCCCATCCCTGTCACAACACTGGTTGATCTCACAGACCCGGGAGATCCATCCGTCTCCTGCTGAGTCAGCATGTTAGCTTTGGACCTCAGCAGGAGTAAATGGGGGATTAAGACAAAGAGCCAATTTAATTAATAAAAGAATTAGTATGTGTAAAAACTAACATGAGAAGTTAAGGGGGCTGTGGGAACAGCTGAGAGCAGGGCTATCACATTCCTGGTGCCATTTGTGCCCAAATACAGTAAACTGGGATTAGAGACATACCTCACAGGGGGAGTGTTTGACTAGTGTGTGTGTGTGTGTGTGTGGCCCTGGGATCCATCCCCAAACCATATAAACTCGGTGTGGGTATGGGAGGTAGAGGCAGAAAGACCAGAAGTTCAAGATCATCCTAGGTTACATAGGAAATTCAAAGCCAGCCTGACAAGGGTGGGGAACTCACTTCTCCTGAGGAACAGCTCAGTCATTGCAGAGATATTCCAATTTAGAGGAGGAGTCTGTCAATATCTGTCACCTGTAGACACTTCAGGTGTGGTAGGCAAGGTTTGAGGGTGGGGTACATTGTGTGAGAGTCAGACACTGATGTGGGGAGTCTCTCACGGATCCTACATCTTTCCTTTTGAACTCTGATCTCTGGTCAGTGAGACCCTGAGATTTATTGTCTCCACCCCACCCCCCAGTACTGAGGTTACAGTCACAGAACACCATACCCAGCTCTCATGGGGCTCACACTTATGCAAGAAGTACTTTACCCAGTGAGTCACTCCCCGGCCCTGCAGGCAAGGTCAGACACCAGTCACATTCTACTGTACTTACGTAAGGGCACTTCCTCTGACTGTGTGAACTCCTACGTCACTGGCACCCTGAATGTCTCATGCAGTGTCCCTGGGAAGCCCAGAAAAAAAAAAAAAAAACAGAGCACATTCCTCAATGAACCCTCCAAGAGAAAAACAAAACTTCAAAACTCAGCCCAGCAAGATAAATATGGAATCATCAAGTGTAATTTTATGTGCCAGCAAACACTTAGATAACAGAAATGCCACTTACAATAATGTGCTTTAAAAATCAAATACCCAGGAATAAATTCAACAATCTGCGTGTGCCTGCCACAATGAAGCCAAAACATCCTTGGTAGGAATTTAAAACCATCTAAGTAAATGCAAGAGAAGCCACAATCATGAATTAGATGGTTCGATGGGGCAGTCATGTCCATCACCTGAAAACTGATCTACAAACTCAATTCATTTCCACATAATTTTCCAAACAATGTTTGGTTTGTTTTTGGAT
Source organism: Microtus ochrogaster (assembly GCF_000317375.1). Classification (NCBI taxonomy): domain Eukaryota; kingdom Metazoa; phylum Chordata; class Mammalia; order Rodentia; family Cricetidae; genus Microtus; species Microtus ochrogaster. The sequence continues at coordinate 9,796,699 of NC_022015.1, forward strand.
AAACAAACTGCCTTATGTCTAGTCAACGAACTAGTACTTGACAATTCAAAGGAATGGTTTACTAATTCATGAAAGGATTTGTATGAGTCCCAAAGACATAGGGCCGAGTTCCAGAAGTTAGACTCAAAGGCTGCATGCTATATGGTTGTATTAACGGGGTGGAAGGACTCGGGCTACAGCCCAGTTGGCAGGATGCTTGTCTGGCATGCAGAAGGCCCTAGATCTGAACCCAGTACCACAAAAATCAGAAGTGCCAGCACACTCTGTAATCCAACACTCCAGAGAGAGAGGGGGAGGATCAATTGCTCAAGGCCAATGTATTCATTTTCTGTTGCTGTGATAAAGGCCATAGCCAAAAGCAATTTGGGGGGGAAATGATTTGTAGGTCTTGATCCCAGCCCATCACTGTGGGAAGTCAAAGCAGGTACTTCAAGACAAGCTTGAACTTCCGGCTCTGCTGACAGCCACCTTAGGGCCCAGTACAAAGACAGAGTTGGCTTTGTCCCTTCAGTACCAGCTTATATGTGGTACACACAGACACACACATATTTTAATGAAAAGTGTAAGGTCCATGTGGATCACATAGTGAGTTAGAGGCTATCCTGGGCTACATGAGAGTTAGAAAAGGCAAAACTCGGGGCTGGAGAGATGGCTCAGAGGTTAAGAGCACTGACTATTCTTCCAGAGGTCCTCAGTTCAATTCCCAGCAACCACATGGTGGCTCACAACCATCTGTAATGAGATCTGGTGCCCTCTTCTGGTCTGTAGGCACACATGCAGACAGAACACTGTATACATGATAGATAGATAGATAGATAGATAGATAGATAGATAGATAGATAGATAGATAGATAGATAGAAAGAAAAGGCAAAACTCTAAGAACTAGAAGGGGAATAGAGCTTGTCATGATCTAAGGAAAACAGGAGGGATTGATGACAAGGGATGTGAAGTAACTGGAGGAAAATAGGGTGCATGTAACAATGATGGCTATGTTACTATAGGTGTTGTCAAAATCCATAAACTGTATGCAACATACACAAACTACAGCTCAAAATCCCACACGAATGATGATCATTGTAGTCCCAGACCCAGCCATATCTGTAGTGAGACACACAAGACACAGCTAGAATTTCTAGTTATTCATCAAAGCTTTATAAATTTACCCATATTGATCATGTGAATGAATGTGAGAACTGGGAAAAAATTGGCCAAGTAAAAGGTTTCTTAACTGAATGACCTTAACTGAATGACCAAAACTAATTCCAAATCGAACCCATGATGAGTCCAAGGTACTTCTAGTAACAATCACCCATGCTGCCTCATGCAACTCCTCCGAAGCCTTAACTCTGAATGCACGATGACCATGCATGCCATCACAACTCTTTGAAATGTTTGAAACAGTGGACATACCAAACCCCCTCATTTACGTATTGCATATTGTAGGTACCTACTGAAGCATTGTGCTGTGTCCCTCACAAACCTTACCGGTGAGAAGCAGAACCCTTGCCCACCATCAGAGTCCACGCAGCATCACAAACCCAGGCCTCCTGCTCTCGCTGCAGCTGAGCATCCTGAGTTTTCCCTCCCTGGGGCAAGCCATCCCAGGCATCACTCAATCCTCACCTCCACTTAGCTGTTGTGTGGTCCCCTCTCTTTTGACATGGGCAGGACCCCTAACTTGGGTTTAACCAGCGCCACCAGGCAAGAGTAAGGGGATGTGGCCTCCTGATACAGTCACACGAGTTGTGACTTTCATCTTGTGATCAAACTGTCACTTCACAACTTTCTGTAGCTTGTGATGCGCTACCATATTAGATAATACCATACATCAAAGAACAGTCAAAGCCGCACCCCTGGAGGAAGTGGATCTGCCACCAACACGGGAGCTTGGAAGGGCTCCCTTCCAACTCAAAGCCCAGCTCCTTGGTGCTATGACAGCAGCTCTGACATACTCTGAGGCATAGCCTAAACTAAGATGTGCCAAGATTCCTGATCATGAAAACTAAGAGTTAGGACCTGGGGAGAAAGCTGGGCAAGCACCTGATTTAAATGCCAAAATCCCTGTAGAAAGCATGGTTACACACACCTGCAATTCCAGTGTCGTAGGGTGGCAGAGACAGGAGGGCCACTGGGACTTACTGGCTACAGGCCTAGTGAGAGACCCAGAGTCAAGGAAACAAGGCAGAGAATGACAGAACAGGACGCATGACATCCTTCTTTGACTTCCATACGTTCATATGAGTTCATGAATAGACACACACTTGTACATAGCACAAGCACATCACATGCTTCACAACCCAAAAGGAAAAGAAAAGGTGATGTCACAAACATGCTGTGTTTTACACTGCTAACCTGGCAGCAAATATTACAGGTACTTGATCCCCTACTCCATCACAGTGTATTTCAAAGACCATAGATCGCTATACACCTCACAGACGGAAGGCTTTGTGGCATTTTCTTAGCCATTAACTCCCAGATGACCTCACCTTACCTACCTACCTACCTGCAGCCTGAATGTTTTTTTCCTAACTAATGTGCCCTGCTTTCCTCAGACAAAAGTGAAGCGTCTCCAAACACAGCTTCCTTTTCTCTTCCTACTTCCGAGTCCCTAGTAAAGTACACTAATGTCTGTGAGGTGCACTGGTCATTTCCACACGCTAGATTAGAATTACTTGAGTCATGTGGGGAGATAAAAGCTTGCCCTTCCATTTGGAGTTTCTGGAAAGTTGTTCCAAGAATGCCATGGTAACCAACACTACTTCAGAGGATCTTTATTTAATCTCATTGTTAATGGAGACGATTTCCATCTGTTTTACCTTTCTAAGCATATTATAAGTGAAAAGAAGCAGAGGTAGCCAAAATGGAAAAACCAAGCTTGTTTTTGGCCAACTGTATTAATTTTTATTCTGCTTACTTCTTTTTGCTGTATATCTGGCCAGCAGATCCCGTTTCATGTGGAGCTGTGATTATTGGTCCTGTATTCCCTCTGACGTGCCAACTGGTTATACCATATGGCAGGGATTTACAACCATGGCCCCCAGGCCAAATCTGACCCATCACTTTGTTTATAAATAAAGTTTTATTGAAACATGGCCACTCATTTGCAAACTGCCTTTTCTTTTGCTTTAAAGGCAAATTCTTAGTCAAAAAAAAAATCTTAAGTATTTACTCTCAGTCTCTTACCTGACCTTTGTCATTCAAACCACCACAACCATATCATCACCATCACCATCATCACCATCATCACCATCACCATCATCATCATCACCATCATCACCATCACCATCATCACCATCATCACCATCATCATCACCATCACCATCATCACCATCATCACCATCACCATCATCATCATCACCATCATCACCATCACCATCATCATCATCATCACCACACACATTCTAGCTACAATCTTCCTGGAACTATACAGAGTGCTTTAAATATTTTAATTCCCCTAAATTCTTACATAAGCCTCTTAAGCATATACTTTCATAATTCCAATTTGCAGGTGGAGAAATTACAAGGCAAACATGCTTAATAACTACCCAAGGTCACAGAGCTGATGATTAGCAGAGCCAGGATTTGAACCCCAAGAGACTGGCTCTAGAATCACTTTTATTAACTGCCGGGTTCTAAAAGAAAGAACACACCTGGCCTTGACAAAGCATTTTGAACACAAGAAGGAGGAGGAGGAGAGCTTTCCCGCCTGTTTGTTCCAGGCGGTCCAGACCACGAAGGTGATCCCAGAGCCGTGAGGAAGAACACTGCTAACAAGATGGAAGAGGAAAGATTGTGGGCCAGACCACAGCAGCTGCACTAAGATTCGTGTCTCCTGAGCTTGCCTATCTAGTTCAGCCCTTTTTTCCTTGCTGTGACCGAATACCTGACAAGAAACAATTAAAGGGAGGAGGGGTTTAATCTGGCTTCCAGCTCAAGGGACTCAGGCCACCGTGGTGGAGGTGGGATGTCAGGAAGAGAAAGAATGAATGCAGGGGTCGGAGGCAGGCTGGTCACACTGCTTCACAGTCAGGAAGCAGAGAGCAGACAGGAAGTGGACCGGCTATACAACATCAAGGCTTGGTTCCTGTGACTTCCTCCAGAGAGGCTCCACTTCCTAGATTCTACAGCCTTTATAAGCAATACGGCCAGCTGCTCAGTCCAAGTGCTGGGAACATTTCACTCTCAAGCAGCCCTATCCTTCATCTGCATGGGGTGCTTTGGAGCACCCCAAAGGCATGTGGGCTATAGATGGCTCCAGTTAAGGAATCTCATCAGCTGGCCCTCCAGCAATTTCTTAGTCATCCCAAACCTCTCACCAGATTGGCCCAAATGCGGAAGGCACGCTCCCTGAACACTTAGAGGGCAGAGGAGGAGGAGACACCCTTGTACTATTTCTGGAGATCAAATGGAGACAATACGATGACACATTCTTCCCAACTGGGACTCTGACTCCTGTACCACCAGGGTCTCAGCCAAAATTGAGGGATTTAATACTGAAAGAGTCTGAGAAATGATGAACCCCAGTACAGAGCTGAATGACAGAAGTTCTAGGGCTTCTGCTGCAGGAAGGCAGCCTTATCGGTACTGAACAAGGTCGATAAGACAACTCAGCAGGTACAGGTGCTTGTTGCCAAGCCTGATGACCCAAGTTCTGCCACCAATCCCCACAGAGTAGAAGAGAACTGACTCCCTCGAACTATCCTCTGACTGCCACACACGCACCATGAACACATGCACTGTGAGCACATGCACCATGCACACATGCACCATGAGTACATGCACCAAGCACATATGCACTATACACACATGCACCATGAACACATACACCATACACACGTGCACCATGCACACATGCATCATGCACATGTGCACCATGAGCACAAGCACTATGCACACATGCACCAGGCACCCATGCACCATGAGCACATGCACCAGGCATGCATGCACCATGCACACATGTACCATGCACACATGCACCAGGCACACATGCACCGGGCACACATGCATGCACGTACAATTCAGTGTCACCTACTCCACACTGAGCTCTCTGGATAAAGAGAATGTGGGGATGACTTTTGCAGTTCCCAAAGAGTGACGCCCTTCTCCCCCAGGCTGCTGCACATTCCCTCTGTTTTGAATTCCTCTCCTCTGGTCCTTCATCTAGGCAAATCTCTCAACCATCAGACTGGTGGACTTGATCTTCTCCTGACCCTCCCCCTAAATCCACTCTTCATCCCCAGTTCCCTTGTGGGTTGCACTTTGGCCCTGGCTCAAGATTCTCAATAATAAAATAGGCACTGTGAGGAGCACATCTCATGTCATTTGGGAGATGAAATGAAGGTGCTGGGCAAGGGGTGCAGCTTGGTGCCCCACTCTTTCATTGCTCCCACCCTGAGATTTCCTCTCCATGCCAGGGGCAGTTTAATTCACTTCTGTGTCCATGAATCACGACACAGAGTCTGACACTTAAGCATGCACCACAGGGGAAGGGGGCGGGGGGATGCTGTCTTTGACTCCAAGATTTCCCAATGCAAAGGCAGAAACTGATACACACCAGGGCTTAATATGGAAAACACTATAAAAGAAGCATCAAACTGGGTCTCAAGCAATCGAGGAAGAAAGGGCTGTTGATGTTGGAGATGCTGCAGAATAGTTGATGAAAGCAATGGCTGGCTGAGGAGTCAGAGCTCGAAGCACAGCAGCAGACAGATTAAAGTACTTCGGGCAAAGAAATGACATGATTCTCAGGCACAAGGACTCAGGTCTCTTGGGGAATGGAGGCTTGAAAACAAATAAGAGAACAGGACAATAAAAGAGCGTGGGGGGTAAAACCCATGTATGGACCACGTATCTCCTTTGCCTTTGGAAAGTGGCATAGGAAAGGATGGGCACGAAAAGGGACGATCTGTGATTTTGTTACCCCTTAAATGAGCAGACTAGGACCATCCAATGTAGCCTCTGTTTACTGCCTGAAGTCGGCAGGGAATCCATCAGTCTAGGTCTCCTCCCTTTTGTTGGTAAAGCGAAATTCACGGATTTGCCTTGCTTTGCTGTGAATAATATGTGTGCTAAGAAGCATTTTAATTTCTGATTCCATTTCTTGGATTTATTAGCGTGCACTCCCTCAGGGTCCCACTTGCATCCCAAAGACACCGAGCTAGTAAAGCCAGATTTGTCGGATGCCTTCAGTCCGGACAGACATTGCTAAGTGCTTAATATTGGCCAGCATGGTGCGGAACCCTTCTGGTGATGACAGTGGGTGCTTCTCAGAGCTCCCCTGGGAGAAAGTAAACAGCCAGGAAGCTGATTGTTTGCCCTCCAACAGGGGAGGAAGGTGAGAATCAGAGATAGGCCCTTGGGGGCTGGAAGACAGCTACGGCACTGACTGCCAGCCCTAATGACTTAAGTTCAGTCCCCAGAACTCTCTCCTGCAAGCTGCCTCTGTCTTACTCTGACACTTAAGCATACTCCGCAGACACACACACTATAAGTAAATGTAATTTTAAAAAAAAATTAAAGGCAGTATGTTTGCCTACAAGGCCTCAGTCCTACGCAAAGAACTACAAGCATCTGAGGAAAGCTGGGGTGGGAGAGGTGAGAGTGTCTTCCCCAGAAAGAGGACAGGAATTGGTGGTCCAGAAACAAACGGTCATCCCTGAAAACACACATACAAGTAACATTATATGAACTGAGAAGGTTATATTTAGGAAAATATATATATAGTATATGTATGCATACATATATGTATATGTGCATATATATTTATGGGTGGAACATAGTGTGTGTGTCTGTGTGTGTGTGTGCACAACAATTAATGAACAAGGAGGCCATGAGTTTGAAGAAGAACAGGAAAAAGTGTAGGAGAAAATTGAAAGGAGGAAAGGGAAGGGAGAAATGTTGCAATATATCGCAATCTCAAACATAAAAACCAAAAAAAAATAAGCATGCACTTAGGACAGAGTTAGGGGGATAGCTCAAACAGCAAAGCACCTGGCACACGGGCCTGGGGACCTGAATCTGATCCCCAGCACCCACATAAACTGCAGCTAGAGAGGTGGCTTAGCAGTTAGAAGCACTTGTTCCTACAGAGGACCTGACTTTGGTTCCCAGCACCCATATTGAGTGGCTCACAATCACCTGAAACCCCAGCTCCAAAGAATCTGACAGCCTCTTCTTGGACCTCAGGGTTGAGGCTCAGTGGGAAAACATTTGCCTTGCACACATGAGGACCTAGATTCCATCCTCACCCACACAAGGAAAGAAAAAACAGAACTATGACTTTATCCTAGGTCAGCCTACTAGCAGGTGGCATGACGGGATTTGAATTCAAAACTCTTTGACTCTAGAAAAAGATGGTTCATCTAGAAAGTTGTGCCAATCCCACTTCTTACTCCTCTTCAATACTAAGGGCTAAAACTTTGTATGTCCAGTTGATAACCTTAAGACACACACATGACAGAATCAACACAATGCCCATCAAAATCCCAGCAAAATTCTTCAAAGACCTCGAAAGAACGGTATTCAACTTCATTTGGAAAAGCTAAAATCCCAGGATAGCCAAAACAATCCTGTACAAAAAAAGAACTTCTGGAGGCATCACAATCCCTGACTTCAAACTCTACTACAGAGCTACAGTACTGAAAACAGCCTGGTATTGGCGTAAGAACAGACAGGAGGACCAATAAAACCGAATAGAAGACAGACACATGGAACCTCCTCCCACAGATACCTGAACACACATCTTGGAAACCTCCCTGTCCATGGGGTTTCCAAGCAAACACTCGAGGAAATATCAGTGTCCTTTCTTTCCCAAGGTTCTCTGAAGAGTTGTGGCTTCTACACCATCCTCATCTTCACCTCCCTTTGCCATTCATGGCCCCCGGTTTCCTCTTCCCTAACAACACCCAGACAAAAGGGCTCATGTTTGTCTATCTAGACCCAAGAAAATGTTCAGTGCCTCTGTGAGTTGTGACATGGAGAGCCACCTCAGTGGTGGTCCCTAATAAGCAGGGATGGGATGATTTTGAGGCAGCATGCATTTGGTCCACTCAGCAGCAGATAGTGCTACTTATGGTGTTGGGGGTGGAGCCTTGCTACATTCCAGGCTCTACCACTGAGCCATGCCTGCAGGAGCAGACTGCATCTTTAATTGTACACTAAACCTGCACTGTGTGCAGTGCTTCCTGTACTGGTGAATTCTCCAAACACTGCAGGACACAAGTACTCTTCCAGCCCACTTTGCAGATGAAGAAACAAATGCATGATGGTTTAACTATGTCCTGCAGCAAGCAAGAGTTAGAGACTTTGAAAGGAAGCCAAGAACTGGACACAGAGACTAAGGCAGTAAACAAAGCAAACATGGACAACCAAGAGCAATGGGAATGCTCTGTATGTTTTGCTGAAGACATCACAGGCTTTGGTCACAGGACACGGAGGAACCAGGCTGCTGGTGACCAGGAAGCTTCATCCCTGCTGTGTAGTTTTCATAATGCTGGAATGTGCTACACTAGCTGTTTGGAGGCATGGGGAGTCATCTGTGGAATATCCCTTTACGCTATGTGAATATATGTCGCTGTGATTGGTTTAATGAAGAAGCTAACTGGCTAATAGCTGAACAGGATAAAGTTAGGTGGGAGAGCCAAAAACTGAGAATGATGGGAAGAAGCAGGGTGGTACAAAGGTTATGGTGGTAACCGGTAGCCTTCTGTTTAAGGCCTGCTCCATGAGAGAAGGGCATGCATGATGCCACAAATGTTGACAAGAACCCATGGTCGGGTAGCTCATGGGTCCCAGCAACAAACCTACTACTATTATTATTGCTAAATGGACATGACATTTAGCAATGTCATGGACCCACAGTTAGGTACAGCTCTCAGATCTCATCAGAGAAGTTTCTTCCTGTGTTGGATGCTGGATTATCAGTGCGTAGACTCCCAACCGGTCAGAGTGTAGAGGATAAACGACTGAAATGCCCAGTCACACGTGAGACGCCTGTATCAACCCCTGCAAAGGGTTCAGAGGTAATCATGGAAAGGGGTGGGCAGAAAGGTTGTGGAGACAAAGGTCAGAGGTAACCAGAGTGAAACAGCGGGCTCTGAGCATGACAGGATACTGTGTTCATGAGCTCACCCCAGCTGTGGTGGCCGGTACAAGCCCAAGCCAGTCAACACTCTAGCATGGGTGGGAAGGGGCTCATGAGTCCCGATCCTAAGGAGCTATGAACAGTTGTTGGCTTCTGAGGAGAAGCTGATGGCTTCTGGGGGGGGGGCCCATTTTCTTTAAGGGTGTGGCTCCTGGTAGGTCAGCCATGCTCCAGACAGCACAACCTGAAGTCGGTTGACTAGTAACTTAAATAAGAGAGGGTGCAGAGTTGGAAGGACAAGGAAATGATGGGGAATCTGTGAGCGGGAAAGTGGAGGAATTGGAGGGGGGTAAATATGATCACACACATTTTGTAAATGCATGAAATTCTTTTTAAAATCCATAAAAAATATAAGAATAAAACAAAGCTCTTGTCATCTGGAAGGCAGTGCTCAGCGCAGCAGCCTCAACGTGAGCGGTTCTTCCAAACGTGAGCCAGCTTTGTAGAAACAGGTCCATTCGTAGGCAGTCATCTGGTGATTTTTATCAGAATTACACGTGTATGTACAGCTTGGCTGATAGTTCCACTTCTAAAACACATCCTGGATGTCTGTCAAAGATCATGTGTGTACGTCATACATGCATTTATGTTTACAAGGAGTTTGACCTAACAGGGTTGGAAAACACTCTGGGAATGTAGCTCAGTTCTAGATCATTGGCCTGACATGTGTGAATTCCAGGGTTCAATCCCTAGGACCACACACACACATATACACATGTAGAAGCAATGTAATGAGTACCCACCTATGATACACTGTTTAATTAATGTGTGCTGCTATTTATGTGAGTAGAAACAAAAAAATGAGGACTCTTTCCACTTATACAGAAGAGGAAAGGGAGGGAGGGAGGGAGGGAGGGAGATGTCTGAAGTACATCAGCAAATAAGGGGGGGAGAGCCCACATGCAGAAGCTAGAGAGATGTCTCAATGGTTAAGAGCATAAACTGATGCTGCAGAGGACCCGAGGAATTCAGTTCACAGCGCCCACATTAGTCAGCTGCTAGCCACCTACAGCTCCTGCTCCAGGAGACCCAAAGCCCTCTTCTGACTTCTGCAGACTTATTATTCACTTGCGTAGACACAACATGCATGTAATTAATTTTGTCTTGGATTTTTTTTTTTTTGGTTTTTGTTTTGTTTTGGTTTTTGGTTTTTCAAGACAGGGTTTTTCTGTGTAACAGCCTGGTTGCTCTGAAACTCCCTTTGTTGACTCCCAAGGCTGACCTTGAACTCATAGAGATCCACCTGCCTCTGTCTTCCAAGTGCTGGGATTAAAGGCGTGCACCACTTCCATCCAGCAATTAAATTTTTTAATTTAAACCCCAGTGTAGAACAGATAAGAGTTGATATGACTCTTTCATTAGAATATGCAAAGGCATCCTTGGCAAACGCATAGAAAGTCTGGAGCTGGTCCCTCTGGGGAAAGGATATAGACAGAGAGAGACGTGAGTGGAAGAATTTCACTGTAAATTTTCTTTTTCAATTCTCTGTACCACACGAGTGTATTATCTCAATTTAAAACAAGTCAAAGAAAATATATTCACAAAATAGAAATCAGGGCTAGAGCAATGACTCCGCTGGTACAGCGCTTGCCTTGTGAGCAAGAGGAACTTTACCAGCCCCTAACACCTGTGTTTTAATAAAAAAAAGGCTGGGGTGACTGAGCTGAGGATGCAGAGACAAACAGCCCTGGCACTCAGCACTCAGTCTAGCCCACTAGGAGAGTACTAGAGACCCTGACTTAAAAAAAAAGTGAAAGTGGAGATGCTTCAGTGGCTAAGAGAACTTGCTGCTCGTTCAGAGGACCCATGTCTGGTTCCCAGCACCCACATCAGGCAGCTCACAACTACCTAAAACTCCCATTCCTGAGACTCTGATGCCAGTGGGCTCTGTGGCACCAGCACTCACATGCACACACATACACACACGTGCGCACACACACACATATATATAAACACACACATAAGCATGCACACACACACACACACACACCAAATAGCAAAACAAAGAAGTCATCCTGAGACTGGCCAGTAGAGAAAGACATCCAGATTCCGCGCTAAAAGTAAACTGTAGTTTGCAAAGCCCTGGGCCCTCGAAACCCTGCTCTGCCAGCATCCCTATATTTCTGTGCCATATTTGAAACTTCTTTCCCAATCACGACATCTACTCCCAAGTGGAAAATTAGATGTAGACCCAGGTTCCAAAATGTCTCAGCGGAGGGAACACTGCTCCATCCAACTTTGCACATCAGATGCTCCCCCGCATCCCTGTGCAAAGGCGTGTGCCACTGATGTGTGAAGGACTGCAGCAATAGCAGCTTCGTGTTAATAATTGATGATCTGTTTGCTTAACGTTCAGTTATTGCTTGATATAAGAAGTCTCTAGTGCAAAATATTCTCTGCTAATAACCCAAATAAAACTGATCAAGTGATATTCGCCGGTTAACTGTTGCTTTTTTTTTTCTTTCACCAAACTCCACAGCATGTGCTGAGCTCTTTTGCTGTACATGAGAATATTTCAGAATAAGTGTCTGGGAGGTGGCTCCTGTCCCACAGATGGAAACTGTCTCATTAGAAAACAATACTGGCATCCTTAAACAAAATAGAAAAACCTTCCACTGCATGGCCCTTGGGGAACTCAGCTCTCAGTTCTCATTTATTTTATTTTATTTTTGTTTTGGTGTGCGTGTGTATGGATTGGGGTGTTTATGTGTGTGTGAGTATATATGTGTGTGTATATGGATTAGTGTGTATGTATGTGTGTGTGCATAGATTGATGCATGTGTGTATATGTGTGTTTGTATGTGTGTGTGTGTGTGTTTGAATTAATGTGTATGTATGCGTGTGTGTGTGTGTATAGATTGGTGCATGTGTGTGTGGACTGGGGTGTGTGTATGTGTGTTTCTATGTGTGTGTGTTTGAATTGATGTGTATGCGTGTGTGTGTGTGTGTGTGTGTATAGATTGGTGCATGTGTGTGTGAGTGTGTGCGTGGATTGGGGTATGGATTGGTGTGTGTATGTATAGGTCAAAGGTTGACAACAGGTATCGTAATCAATCTCTCTCCACCTTATTTTTCGAGACAGGGGCTCTCACTGAACCTGAAGCTCGCTGAACCAGCTGTACTAACTGGCCAGGAAGTCCCAGGATCCTCTGGTCTCTGCCTCCCTGGCACTGAGATTACAGGTGTGTGACACCAGGAAGACTTTCTGTGTGAATGGTGGAGATCCAGACTCAGGTTCTCATGCTTGTACTTCCCCAACTGAGCCATCGCCTCAGCCATGTTAGATGTCAGACCACAAGTTGAGAAATAGGAAGAGGACACCCCACTGGCATCAAGAGCTGGTTTCCAAGCCTGAGACTCCATCAGACCGTCAGGTCTAGGAGCTCTTCCTCCAAAGAACTGTCCTCTGAGCAACACAAGCGCCATCTTCACAGGCCCAGCGATTCCTACTCTGCAGAGTTTACCACAGCTGGGCATGATGGCTGCAGATGTTCCTTGGCTGAGAAGGGGGCATCAGGAAAGACCACAGACTCTCACCTGAGTGCACAGCCCCTCCCTCCTCACACTTGGGGAGGGGCTGCGTGTTCTAGTTTACTTTCTACTGCCATGATAAAACATCAGCATAGCTTTAGCACTCAGGAGCAGAGGCACGAGGATCTTTGTGAATTCAAGGCCAGCCTGATCCACATAGTGAGCTCCAAGATACATAGAAAGATCCTGTCTTAATAAACACCATCATAACCAAAGGCAACATGGGGAGAAATGGGTTTATTTCATCTTACAATTTACAATCCATCATGAAGGGGAAGAACTGAGGCAGGAACTGAAGCAGGCATGAAAACAGGCTGCTTACTGTCCTGTTCCCCATGGCTCATTCAGTCTGCTTTCTTATACAACCAAGGACCACTTGCTCACGAGTGGCATCACCCACAGTGGGCTGGGCCCTCCTACATCAATCATTAGTCAAGACAACGCCCCCACAGACTTACAAACAATCTTACAGGGGCATTTTCTCCACTGAGGTTCCTCTTTCCAGATAACTCTAGCTTGGATCAAGTTGACAAAAAACTAACCAGGACGCTTCCCTGTTGAGGGAGGTCCTTCCGCTCCTCCAGCCTATAGCCGCTGAGATACCAGCCCACTGGAGCGTGGTCTCTCTCCCTTTAAAAAAGCGGCTACTTCCCTTCTCGCTTTCTTTCGCTTCCTGCTCCGTTTCCGGCGACTAGACTCCTTCCTGATTGCGCAGAGGGCTGTTGTCTGGGACGGTTATCTGTAAGTTTTTTCCCCTTTAAATAAATACAACCCTATTAATCATAATTCCAAACTGGTGTGGCATTGTCTGCAACTTACGCCTTCACCTGGTGCCCCACGTTGGGCGCCACTCTGTTGAAATAGGAGCAGCAAGGCTGCATCCCCGGCACCCGGCCGCCCACATGGCTAGCTTATGCCCCGAAATAATTACACGGAAACTGTATTCTTTTAAGCACTGCCTGGCCCATTAGTTCCAGCCTCTTATCGGCTAGCTCTTACATATCGATCTAACCCATTTCTAATATCCCTGTAACACCACGAGGTGTCTTACCAGGGAAGATCTTAACCTGAGTCTGTATCTGGTAGGAGAATCTTGGCGACTCCTTGTCTCTGCTTCTTTCTCCCAGCATTCTGTTCTGTTTACTCCACCTACCTAATTTTATGTCCTATTAAAGGGCCAAGGCAGTCTCTTTATTTAACCAATGAAATTAACACAAAACAGAAGACTCTACCCCATCACTTACCCGGAAGAGGACTTGAGTTCTAGTCCCAGAAGCTGTATCAGGTGACTCACAATCACCTGAAACTCCAGCTCCAGGGGATCTACGTATATGTCACACACACACACACACACACACACACACACACACACACTTCTTTTAAAGTCTTAAATATATAATCAGATATAAAAATGTGTCAATCTGAAAGTATATTATAGCACAGGTAAAAATGGAAAATCATTATTCATTATGACATTTCCTTCTAAGCTATTCACAGGTACTTATTAAACTGAGAGGTGACATACAAATTATGAGTAAATGTTAATAATGAAAGTATTAAAATAAAGTTGAAATATATTTTTTGAAATTCTAATTAGATTTTATCACATATTTCACCTGGGTATAGTAGTGAATTTCTATGATCTCAGCTCTCAGGAGGGTGAGGCAGGATTGTGTGTTTTCAGTAGTCTGTGCTGATCCCTCTCAAAAAAATAAAACAAACCACTCAAAAAACAATGAAAAACAATCAACCAACCAAATTGAGCCCCACACCCCAAAATAACAAGTCATAATTCTAGCTCCCTCTTCCCTCTGGGTTTTCGGTGTCAAGGATGACATTAAGGCTGAACTTATGTTCACACAAAGAACAGGTGCTTGCAAGTTCCTGAGCCCCTTCTTCAGCCCCTCTGCATTTTATTTATAAATAACAAAATCATTACTGGCAATTGAAGTCAATCAATAAAAAATCTTATTCATAAAAACTGTGATTTCACTAAAATAAGGGCAAGGGGAAGAATGTCATAGCATATATCATTTCTGAATCGTGTGTATAGTTTTCTAAGTTGTCCAAACACTGCCAGCCAAACCACTGTCAGAATGCTCAGAAAGGCTTCTCTAACAACCTAACTCTGTGGTCTTTGATATTGTGCCAATGTTCTGTTACATTGAAGCTTAGCTTTAGTTGCTATTGTTTTTTTAATTAATCACTCTAAGAGCTTACACGCCATCCTCTGAAGGAAGCGCTTGCGGATACTGCCCTATGACTGCACAGGTGTATGCCTACACAGGTGTATGCCTACACAGGTGTATGCCTACACAGGCAGCTTCCATGTGAGTTCTCATGAGACCTCGCATAAATGTCACTTATCTGAGGCATACCTGGGAGAAGTGGGGCAGGGTGCAGCCCTGAGCAGATTGTCAGAGGAATCTCCAGCTCAGTAACTGTTGGGTAACCCTTACTACAATGTTCCTAAGACTAAGATGAAAACTCATGGGAATCTAAGCACAGCGGCTTGTGTCTGTAATCTCAGCACTTGGGGATACTGAAACAGAAAGACAGCCATGAGCCACTTAGGACTACCTTCTGAGTTTCAGGCCATGGGCTATACACCAAAAACACTTCAAAAATAAATAAATAAAGTTTTATTTGGAAACAGGAGGAAAATGCCCAGGGAGGATGTCTGAGAAGGTGAGGGAGGAGGAGGCCAGAAGAAGGGCAGATCTCTAGGCTGCCTGTTTTATTCGGTCCCTATTGGTTGGGCATTTACTGTGTGGCACTCCTCTTGTAGACTACTGAAGGAGGGGGAGATAGTTCCATCAGTGAAGCATCAGGACTGAAGCATGACCCCCAGAACCCACCTTTAAATAAAGCCACGTAGGGAGGTACCCTGGGGCTTGCTGACCACTAGCCTTGCCTGCTCAGTGAGCTCCAGGTCAATGTATTTCTGAGAATGACATTAGACACTAACCTGTGGCCTCTACATACACATGCACACACACTCACATACATCCACACACGTGCACCCACCCACACGTGCACAAGCCTGCGCACAGATGCACACACATAAATATAGGAATATAGTGAAAGAAGCACAAAGTTGCCCTCGTGGGGGTTTCATTGAGTTAGGGAGACAAAAGATGAGTAAGCACAGTATGTATTGCGTTGGACGGTAAAAGGCATTTAGAGAAAGGAAAGGACAGACAGAGGAAGGCAATGGAGACACTGCGTGCAATAACAGCACATGGCTAACACTACCATGCAGTAAGAGCTGGAAGGAAGGGAGGAAGGGGGCGGGAGGGAGGGAAGGAGGGAGAAAGGAAGGCAGGCAGAAGAAAGTAAAGAAAAAAGGGAGTGGCTCATACCTGGAAGCTGGGAAGCCCATCCTTGTGGGGTTAGCTCAGAGCAGAGGCAAACTTAACCTCATAATTATCCTGGCTCTCCAACTCCAATCCCCAACTCGGGCTCTTTAACCCTAACTGAATCCTCCACCTAACCTCAACCCTAATCTTAACCCCCAATCCTAACCCTCTAATTCTCTAACCATCAGCCTTCAACCCCAAACCTAACCTTAACCCTGCCAACACAAGAGAAGACCGGAAACAGAGCAGGGAGAGAGGGAGGCTTTAACTTTGTAACAAACCCACACTCTTATCCACGACCTCCCACGATAGCAGTGATACAGATTCCCTAGGGCAGAGCCTTAATAGCCGGCTTACCTCTTAAAGGTTCCACCCTTCAACACCTGGCTGGGTGGGGGGCACATGGAAGCATTAACAGTGACATTGGAATTTGTCTTGAAGGACAGGCACTCTTCCCAGTGGGCGAGCTGCACAGGGCATTGCCTGCCCAGGTGAAATACCAGCAAACCAAACAGCAGAATACCCAGTCAAGTCCAAACTCTAGCAAGCCAGCCAGAATTTCAGTGCACGCCAGTGCAGTGAGACCCGCACACCCCGAGGGTGCTCCTCAGCCACCTACATTGTTAGCCGGCATCTCTGTTTTTGATTGCTACATCCGGCAGTTCTAGGAAAGAAGAGGAGCAAAGAACAAAAGTGAGCGCAAGCAAAAGGAGGCTTGCAGACATTGGGGAGCTGGGGTCCCCAGCAGCCAGGCTGACTTTCACCAACAGGTCCTGGTGAGGCTTGCAGACACTGGGGAGCTGGAGTCCCCAGTAGAGCAGACTTTCACCAACAGGTCCTGGTGAGGCCGGGGGGTCACAGCCCACCTGCCAGCCAGCAAGGTCTTGGCTGTGGTGACTTCTCTCCCAGGATCACTTTGTTGCCACCTGGAAAAACCCAGCCAAGGTTTGGGCTTCTCCTTTCCTTCCCAGGTTCCAGCACCTCCCCCCTCTCTGGCCAATATTCATTCAGGACATGTAGCGTGAAGTCCCACGCTGCGGAGGTACAGGGATTGTGGTGACCAACGGGATAAGTAGAGTCTTTGGCCATGTGGAACTTACAGTTGCACCTTTCGAAATATCTTTGGAAGGGACTGGAGAGATGGCTCAGGGCTGAAGCGCACCGGCTGCT
>NC_022015.1:9814001-9830955 GCF_000317375.1 Microtus ochrogaster
GGGAGGGAGGGAGGGAGGGAGGAAGAGTTTCTCTAAGACTGTGATGAGATTCCACAGCAGAGAAACTAGTAAGTGCAAGAGCCCAGAGGCAGGGCCGGCCAAGTCTGACTCTGACTAAGGGGAAATACTGTGTGCCTGAAGCTCTTTGTGAGAGGAGGATAATAAGAGATGAAGCCAAACAGGGAACCGTGAGGATCAGGGAGTAGGTACCATACAATCTATAATCTGCAGGCCATATTTTCTTTCTTTAAAAAAAGAAAATAATGTGTGTATGTGTGTCTGTCTGTCTGTCTGTGTGTCTGTCTGTCTGTCTGTCTGTCTGTTTCTCTGTGAATGTGTACCATGTGTGTGAGGATGCTTGTAGAAGCCAGAAGAAGATGCCAGATCATACAGGCAGCTGTAAGGCACCATGTGGGTGCTGGGAACCCAACCTTGGTCTACTGGAAGAGCAGCTAAGTGTTCTTAAGGGCTGAGCCCTCTCTCCAGCACCAAGGCTACATTTGCTATATATCATGTACATGAAATATCCAGAACAGAATGAATGTAGATTAAAATTATGACTTATAGCCAAAGTGGATGGAGCCAATACAGCAATATCATGGGTGCTAATGTCCCCTTTATAAAATGACACAGTATTCTTTTTCTCTTTTTAATATTTTTTATTCGTTGAGAATTTTACACATGTACACAATGTGTTTTTAGCACATCGGCTCCCTACTCCCCTTTCAACTCTTTCTACACCCTGATATCCTCCTTCTGATCTCATGGCTTCTTTTTTTAACAACCCACTGAGTTCACTCGGTGTTGTCAGTATATACCCGTGGAGCATGGACAATCTACCAGGGCCACACTCGTGACAACAAGCAATTCTCCCTCTCCCAGCAGCTTCCAACTGTCAATAGCTCCTCAGCTCCCCTTTGCTTTAGTTAGTTTTCTGTCACCTTGACACAAACTAGTCATCTGGGGAGAGGGGAACTCAATTCAGAAAATGCCTCCATCAGATTGCCTATAGGCAAGTCTGTGAGAGGTTTCCTTGACTAATGGTTGATGTGGGAGGGCCCAGTTCACTGTAGGCAGTGCTATCCCTGGGAAGTCAGATTAAGAAAGCAGGCTGAGCACACCATGAAGAGCAAGCAAGTAAGCAGCATTGCTCCATGGCTTCTGCTCCAAGTTCTTGCCTTGAATTCCTGCCCGACATCCCTCAAAGAAGGAGTGTTATCTGAGAGTGGTAAACCCTCTCCTCCTCAAGTCGCTTTTAGCCAAGGTTTTGCCACAACGATAGAAAGCGAACCAGGACACCGCGTATGCTAAAATGTCGCTTGGCTGGATCTATGCAGGGCCTGTGTGAGCAGCTCAGCTGTCCTTGAGTGCAATGACCACCTCAGGTGCAGAAGGACTGCTCCACCCAGTCCTCACCAACTGCGGGTCACTGTCATTCTTCTGCCTCCTCTTCCACTTACTCCTAGATGTTCCCTGAGCCTAGAAAGGAGGTGTGTGGTATAAATGTTGAATTTAGGACTGAGCACTCCACCACCAGGCGCTTCTGCATTCTGGTGTGTTGTGGCTCTGCACTGAGCCCTGTCAACTGCAAAGAGAAACTTCCTGATGAGACCTGAGAACTATGCTAATCTGTCTGCATAGAAGTGAGTAAGGAGAGGGCAGTTTGACCTGTGTCCATCTAGTAAAATCAGAAGAGAAGGTCCTCCCTGGGGGGGCTGTGGCCTTCCCAGCAGCAGGCTTTTGAGACGCAACCTTTTTGATGTGCAGATAGCGGAATTCAGGAACACAGAAGCCAAGTGGAAGGCCTCAGTGTTTGCCTGGGACTGCAAGGCTGTAAAGAAACAGGGAACGGCTGACAATACACAGGGTGTTTCTTTTTTGGTTGATGAAATGTTCTAAAATTGATGATGCTGGTGCCGGTACAACCCTGTGAATACATCAGAAATCGTTCAATTGCACACTTTAAATGGATAGATTGTATAGTTTGTGAATTACCCCTCTAAGCTGCAATAAAAATAATAAACACCCACAGGGAAAAAATGAAAGCAATCAGATCTCTCTCTCTCTCTCTCTCTTTTCCTAGTGTGGTGTGTATGTGTGTGCGCGCGCACCCTATGCCTCTACAGAGGCCAGAAGAGGACATCAGCAGGTCCTATTCTATCACTCTCTACCTTTATTCCCTTGAAGCAGGGTCTCCCACTGAACCCAGAGCTAGGCTCACACCTGGCAAGCTTCAGTTATCCCGTCTCCAGCCCCACAGTGCTTGGGACACAGACCCTTGTATAGCCACTCCTATTAGATATTGGAGATTTGAAGCCATGTCCTCCTGCTAACATAGCAAGCATCTCCCAACCCTGGGTATCTTGTTCTCAGCTGTGGGCGAACGCCTCCCAATCTGACCTTGGCCTGCCCTTCAGCTGGGGTCTTCATGTCAGTACCCCATCACCCTAGAAAGGCTGGGGAACTTTCCACTCTAACACTCACTGCCTTTTAACACAGAACCAGCCTGAGCCGTGTGAGCATTAAACGAGGCTCTCCACACCATCCCCGAAAGAGGCAGCAAAAATAAAATATTGTCTCTTAGCTAACAGGTAATCTTCACAGACACCATCTTATTAAAGTTTGCAAAGCCAAGCCCTGAGGCTAAGCATGCCTCTCTAGGAACAGCCTGGCCAGCCTGGCTGAACGTTCCTGTTAGTTCTCACCGGCAGCTCAACTCCCTGTCTCCCTCCACCTCCCCTTCCCCCAAACTGGTCACTTCTAATTCTCCAAAATCCCCCTCTTGGATGAGGCTGAGGCTCGGTTCCCTGCCAAATCCATGGCTTGTGTGTATTAACAAGGCCACGGGCTCGGATTTGATGGAAGTGGCGGCTTAGATGCATAAGCCCCTCACATGCGGGTGAACAATCACAGATAAAAACTACTTTCAAATGTGATTAGGCTCCGGCAGAGCCAGCCAGAGGCCAAAGGAAGCAGGACTCACAGAGAGGCTAGAAAGGATGATTAAAGCCCAGCAGAGGACTCTGGGATTGGCCTAGGGGACATCATGTCACAGTGTTCATCTCTGTCCCAGGGCCACACAGCCCCCTTCCTAGGCTTTGTGCTTCTTCCCACTGGGAACTTGATAGCTCTTCCCACTGTGGCCTCTCAGGTTCTTAATCCTGGCTGCCTGTCACCGAACCACCACGTGGAAATCCAGCTGGGTTTTGTTTACTTGGCCTGCTTTCTTCCAGATAGGAATATCTTTCTTTTCTGATGGTGAGCCATCTGTCTGTACCCCTACCAAACCCAAGCACTGTGATAATAGCTAGAACCCAGGGGAGAATTTGATACCAGCCACTGTAAGAACTTTATATCTAATGCCTTATCGATCCTTCTAAATAACGATATGAACTGGGGTCCATATCACCCCATGTTATCGATGGAAAGTAAGTGTCCAATAAGGTCAGCATGGAACCCACAGGCTAGGTCCTGCCCTCAGCAATCCGTGTGCACTGGTGCATTTAAGTCCCCTCGAAAGCCTGATGCGGTGATTTCTTGATTACCCTCATTTTGGAGGTGGGAAGACTGAGAGACACTCAACAAAATTTGCCCTGCCTGCCTCTCTTCTCTTTCTGAAGCAAGGCACAGAAATACACACGCTGTGTGTATGCACACTGCCTATTCTCATATGCACCTGCCATAGGAGTGTAAGGAACAAAATAGCATCAGATCCCTTGAGGCTGGATTTACAGGCTATTGTGAACCACCTGATAAGGGAGCAGGGGACCAAACTTGGGTCCTCTGTAAGAGCAGTACCTGCCCTAAATGACTAGACCATCTCTCCAGCCTCCTAAGAATATTTTGTACATTCATTTAGTGCTGATCTATTTTAAGAAAGGAATGTAGGTGTGTGGGGATCTGGATTGGACTGGGTCCTATCTTTGTGGTTTTGGGCAAATCACTTGGCTTCTCTGGACCTCTCCTTGCTCTTGTATAGAGAAGGAACAATAATAGTGGCTCCTTCAAAGGACAGGGTTGATGGTTCAGAGAGATGCAGCAGGTGATCAGCCTCTGTGTAGCACTTATTAGACAGCGGGTGTTTAATAAGTGCTCCTCGCTTTCAGCGTTACTCTTCTCGGAGCTGTTATTTCACTGCCGCCAATCAAAGTGAGTTTTAAATAGGTGAAACACACAAGGGAGCTAGTTCTTAAAAGTCCTTCTCAACTGACTGCCCGGGTTGACTGTCCCTCCTCTGTCTCCTTTCGACCTCCCTTCTCTTTGCCCAACCAACGGGCTCTTTTGCCTCTGTGAATTAACTCTCTAGAACCCAGTAGCCTCAATGGTTTCCAGCTTCATGCACTCCCAGCTTCCCCGCTACACACCATGGAGACTCCCAGGCAGGCACCTGCAGAAAGGTTCACGACAGCGTCCTTGACTGTGGCTACAAGCTCCAGGAAGCCAGGCCCTCATCTGTCCTGTTTGCCGTCACACACAACACAACATCCAGCACTCAACAGGCAGCCAATAACTGTTAGCGTAAGCGGATGACAGACGTGTAACCCCACACACACCAGGATATCTGCCATTTGGCCAGGGGACAGACCGCAGCAGCTGGCAGGAGCATCACCCAGTCCCTTAAATCTTCATACAACCAACCTTGCTCCTAAATGTCTAACAATTAAGCTCGTGCTAAACTTTCTGAACTGAAATGCGCCTGCTGGATTAAGGTATGTGGCAGCCCTGTGGGGACCTACCTGCAGATGTCCTCAAATGAGAACTTGGGGTGTTGGGGGGCATTTTTGCCAGGCACATCCCGGCCTGTTTGTTACATTTGAATCTGAAAGGACTCCACAAGATCGTGTTTTGAATGCTTGTTCCCCCGCTGGTAATGGAAGTGGGCTGTTGGAGGCAGGTCTCTGAAGGTTCCCTTAGTGCAAAGCTTCCATTGGGAAATGTCCTCTCCGCATGGAAAGATGGCCAGTGGGGTCTGGGGAGATTGCTTGGTGTGGGAGCCAGCCGATGTAGGAGCCAGCCATGATAAGCTAAATAGACACAGATCACCCAAGGAAGTTCTTTACTTCCAACCATTAGCACTTGCCAGAGTAGGACTCAGCCATCCATAAGTTTAACGGAGACCTGAGTCTCAGTAGTTTACCCTGAAGCAATACCTGGTTGCAGGAAGAACCACAAACTGAGGTTACCTGAGCACCACTCAAGAACAAACCATCCAAAGGAAATGCCTAACATTCCAACCGCTGTAGATAGGATCACCTGCCAGCACACTCACCAGGACACCCCTAGACAAACGTCAGCCAATCAGGATGATCTGTGCTTTTCCATACAGGACTCAGTCTCCTTGTTGGTTTTGGGGGGACTTCACATAACACTTGGTAGGTGTGGGTCCTTGCTGGACCTGAGTTCAGACCTCACACAAAAGCTGGGCACGATTGTGCACACTTGTTACCTCAGGACGGAGGCAGGAGGAGGAGAGGAGGCTCTGGAGCTTGCTGGCCAGCCACCTGCCTGAAAAAGAGCAAGCTGTAGGTTCAGGGAGAGCCCTTGTCACAGATGAATAAGGTAGAGAGTGATGGTGCAGACCTCCTGCAGAGAAGGGCACATGTACAGGGGACACACGTGCACACATGCACGCACACACACACACACATGCACACACACACACACTCACACAGGTGACTAATCCTTTCCAGCTGCTCCCACAGCAGCCAGGGTGCCTCGGATTCTGCTGCAGGCTTTGAGGTCGGGCTCCTTCCATGTACGGAGGAGGCCGCTGCGAAAGAGATCTTCAGGGGGGCCTTTGATTTTCTCCTGACCCTCATCTTGTCTCAGGGCTGAGAAGCCCAGCTTGCTTCTGTTCTTTTAAATTTAGCTCCCTTTGTTCCCTGTCTCATGTTCTTGGCCAGTGCAAACTTTTGAAGAAGATTCTGCTTTGGGGAAGTTTATAACAGCTGTAAAGATCTCTATTAACCAGCCTTTATCGGTGAGATAAAGACCAGCTGTTTCACTAATTGCCCTTAACTGCTCGGACCTGATTATTAATGAATGCCCTTGCCTTGAGTTCAAACAGCTTAATTAGTGAAAGCTAAGTGTTCCCAATAAATTTACTAACCTATGATAAGCTTTTCTTTAATAGGAAATGTGCAGTTCTTAATTAAATAGAATAATTTACAACTCTACGTCTATTATAAGTAATGGCTGCCCAGTTACCACACTATCTAATTAGGTGATTTTGAAACGCCTCTGGAGCGGAGCTAAGGGTAATGTTGAATGTGCTTTGGAGAAGCCAGTTCGTGAACAGAGCCCATTGGGGTGGAGTCATAGACAGGACGTGTATTGACATCAGGGTTGGGATTTCCACTCTGTCATTCACAGGGAGCCTGCTGGCTCATCTGCAGGAGAGGTACCTCACCCCTGCAGAGTCCAGCAGGAAGTGTGGGAAGCAGGGTGACTGCTGGACATCCAAAATTAAATAAAGAAGGAAAACAAAAGCGGATGCTCCCTAAAACGACTCCGGAGTCCTGTCTGCTTTTCCCTAGAAATGTAATTATTGTTAATATAAAATAGCCTTTCAGGGGTTAGAAAGGCTCAGTGGTTAAGATCACTCACTCCTTCGCAGAGGTCCCCGCACCCTTGTGGCACAGCACACAGCTCCCTGTAACTCCAGCTCCAGGGGATTAACGACCACTCAGAGGCCAGAAAACAATAAATCTTTTTCTTTTAAATAAAATAGACAGGCGTGGGAGCATACACCTTTAATCTTAGCACTTGAGAGGCAGAAGCAGGTGGATCTCTGTGACTTTGTGGCCAATCTAGTCTATATAGCCAGTTCTAGGTCAGGGCTACATACCAAGACCCTCTCTCAGGAAACCAAAAACTATGTGTATCATTGGGTGTGGTGTGATGATGTAATGTCAGGGCAATTGACCTCACAGAGTGTGCTGGTTCCTTTGTCACTTGACACAACCTGAGCACATCTGGAAGAGGCAGTGTTAATCAAGAAACTTTGTTTCCATGGGATTGGCCTGTAGACAATGCTGTGGGGCATTTTCGTGAATGATGATTGAATTGGGAGTGTCCAGGCCGTTGTGGGCAGGGCTATTCCTGTCCAGGTAGTCCTGAGTTGTATAAGAAAGCAGGCTAAGGGCAAGAGATAGCTCAGCAATTAAGAGCACTGACTGCTCTTTCAGAGGACCTGGGTTTGATTCCCAACACCCACATGGTGGCTCACAACTGTCAGTAACTAATTCCAGTGAATCTGGAACTCTCACATACGTGCACACAAAATGCCAGTGTACATAAAAATAAAATATTTAAAAGAAGAAGAGGAAGAGAGGAAGAAAGCAGTCTAAGCAAGAATGAAAATCAAATAGCCCTCCTTCATGAGTCTTTAGTCTTTGCCTCCAGATTTCTGCCTTGAGTTCCTGCCATAGCTTCCCTCAGTGATGGAGCATGACATGAAAATTGAAAACTGAAATAAACCCTTTCCTCCCCAAGTTGCTTTTGGTCTTGGTGTTTTATTTATTACACAATAGAAACCCTAACTAAGACAGAAATTGATACCAGGATCGTGGGATGCTGCTGGGACAGACCTGACCAGGCTGCTTGAGGGAGGACTGAGGAACTGTTTGGAACGCTGGAGTCCTCAGAACTTAATGAGCTGTTCTGTGGCAGCTTGAGAGACAAGGATGCTAGGAGCAGCATAGATGACGGGGCCTGGCTTGTGAAATTTTAAGAGGGAAGTAAAAACTCTCTCCGGGCTATTTATGTGATATTTTGAATTATGAATCTGTGGTTCTGGTCAGCTGGAGCTGAAGAATTGGCTGTGATTAACAAAAGGACCAGAAGCACTAAAGAGAAACCTTTGCTTTTCTGTGACAATCAATACTGGTCAGCTGACACATTCCAGCTGAAACTGCAAACTCCCACGTGTCCCAGACTGGGTTGCATAGTACACCCCCAAATTCACTCCCATCCAGAATCTCAGAACGTGACCCTCTTTGAAACACGGGTCCTTGCAGATGTCATTGTGACATACAAGGTCATACAAGATCATACCTCAAACCCAGCTGGCATTCTTGTAAGTTGGCGATTATGTAGAGACTAGGTAAGTGTCCAGCTGCTGATGAGCAGGTAAGAAAGGGTGGAACACAGACACCATGTAATAGTAGTCAGCCGTGGGAAAGTTTGTGATTGTTAGTGAAAACATGGGTCGAGCTGGAGGTCATTGTGTTTAATGAAATAAGCTGCGCACAGAAACACAGACACCGTGTGATCTCTCTCCCACATGTGGCAGCTCAAAACTACATGTAATTCCAGTTCTAGGGTATCCAGTGCCCTCTTCTGGCCTCCATGGGTACCTGTATCATGTGGCACACATGCAAACAAGCACATGCATGTGCATTAAAGACATGCACACATGCACATTTTAAAAGACTTTAGAGAGCTTGGATGCACAGGATCTGAAAATGGATCAGTGGTGAGCAGAGGCTCATGGGGGGAGGGTCAGGAGCATGGGAAAGGGCTAATCTACAGGGACAAAGTTGGAGCTAAACAGGTGCGAGGCTTCCAGTGTGCTGTCTCTTGCTGAAATGACTGCAGATCACAAGCATGTACTGTAGGCTTCAAGAAGCGGAAATAAATGAAGGGACAGTCTTCAACACAAGTGATAAACATTTAACAGAGGTAGACATTTAACCTGCTTTAAATATGGCATGATGCACACACATGTGGGAACCACACCCTGTAATATGGACATTTTCCACGTGTTGGATTGTAGGCCTGCACCACCACACCCAGCTCCAACAGTGCTCTTTCAACGGTGGTGTAAGTGAAAGCTAAGAGTAGGCATAAGTTGGCAGCTGGGCCAACAGATCATTCTGAGGACACCACCATTTTGTTTGTTTGATTGTTTTATTTTGTTTTTGTTTTTTAAAACAGGATTTCTCTGTGTAACAGCCCTGAATGTCCTGGAACTAGCTCTTGTAGACCAGGCTGGCCTCGAACTCACAGAGATCTGCCTCCCAAGTGCTGGGATTAAAGGTGTGAGCCACCACCACCCAGCGACACCACCATTCTTGAAGGCTATACATTTAATCTAGGCAGAGTAAACTCAGTTGTTCATGGAGAAGGATTCAAGCTGTTAATTACATCAGTTATCATTTACTCTGTGCTGTAGACAACACCTCGTTAGGCCTCAAAGAATGAGAGTGTCTGTTCTAAACCATACTGTTGTTAGAAGTATCACTTGAGCATCATAGCAAATCCCACCAGCACATATCTGAGAAGAGTTTTGAACATTTTCAAAATAGTTTTCATGCTCATGAAATATTATACACAGAGACCCTGGAACAAAAAAACAATATAGGATTAAAAATAATAATAACAGCAGGATCTCACTATGTAGCCCAAGCCCTGAAACTTGCAATGTAGCCCAGGACCTAACTGGCCCAAACCCTGAGTTCCTCCTGCCTAAATATCCCAAGGACTAGAATTAAAGGTAGGCAACACTATACCTGGCTAATGTAAGAACTGTAACCCTGTTTCCCTGATGAAACAACTGGATCTTCTCGTTTGTTGATTCCCCAGTGCCCTCTCCTCTGAGCCACTGATTTCCATAATTCCCATTGATGATGTACAATACAATCTTCTAAACACTCTCGCCTACCACATGCAAATCTATGCACTTTCACACCTCAAACACTGCATGTATTAGTCACTTGATACGCAGCTTCCTTGCCCCATCTTCTCATCCTGAAGTATGTCACAGAAGCCTCCCCAAGTTTCTCGATTGTTCTGAGGCATAATCAGTGACTGAAGAGACCCTCATGGCATGGTTGTCCTGCAATCATGAACCTTCCCTTTTTCCCTCCCTTTAGCTATAAACAACGTCTCAGTAAAAAATCCTACCACAAACATCCTGATAGGCTGCGGCTCTTATTTCTGGGAGATGGGTGCCAAGGGCAGGATTGCTGGCCCAAAGAGTCACATGGTTCTTTTTAACTGTTCTTTAGAGAAAAAAGCAAGAGAACACAGCTGAGGTGACTTCTGGAAGGGCACAGGAAGTAGAGCAAATGGACCCAAGAGAAGTCTGCTGATGGCTGTCACAGTCTCTGAGATACAAAGTTCTCAGACCACAAGCGGTTCCCTTGGTCATATTTTTTATGACTTACATAGATGGCATCATTCTGATTGTCAAATTGAGCACATTAAAAGATGCCTAAGTAGTTAATAAAGCATACCTCTGGGGTGACTGTGATTGATAGTGAGTCCAGAGATCTGCTCCTGAAGGCTCTAAAGAGTGGATTGATCCCTTGATGACTTCACAATGTGCAGACATTATTGGGAGGTGGTGAAGGGAAGAGGTGGACCCTCCTTGGCAAAAATTGACCATTGAGGACATGTCCTTAGGGGCTACACCTTGCACGGCCCCTTCCTTTGTCCTTCTTTCTGCTTCCTATGCAACAGCCTCTTCCACCAAAGAATCTCACCTTCGTGGCTATCTGCTAAAATGTATGGACCAAAGAATCTCAGCACCATGGAGATCCGCTAAAATGCATGGATCTAGGTATCACAGACAAAACCCTCCCAAACTGTGAGCCAGTGACAACAACAAAGTAAATAAAGACAGATTCTCGGAAGGATTCAGGGAAAGAGAAACCCTTAATCACTGCTAGCCGGGATGTGAGCGGCTGCAGCTGCTGTGAAGATAAGTGTGGAGGTCTTCAAAGGGACAGAACAAAGCTACAGTATGACCTCGCTACATCATTGCTGCATTCGAGCCTAAAGGACTCACGGTCTGCACATGACAGAGATACTCACGGTCACAGTTATGCTAGTCACTGCACGTGAGATGGAAGCCGCTTAGCAGACTCATCTCAGCAGATGAGAGAATGAACAGTTGGTGCAAACACACACTGGAATTCCATTTACTCATGGAGGTGAAATCACTGGGTGGAGCTGGAGATCATTATGTAGGCAAAATAAGCCAGACGCAAAGAGATACTGAATCTGTTTTCTTTCATAGACAGATCTAAAATTATATATGCACACGCAATATATATGAGTGTCTAGACATATGTGTGTTCATATGGGGGTTCTTATTTCTAAAGAGGAAGGGATTCTAAGGGAGGAGAGACATCAGGAGGGGAGCCTCTGGGGAGGGAGGCACAAACCTTCAAGGGATGGATGAGAGAGGGTAGCAGGGACCAAAGGAGGACAAACGAGAACGACACATATGCAGGAACACATCGTAATTGTTACTTTGCATGTTAACTTTAGTTCTGGGGGTCTTTTGTGAAGAAGGGGTGCTGTGCAGCCCTTGCTATCCTGGAACTTGCTCTGTAGTTTGAGGTTGGCCTCAAACTCAGAGATCCATCTGCCGGCCTCTTCCTCCCAAGGACTAGGACTAAAGGTTTGTGCCACCATGCCAGACTAAATTTAGTTTTTAAAAGACACCAAGAGGAAACTTTTTATAAAAGTTAACGTTTTGCATAATAAACCATTTTTGAACAACAACAAAAAAAAAGACACCAAGAGTCAAGATAAACCCTTTCCCCTTGCTTTTGTCAGGAATTTCCATCACAGGGATGAGACCAATATCTAATACAACAGGCATCCGATGTTACATAAAGATCTTAAAATTACCTGCATATTTGAACATTCCTAAGTGAAACTATGATGCTGAGACACTTTGGGTCTTCACCTTACCCTGCCTGAGAGAGCTCACCGCTGCCTTTCATCTTTCCCACATGGCTACTTTTTGTATTGTTTACACATTTGTCTTCCCTGTAAAAGAATATAAGTGGCATTTTCAATGCCTACAAATTATTTCTTATTAAGGAGAGACTGAGAGCCTTTTTAATGTCACCCTCTGTAATGCAGAGCTCAGAGATTCTAAATGCCACAAACAGAAATGATCAATATGAGCTGCTTTTGAGTTCTGACGTTAAAGAGGCCCTGACACGAACCCTTAAATGCAAGTCCTCTGAAACAGTGCCAAGATGCCCCCATTGCTGTGAGAGAATGCTCTTGTACATTGTGAAGATTTGTCACTTATATTGGTTTAATAAAATGCTGATTGGCCAGTAGCCAGGCAGGAAGTATAGGTGGGGCAACCAGACTAAGAGAATTCTGGGAAGAGGAAAGGCAGAGAGAGGCCGTCACCAGCAAGACACAAAGGAAGCAAAATGAGAATGCCACACTGAGAAAAGGTATCAAGTCATGTGACTAAAAATAGACAAGAATATGAGTTAATTTAAGTTTAAGAGCTAGTTAATAATAAGCCTGAGCTAATAGGCCAAACAGTTTATAATTAATATAAGCTTCTTCATATTTATTTGGGACTGCAGAACCAGGCAGGACAGAAACTTCTATAAGGGGACATAAGGACACTATCAGAGGGTAAGATTTCCCCAGTGAGATCGTTTCCTGGATGAAAGGAGGCCGAGTGGGGGGGAATGTGGGGCTCTGTGGAAGCCCCCAGACACAGTCGGGCCAATGTCCTCCTATCTCCCCCTCCAAGTGCTGCATTGTAAAGAATCAAGCTCTACCCATCACCCGCTCCCATCTTTTCATCCTTTTCTCCTCGTGGGTGCCTCTCCAGAAAAGCACATGTAGCCTTAATTGTTGTTTCAGGTTTTTCAAGATGGCATTTTTGTGTAGCCCTGGCTGTCCTAAAACTCACTTTGGAGACCAGGCTGGCCTCAAACTCAAAGATCCTCCTCCTGCCTCTGCCTCCCAGTGCTGGAATTAAATGAGTACACCCCCACTCCCAGCTCCTAATTTGGTTTTAATAGCCAAAAGTCACTCAGCCATTCACCATAGGTGGGTTTTCACACTGTCTCCAATATGTCTTGTTGTCCATTATAGCAAAGCACTATCATAGATTTTTCTTCTCTGTGCATCTTTTATCATTCTACATCATATTTCTATCCCTCAAATTTTTTATATTTAATATTTCCGCCACACTGTCTTCAACACAAGTACTGACTCTTTGTTGGTCATAATTGTTCATTGTTTGGTTGGTTGGTTGGTTGGTTGGTTGGTTGGTTGGTTGGTTGGTTGGTTTGTTCATTCGTTTGGGGATCATGGAGAACAAAACCTAAGAGCTTGAGATGAAAAGAGGGGCCCATGAGATGGCGTGGTGGGTAAAGGGGCTTGCCACAAAGCCCAAGAACCCAAGTTCGATCCCTGAGATAATACACATAGTGGAAAAAGGGAAACAATTCCTACAAGCTTTCCTCTAACTGCACACTTTGTCATGGCGGGCTCACACACACACACACACACACGCACGCACGCACATGCACACACACACATTAAATAAATAAACATAAAAACACTGAGAATAAAATGAAAGTATCCTTTAGTATTAGGGTTTTAAGCTCCCTTCTGCATAGAATGTTACCAACAAATTTAATTTTCATCATTTCCGTTCCTTCTGATCAACTAATTTAATTTATTTGTTGGGCTGTTGTTTCTTCTCTCTCTCTTCCTGGAATTTAACCTTTACTTTAGAATGAGAATTTAATTTTGATAATTTCCAGTTCCCTTTAAACAGCTGGCATCTTGTTGTTGCTGACAGCAGATGACCCTGGCTGAGGTTAGCACAGTGTTGTGGGAGATAAGATACACATCTGCGGGCAAGACAGTCAGGGGAACGTAAATGCCATAACATAGATGTTGGCTCAGAAGCCCTGAAGTTCAGAGCCGAGAAGATCTGGTTTCAGACAGGAATCTGGAAGGCAGTGAGAAGGCTGAGTAGGCTGGGGAGGTACTTTGCCAATAATCCTGAATCCCTGGGTTCAATCCCTGGGACCCACACGGTGGAGAGAGAGAACCAACTCCTGGAAACTGTTTTCTGATGTGTGTGCCATGGCACATTCCTCCCCATACACACTCACACATATACAATGTACACATGCATTCATCACTCACACATATACATATACACACACATATGCACACACTAAATTTAAAAAGTAAATTTTTTTTAAGACTTGAGGCTCGGAGAGCAGTTTGGAGGATCCGGTTTTGGAAGAGAGCTTGGAGTGATTGGTCTGATTTTTGCATAGGAAAATCGTGGGGGAAAAAGAGAACATGACAACACTGTAGCTTTCTACACAATTGTGGTTTATAATAGTTAAATATGTTTTGGTTCTTACCTCAGGCTCTAGCACTATACCACTTTAAAATCTGTCGATTTCCTGAGCAGTAGGGCTGATGGGAGAATCTGGTGTTCAAATGCTCCCTCATCCAGCCTGGTGGCCTGACAGAATTCCCAGTGGCTCGGAATTCCCTGGGCGATGGAGGCGTCCTCTACCCTAGTGAGGAGACTTGGTGGAGTCTTGCACAGGGGCTCGTCCCAGAAAGAACAAGCCATGGTTAGAAACTTGGGACAGTCAGACTCACCCTTGCCCCATCTTTCTGCGAGGAGGCTCAAGGCTCTGTTCATCATGCCTGAGTGACGGATCATCTGTGAAAGCTCCTGAATTATGTATGGAATTAAGGAAACTTCCAGCACCCACAGGGCACTGCCCCAGAGAGGGTGGGACATCGTGTGCCCTCCTCTGTCATCTCCCACAAGGGTGTTTGCCTGTATTCTTTGGAACACCCTTTGTTGTTGTTGTTTTGTTTTGTTTTGTTTTGTTTTGTTTTGTTTTGTTTTGTTTTTTGAGACAGGGTTTCTCTGTGTAACTTTGGAGCCTGTCCTAGAACTCTCTCTGTAGACCAGGCTGTCCTTGAATTCACAGAGATCCACCAGCCTTCTCCCGAGTGCTGGGATTAAAGGGGTGCACCACCACCGCCTGGCTTGGAACACTCTTTTTAACAAGTAGTTAAACAATGGGTATGGTGTTGCCCTGGGTTTTGGGAGCCAATTTAGCCAATGATCAAGTCAGAGGAAAGGAATTAAGGAAAACAGTCAGAAGTTTCAGAAGCCCTGACCATTGATGGCATCCAACAGTCTACAAGGACAGCATCCTTCAGTTGTGAAATCTGGCTGTAATTCAGCTGAATTGACTTATTAATACCCAGCTTGTGTCTTCTCGAAAACTGATTGGTGGGAGGGGGTGGGAGGAGGGACACATATCTGGCTTGGGAACATGTGATGTGGAGTATATAGGAGGAAACAGTACATTTATTTAGGGTTTTTTTTTTCTGTTGTGCATTTTCCTTTTCCTATATCCATGGCCAGAATTCTTTTTTGAAAAGGTGATCCAGGATTGCAAACATTTGTGGATTGTAGGTGACTGCTGATGGCATGACGCTCAGGGAGTATCACAGGTATCCTCATCATGGGAGGAGTTAGTGAATTCACGAGAAGACAGGCCTAGAGGTTTCCTTATCTTAGACATTTTTTTCCACAGGCACAGGAGGTTTCTATGTAGTCCAAACTGGCCTTGAACTCACTTATCCTCCTGCCTCAGCCTCCCATGTGCTGGGATTACAGGTATACACTACTATATAGAATTCCAAGTAATTTTCTTGATCTAGCTATGTTGGGGAATATTATTTTCAGGTGTGTAACTTTTGTTTACACTACGTTTGTTTAACTCTGTGAAGCTGTATTACTGTGCCTGTCTATAACACCTGATGATCCTAATAAAGAGATGAATGGCCAATAGCAAGGCAGGAGCAAGGATAGACAGGGCTAGCAGGCAGAGAGTATAAATAGATGGAGAAACCTGGGAGAAGGGAAGAAAGGGGAACAAGAGAACAAGGAGAGGAGAAAACTAGGGGCCAGCTACCCACCCAGCCACCCAGCCAGCCATGGAGTAAGAAGGCAAGAAGATATACATACAGAAGTGATGTAGGTGGGACTGCTATCAATCTGGTGTTTCATTGGGTAACTAATAAAGAAAACTGTTTGGCCTGATAGGTCAGTGATGTAGTACTGTTATCTGTCAATCTGTTTGTGTTGATTTCATTGGTTAATAAAGAAACTGCCTTGGCCCTTGATAGGACAGAAAATTAGGTAAGCGGAGTAAACAGAACAGAATGCTGGAAGTGAGGCAGACGCCATTCCTCTGCTCTCTGAGTCAGACACAATGAAGCTCCAGCCCAAGATGGACGTAGGCTAGAATCTTCCCGGTAAGCCAAACCTCGTGGTGCTACACAAATTACTAAATATGGGTTAAGCAAGATATGAGGGTTAGCCAAGAAGAGGCTAGATATAATGGGCCAGGCAGTGTTCATATGAATACAGTTGTGTGTTGTTGTTTCGGGGCATAAGCTAGCCATGCAGCGGGGAGCCAGGTGGCAAGAACACAACCCGCAGCTTCTTCTACAGGTCAGAAAATTAGGTAGGTGGAGTAGACAGAATAGAATGCTGGGGAGAAGGGAAGTGAGGTCAGACACCATGCCTCTCCTCTCCAGGGCAGACGCAATGGAGCCAGCCGCCAAGTCAGACATGCTGAATCTTTCCCGGTAAGCCACCACCTTGTGGTGCCACACACATTATTAGAAATGGGTTAGTCAAGATGTGAGACTTAGCCAAGAAGAGGCTAGATATAATGGGCCAAGCAGTGTTTAAAAGAATACAATTTGTGGTTCAGTCGGATCCCAGTAGCAGCTGCGGCGGCTTAGTTCTTCTGTAGCTCTCCCCGTCTCCTTTTCGCTTCCGGAAACATGGCCTCTGGTGTGGCTGTCTCTGGTGGTGTCATCAAGGTGTTCAATGACATGAAAGTGCGCAAGTCTTCGACGCCAGAAGAAGTGAAGAAACACAAGAAGGCGGTGCTCTTCTGCCTGAGTAGAACAAGAAGAACATCATCCTGGAGGAGGGCAAGGAGACCCTGGTAGGAGATGTGGGGCAGACCGTGGACGATCCCTACACCACTTTTGTCAAGATGTTGCCAGACAAGGACTGCCGCTACGCTCTCTACGATGCCACCTACGAGACCAAGGAGAGCAAGAAGGAGGACCTGGTGTTCATCTTCTGGGCCCCTGAGAGTGCACC
>NC_022015.1:9831655-9848778 GCF_000317375.1 Microtus ochrogaster
AAAAGAATACAATTTGTGTGTTGGTATTTCGGGTGTAAAGCTAGCCATGCGGGAGCCGGGTGGGATGAAAAGCAGGCCTACTCGACTCATCACTACACAGAAGTAAGAAAGATAAAAGCCCAGAGGCAAAAGGTAGATGGGATAATTTAAGAAAAACTGGCTAGAAAGAAGCCAAGCTATGGCCAGGCATTTATAATTAAGAATAAGCCTTCGTGTGTGATTTATTAGGGAGCTGGGTGGTGGGTCTCCAAAAATCCAAAAGAGTAAAATGTCACACAACATAGTTGTGGACAAAATTGCACATAAAGGTAAACTCAGTGCCACTATTAACAGAGCAAGAACAAAGCTAAGGTGAGTCCCAGTGAATTTCAGTTGTTCATCAAATAACAGGTATTTTAGGTCCAAGACATAATAGAGTAGGAGAGACAGCCAAACAGGACACATGGGAACATTCTATGGGCATTTAAAATAGAAGTGTCAGCTGGGCAGTGGTGGCGCACACCTTTGATCCCAGCACTTAGGAGGCAGAGGCAGGCAGATCTCTGTGTGTTTGAGGCCAGCCTGGTCTACAAGAGCTAGTTCCAGGACAGCTAGGGCTGTTATACAGAGAAATCCTGTCTCAAAAAAACCAATAAATAAATAAGTAAAATAGAAATTGTCGCCCATATCTCGGCCTTTGTCTCCAGAACCAAGGCTCCTTGGGAAAATGACTGTGTCTAACTCTGAGTCAGAAAGACAAGACAAACTTGGACCATGGTGTGGTGGTGGAGGGTTTTTTGAAGTATTCAGAAAAGGAGATGGAGCCTAGCAAATGGACACAGGAAGCAACCCGAGTCAGTGTACAATGGGTGGAGCTGTTACCATAGTAACCAACCACTTCCGGATTGGTTCTGAGGCCCACGCAGGAGGGAATCTACCCCTGCTACTGTAAACTTGGCGGCCAGGTGGTCATAGGTGCTAGGAGGGGAGAGCACACTATTGTTGTTTTCTGAATGGTCATATTGACAAAGCGCCTTCCAAATCTGTGTAGCTCATGGCTTCAGTGATGCTGTGCGCCTGCATCGGAGAAGCCTCTCTGTGTAACGGGCATGAGGCAATGAAGAAAGGCTGGCGTGATAGCGTGGTGACTGAGTGCAGACTGCTCTTCTAGAGGAACAGAGTTTGGTTTTCAGAACACACATCAGGCAGCTCGCAACAGCCTGTAAATCCAGTTTCAAGGGATCTGATGTCCTCTTCTGGCTCCCCAGGCACTGTACCCATCTGTGAAAACCTACGCTCGCGCGCTCGCGCGCGCGCGCGCGCGCGCGCGCACACACACACACATGCGTGCGTGCATGCATGCAAATAAAAAGAAAAAGGGAAATCTTTATTTTTAAATATTAAATATAAATGATGAGTGAGAGTTCAGCCCCAGGCAGCGCGCCTGTCTCCACCCCCTAAAGGCCCGGGAGCACTGAGGAAGAGGGAGCAGAAAGAACACAAGCACCAGAGGGTGGAGAGAACCACGGCAGAGCCCTGTATTCTGGACACGACGTGGACACGGCACTCATGACCTCACAACTGCTGCGGGCGCCTGCATAAGGCCTGCACAGACCAAACCAGCATGGGGGGCAAGGGGCGGGGGCTCTGGAAACCCCACCCCCGGCTGAAGAGCTATTGGTAGATGATGGCTACTGGGGGAGAGAGAGTCAGTTTTCTTCGGGGGCATGGTCTCCATTAGATTGCCCAGGGATGGCGCTATTGGGTTCGCTTGACTACTTAGAAAGGAGGAGGAGGAGAAGAAGAAAGAAGCCGAGAACATGAACATAAAAGGGGAAGTGTTGATCCAAATGGGAAGGGGGAAGCAGAGAAACAGATTTGATAAAAAAAAAAAACAGTGTAGGACTTTATGAAATTATAAAACGGTTGAAACATAAGCAAAGAAACGGTATTGTTAAAAGGTTTCCCTGTGTGCAAAACTAAAACAATTTGAGCAACGTAAAAGATAACAGTGTGGATTGTAAGGGTGACGTGGGTGAGCAGACACACACACAGAATGGGACAGGACGGCGTTGGTTACTGCTCTTGGCACTGTGCTGAGATACCCGGCATAAACAGGCTGAGGAAGAATTTATTTTTGCTCTGGGCTCAGATGGTCCTATCTACAGTCCTTGGCTCCATGGATTCTGGGCCCACGAGAGAGAGGGTGTCATGGTGGCAGGAGGGTGAGGAGAAGTCTAGTCACTTCAAGGCAAACAGGAAGGAGAAACTAAGGGAAGAAGGGACAGATGGAACCATCACAGTCTGAAGGTGTGCCCTCTAGAGGTTGACTTCCTCCAGCTAGGCCCTGCCTCCTACAGTTTCTGAACCATCACATGACAATCCCATTCCCCAAGAGCTAACCAGCAGGTGAGCCTGTTGGGGACATTCCAGGACTCAGACCATGTCAGGCACCCTGCCAGTAACCCCACTCCCTGAGCTGGCCCCAGTAAGTGACTTCTAACAAGTGCACATCACAGCTCAGGATAGCAGGGAAACCATCTTCCACAGTCCACAATGCTATAAGCCGCACCAAGGCCAATGTCACCAGCCACATGTCTTGTGATTTGCTGTCCCCTCTAAACCCATCACCTCAGTCAGTCATGAGAAAAGAGTTTCTGTCATTCAGATTTAAGGACATTCAACAAAATACTCAAATGTCTTGTTCAAAAAAAGAAAGAAAGAAAGAAAGAACGAACGAAAGAAAGAAAGAAAGAAAGAAAGAAAGAAAGAAAAGAAAACATGAAAGGCTAGAGAAAGTGTTGTGGGTTATTTGTATACTGTATGAAGACATGTTGCTGTGATTGGTGTGATAAAAAGCTGAGCAGCCAATAGCTAGGCAGGAGAGGATAGGCAGGATTTCTGGGGAGAGAAAGGAAGAGGAGCAATCTAGGCATTCAGATTAGGCCAGCTAGATGCCAGGGAGACACTGAGGAGGTTGAACATACGATACAGAGTAGAGGTAACCGAGCCCCATAGAAGAACACAGATTAACAGAAGCAGGTTGCTTTAAGTTGTAAGAGCTAGTGGGACAAGCTTAGGTCAATAGATAAGCTTTCATAATTAATACTAAGCGTCCACGTCATTATTTGCAGCTGGTGGTCCTGACGAGAAAGTACTGCTCCCAGAACCTGTCACAGAGGAGAGGAAACTAAGGACTGAGGACTTAGCACACAGGGGACCTGGGACCAACAAAGGACATTCATGAAAAGCCAGAGAAACCCAATTAATGTCAGAAGCTTCATTTAAAAGTCATAGAAAGCGGGCTGGGGTGTAACTCAGTTGGTAGAGGGCTTGCCTGGCTTGCATGAAGTCCTGGTTCAGTGCCCAATACCTTATCCCCAGAGCCCAGGACGCAGGGGTAGGAGAATATGGAGTTCAAGGTCTTCCTAGGCTACGTGTCAAGTTTTAAGCCATCTATGACACCTTGTATTAAAGCAAAATTTATTTAAAATAAATGAGTAGATAAAAAAGAGAAGCTGGGCATAGTGGCCTGCCCTATAAACCCAGCATCTGGAAACCTAAACAGAGGGATCACAAGTTCAAAGCCAGCCTACACCTGTGTGACCCTGTCTAAGAAAATCAATAAAATAAAAATAAATTTAAAAACATAGCAGGTCTGAAGGTGTAGGTCACTGGAGGACCACCAGCTCAGTGGCATGCAATATCACTAACACCACAGAAAATAATTTAAAACCTAGGGATAAGGATGGATACATGGTATGGTAAGGTATGAATTATAGGACACAATGAGGGCTCTCACCAGGAGCGACTAATTGAAATGCAGATTTCAGGGCAAAGTAAAAACCTGGATATAAATTTTTTTTAACGAACCCTACAGGGTCAACATCTAGATACAAACCACTGTGATCAAGGTTGATGAATTTCTTTTTTAACCTTTACATTGTGATTCTTTTCCTCTTTATTGTGTTTTTAATAACATTTTTTAATAAAAGGGGGGGATCTTTGTCCAGGATGTTCATTAGGACTTGTCAACAGCATAGACAATACAAAGAGAAACCTACTTTCTTTCTCACTCCATTTTCAGGCAGCTCCCCTCTGGGTGTGTCGCTGTGGAGGTGGGCTTTGAGGGCTCATATAAGCTCAAGACACGCCCAGTGTCTCAGACCACTTCCTGATGTCTGCAAGTCAAGACAAGGGACTCTCAGCTCCTTCACCAGCACCATGTCTGCCTGCATGCTGCTATGTCCCACCATAATGAAAATGGACTGAACCTCTGAACTGTAAGCCACCCAATTAAATGTTTTCCTTTATAAGAGTTGCTGTGGTTTTCGTGTCTCTTCACATAACATGGGATGTCCTTCTGTATATGTGTTGCTTTTATTGGTTAGTGAATAAAGTTGTTTTGGCCAATGGCTTAGCAGAGTAAAGGCAGGTGAGAAATCGCGAGAGAGAGAGAGAGAGAGAGAGAGAGAGAGAGAGAGAGAGAGAGAGAGAAGGCAGAGTCAAGGGGATGCCATGTAGCTGCCAAAGGAGTAACATGCCACACCTGTAAGCCACAGCTCATGGCAACACACAAATTAATAAAAATGAGTTAATTTAATAGTTAGCCAGTAGAAGCCCAAGACATTGGCTAAATGGTGTTGTAATTAATAAAGTTTCTATGTGATTATTTGTGTCTGGAAAGCCGGGAAACGAAAGCATAGCCTCAGATTACATAATGGGCTTTACTCTACTAAGCCATTGGCCAAAACAGCTTTATTCGTTAACCAATAAAAGCAATACACATACAGAAGGACTTCCCACATCATTTATAGCTATAGAAACCCTAAGACAGCTGATGGGGCAAAGCTGTTGAATGTACTCTTCAAGGTGCATGTGCTGCAGGCCATGTCCCGAAAGTGACACCTTTAAAAGTTGGGACTCAGTAGGAGGTGACAGAGTCAATGGGGGATTTATACAAGTCTTTCCTCATTTTTTTCCTATGAGAAAGGGCTGCTGTAAACAGCAAGATGCTGGAAGCACACCTCAGTAGTAGAAGGCTTGGATATCGTGTACAAGGAAAGCCCTGGGTTCAATCCCATACCTCATACGGCTCCTGAGTCTCTCTGGCTTCTTGTCCCTCAGAGTGTGCTCTTCCGTATGTGCCCCCCCCATTCTGATCCCCGCTGCCAAGAGACCCTCCCAATACCCAAAGACCAGATCAATGGTGCTAAGTGGTCTTGGACATTCAGTCTCCAAGACTGTGAGACATGAAGCTCTTTTCTCTTTTCTCTTTTCTCCAACCCTGGGTATTTCCTTACAGCAGCAGCAGACAGACTACAACAGAAAGACTTGCTCTTCTCAGCTGCATTTCTTAAGACCATCCTAGTCCCCTGGCACAAGTCTCTACATCTGGCACGATGGAGCTATGAGAGTAGAGGAAGTTACAAGGGAAGCCATAGACAGCTGGGGAAGCCATCTGGGATTCCCACAGGAAAGTGGCAGCACCTGGAACTGAGGAGAAATAGCATGCTGTGCTCTCTGTAAACAGAGCCCATCGCTCCACCCTCCGGAGGGTCCTTCACCACCCCTCCGTAAACAAGCCTGCCAGACCCAGGAGACAAGCATGGTGGGAACATGGCTGAGGACCATAAAGTCTGGTATGACGGAAGATTCCAGGAAGAAAGAGTGAACGTGAGCCTCTCCCAAGCCGTGCCTCTCTAGTTGCCGCCACCTTGGAAGCTGGTGAAGAAAGGGAGACATTGTCCCAAAGGAAGTTGAGCTTTGAAACCACCTGAAGAGTTGACTGGAAAAGATTTTTTTCATATCAGGAGGGAAAAAATAATGCTCAACATTGGAAGCAACTTAAACATCTAACGTGAGTGCCACAACGCAGGAAGTCTGCTTGGATGAGGATGGCTCTCTCTGCTTCAAAATTCTGGTGCACGCCACAGACATGACTTATTTTTTAGCAACCATGTTTAAACTTTTTAAAGAAAATTTGGTTCTTAGTGGATTTCCCGAAGTCAAAAGTTCCCTTGTACAAATCTGCCTCAAACACGGTCCACCAGCATCTTGTCTTACGCAGTCTCTTGTCATCATGTTACCTCCTCAGAGGGGTCTCCCCTGACCATTTACCCAGTAGGCGTATCATCCAGGTCCTCTCAAACCCCTTTGCTGTTTCCCTCTTATTTTCTTTATAACATCTATCACCACCTGAAAGTGGCTACATTGTTTTCTTAAAGCTGATTTCTTTCTCGCTTGCTACACGCATGCGCACACACACACACACGAGCACATACATGCTTAGTAGTCACAGCAGTTCCTAACCATGAGAGATGCTAACAGATTTACAGCCAGCAAGTGAATGAATCAAAGCTCTGTGGAACCAGACATACAGTCCTGTCATTGCCGCAGACTTGCAGACTGTCCCAAGACTGGCTTTGCTCCTGGGGCTATTAAGAACAAACATCCTTCGCACACTGTCCTCACCCACTGGCATGTGTCCTAACGCTATGCACTCCCAAAACAGAACTTTCATGTCAACATGAATGAGCATTTTCTGAGACGTGCGTGTGCGTGTGTGTGTATCCATGGACTAGAGTCACAGGTGCTGGGAGCCACCATGTGGGTCCTGGAAACCGAATTTGGGTCCTCCGAAGAGTGATGGAGGAAGGTCATTGGTTAAGTAATAAAGAAACTGCTTGGCCTCATAGGTTAAAACATAGGTGGGAGGAGTAAACAGAACAGAATGCTGCTAGGAAGAGGAAGTGAGCTCAGACTCGACAGCTCTGCTCCTTGGAGCAGAGATGCCATGCTCCCCTGGCCCGGCCAGACACACGCGATGAAGCTCCGACCCAGGATGGACGTAGTCTAGAATCTCCCTGGTAAGCCACCTCGTGGGCTACACAGATTATAAGAAATGGGCTAGTCCAGGTGCGAGGGTTAGCCGAGAAGAGGCTAGATATAATGGGCCAAGCAGTGTTTAAAAAAAATACAATTTGTATGTTGTTATTTCGGGGCATAAGCTAGCCAGGCGGCCGGGGTGCCGGGGACACAGCCCCGCTGCGCTCCTATTACAACAGAAGAGCCACAAGCACTCTTAACTACCGAGCAATCTCTCCAGCACCAGTAGCAGCTTTGGGGGCTCCTATCTTGATGATGTTTAAGTTACCTCTGACTTCTTGAAGCTCACCAGGCAAGTCCTGCGGGGAGTCCTTGGAATAGCAGCCAGAGATTTATCATCATCAAACTTTCCAAATCCATCTTCAATGTTCATCGATTTCTCTCTGGCTGGTCTGGCAGACACACCTTTAGACACAGGCTGGTCAATGGTTGTGGATGCCAACAATGCTAACCATGAGGAGCTGGAAGACTGACTCTTGGCAGAGTGACCGCAGGAGCAGATCGCACTACAAACAGCTGCAGTTAAGAATGAGCAGCAGGTCAAAGGCTGGAAGAGAGAGACACACTTTTCCCCAAGGCTGATACTTAAGAGCCTAACAAGAATAGAAAAGTGATTACGTAGAGTAAAACAAAATACCATACAGGGTCTCATGAACTCCAGACTGGCTTTGAACTCTTCATCCTCTGGCTTCAGCCTCCCAAGTGTTGGGATTACAGGCATGCATCACCATGTCTGGTTGCATCAATACATTTGACTATCAACATGTCACGCTTGCCAATTGCTGTCTATATGAGCAGATAGAAATGCCTGTCTCATCGAAATATCTCAAGTGATTTGCAGGTCTGTCAGTCCTAGAGACCGGCAGGACAGACGTCTAAACCAGATCACAAGTCTCACATTCTAGAGGGTTTATGTGTGTGTGCTCATGTGAGTATCTTGTGTGCAAGATGTGTATGTGTGTGCCCCGTGTGAGTACAGACGTGTGCATGCCATGGCATGCATGTGAAGATCAGCGAACAACCTCAGATGTCTGTTCTCACTGTTACCTTGAGATAGGGCCTCATTGCTTCTGTGTACCCCAGGCTAGCTGGTCCTCAAGCCCCCAGGGAGTCTCCTGTCTCCATCTCCCATCTCAGTCCAGGAGCACTGAGGTTACAGGTACATACTTTCACATGCAGCTTTGCATGGGTTCTGGGGATCTAGACTCTCATCCGCAGGTCTGCACAGACCTGCTTTAACTGCTCAGTCATCTCCCATGGCTCACTCTCTGGAGTTTTGATAGAAACTCGATACTATTCGGGTCGGAGACGTACCTCAGTGGTTAAGAGTGCTTGCTACTCTTACAAAGTATGGGAATACGGTTACCAATGCCCACATCAGGCAGCTCATAAC
The DNA here is from genome assembly GCF_000317375.1 of Microtus ochrogaster. Taxonomy (NCBI): domain Eukaryota; kingdom Metazoa; phylum Chordata; class Mammalia; order Rodentia; family Cricetidae; genus Microtus; species Microtus ochrogaster. The sequence goes on from NC_022015.1 coordinate 9,839,916, forward strand.
TGCTTATAATTCCAGCTCCAGGGGATCCAATGCCCTCTTCTGACCATTGTGAACACCCACAAGTGAATGTGTGTGCACACATATATACACAAAGACACACACATACAAACAAAAATTAAAACAAAGAAAAACGAAATGCAATATTGTTAGCTAATTATCAATTCATAGTCAGATTTTCCCAGTTATCCTTGGGACTGATTTTGGAAAAGCCAAAGACCCGATTTAAGATCACAGACCACATTGAATGTTTCATTTGTGTTTCCTCCCTTGATGCTGTAACCAAATACCTGGCAGGAAGTAACTTAAGGAACGATTATTTTGGTTCACAATTTTAGAAACAATCCAATCCAGTCCACTGTGGTAAGGAGGGCATGCTGCTGGTCACAGTACATCTGCATTCAGGAAAAGAAGCTGGGGCCGGGCTGTCAAACCTCAGTGCCCACCCATCACCCGCTTCCTTCATTAAGAATCCACCCCCTAATAATTCCACGACCTTCCCAAACAGTAGCACCAGCTGGGACCAAGTGTCGCCTGGGGGACATGTCACTCAAACCTCAACAGTATTCTTGTCTTTTTGCTTTCCTGTTATATCAAACAGGTCCCAAACTGTATTCTTTTATAGCTTTGACACCTTCAAGAAGGCCAAGGTGGTATTTTGCACACCGCCCTTCTGTTGTGGGATATTTGTACACTGTGTGAAGATGTATTGCTATGATTGGTGCAATACAAAACTCAACAGCCAATAGCTAAGCAGGAGGTATAGGCAGGATTTCTGGGGAGAGAAAGGAAGAGGAGGAGAATCTAGGAACAAAAGAGATGCTGGGAGACACAGAGAGGAAGCAGGAGGTGCAAGATGGAAGAGAGGTGACACCACATGATAGAATGTAGATTAATGTAAATGGGTTAATTTAAGTTATAAGAGAGAGTTAGGAACAAGCCTAAGCTATAGGCCAAGCTTTCATAATTAATAATAGGTCTCTGTCTCATTATTTGAGAGCTGACTGGAGGGACAGAGAAAGATAAGTTATACCGTTCACCTTGGATCCATGGATCTCCTCACAAGTGTGCTGGGATGCTCTCAGTTCCTCAAGAGGAGGCTCTTTAAGATCACTAGCTAAGATGCTGTGTGCAGATGTCTGCTCTCCTAAGGAAGCTGACCATAGACTATCCTAGTAACTGCACTATGGGAACCATTTCTGCCTGTGCTATATTCCTGAGTTATTTCCACAGAAGCTGCAGGATGGGAATCCCAGTTTTTCCTCACGCTGGTTGGAACCCCTCAGTGTGTAAACGCCTTCGTTGCTACCTTTACCTTCCTTCTTCTTTCTTTTCTTTTTAGGTTTTTCTTTTTCTGCATTTATTTGCCCACGTCATGGTATGTGCGGAGGTTGAAGGACGACTTCCAGGAGTGAGCGCTCTCCTCCCGCCAGGTGGGCCTTGGGGATTGAACTCCGACCCTCAGGTTGGGTGGTGAACCCTTTCCCCGCTGAGCTATCTCATCCATGTCCACCCTCTTTTCCTTCCTAACAGCAGTATGCACTGGGGAGTCTACACGGAGACTCCATTCTACCGTTACGAATTGGTAGTCAGTGTACCTGAGAGTTAGGAGTCACACTTAAAGATCTCGGCCCAGATTTTGAAATAAAGGTTGTCATATTTAGGGTTTCTATTGCTGGGATAAAGCACCAAGACCAAAAAGCAAGTTGGGGAGGAAAGTTTCCCCGAAACTTCCACATTGTAGCCCATCATTGGAGGAAGACAGGGCAAGAACTCAAGCAGGGCAGGAAGCTGGAGGCAGGAGCTGATGAAGAGGCCATGGAGAAGTGCTGCTTACTTGCTTGCTTCCCCTGGCTTGCCCAACCTGCTTTCTTATAGAACCCAGGAACATCAGCCCAGAGATAGCACCACCCACAATGGGCTGGGCCTTCCCACATCAATTGTTAATTAAGAAAGTGCTCTAAGCCAGATCTTATGGAGGCATTTCCGCAATTGAGGTTCTCTTCTTTCAGATAATTTTAGCTTGTGTCAAGTTGACGTAAAACTCTCCAGCACAAAAGTGATGCCTGGATCCCTGTGACACAACCCTGTCTATGTGTATACTTGTGAATGGCTTGTGCACATGATGAGAAGATGCTTCGGATATACCCATCCCTCCTTTCCCACCCCATCCCTATGACCAGTCATTCCTTCAAACCCCCAATGACGGCTGGCACCTACAAACAAGACCTGATGCTCAGGAGTGCCCAAGCCTGCTGGGATGTCAAGCTTGGAACACAAAGTCACTGCTAACAAGTAGGGAAGAGGCTTGTGATGTCCATGAGGCCCCTCCCTACCTCAAGATTACAGGAAGCACATGAAAGGTTGTGGTGGGAATCCCTGGTAGTCACCACAAAAAACTCACTGGTTCAAGAGGCTGGACTTGGGCAGAGTTCTTCTTTCTGTCTGTCAGATACCTTGTCTTTTTGGGTGAATAGACATTAATTTTAATTTAGTTTTTAGATTTTATTCATTTAATTACTTTATAAGAATGTTTTGTCTGCATGTATGTATGTGTGCTACATGTATGCCTTGTACCTGCAGAAGTCGAAAGAGGGTGGCAGAGACCCTGGAACTGGAATTGTGGACGGCTGAGAACCATGTGGGTGCTGGGAACTGATCCTGGTCCCCTGAAAGAGCAACAGATACCTGTATCAACTGAGTCATCTCTCCTGTCTGAACAGACATTTCTCTATGTCTCCCCAGGAAAATCCATGTAGTGTAACATGAAGGGGCCCTGCTAGTTGGGGGTTTCTGTCCTGCCTGGTACTCCACAGCTGCAAGCCCCAAATAAAATCATACAGAGATCTCTAAAGTTATAAAGCTGATTGGCCCATTAGGTCAGGGTACTTATTAGTTCTTGTAGCTTATATTAACCCATTATTCTGATCTATGTTAGCCATGTGGCTCAGTACCTTTTTCAATGGGGCTGCTTCGGTGATCTGGGCAGGAGTAGGAGGAATCAACTCCCTCCTTCCCAGAATTCTCCTGTTCTCATTGCATCATTTCTACTTCCTGTCTGGTTTTCCCACCTATACTTCCTGCTTGGCCAATCAGCATTTATTTAAAACATGATTGACAGATTACAGACAATTCTCCCTCACCAAAGTAGGCCCAGGCGTGGAAAGTCAGAGCCAAGGTCACCAGGCAGCTGTGATCTCCATGAGCACTGAGCTCAGAGCTGGAACCAAGGGCAAAGGTGTCTGCTGGTTTCCATTGGTTTCTGTAGCTCATTCTGGGAACAACACTCACTTCCTTTTGAGGCAGTCTCCACCCTCTGAGAAATGACAGTGCAATTGTCCTGCACCCCCATAGCCTGGGGTAGGCCCCAAACCCCTGCACAAGATGGTCACCAGGACTCAGGAGACAGCTGAGGAGGGACAGATGGGGTAACACGCAGGTCAGCCACACATCCAGAGCTGGCAACACCTCACGCCCTTCAAGGAAAAGCTAAACTCCATCTCCAAGATCCACTGGCTTCTCATTTATCAGGAAGTTTTATCTCAGGTGCAGAAAACCTTCTCTGTCTTGTCAGAGAAATCCTGACACAATCAAGCCCATTTTGAGCTCTTCCCCTAAATGGGTTCATTCATCCTTTCTGTTCACAGAATCCGTTGTTCTGACGAATGTCTAGATTCTGGTGATGCGATGTCACCTCTTACATTCTCACAACATGTACCCTTCATGGAAATCAGAGTGGGCTTCTCCACTCCTCTGCCCCAGGGAGTAAAACCTTCTAAAATATTGTTCACCTGGTACCAATCCCTTCATGGTTCTGCATTTGCCTGCTTACCTGTGTTTTGAAGAGGAAAAAGAAAAGCCTGGAACCCCTAAGCCCACATCTTCAAAAATTATAAAATCCAATTTCAATTGCTTTCTTCTTTTATGACTCCATCTTACCCTCATACCTATTTTCCTGAAGCTGTCGGAGTCCAGGAAGAAAGGTGGAAACGAGGAAAAAGGAGGCTGAAGAAACAAGAGAGTAGGGGGCGAGGAAGGAGTGGGGAGGGGAAAAAATGAGAGATGGAGGTGGAAGGGTGGGGAGGGAGGAGGAGGGGGGAGGGAGGAGCTTTCCCTCCTGAATGATTCTTAGTGCAAAAGTACAATAAAATGTTTTAGGTCTTCTGAGACACAGCTGTTTGGCTGTGTTTTTTAAGTCTCTCAAAGCTCTGACATTGGACTTTTTCCTGTCAGAGAATCTGGTCAGCCTGTGGGAGCACAGCTCCGGAGGACAAGGAGAGCAGAGATGAGAGGATGCTGAGCTGACAGGTCACACTGTTCCTCTGCATCTAGCAGGAGATCTGAACTCAATACCAGGCTTGGATAACTGTGGTTATTTCTATTTTACCATGGTACGAACTGAGTGTGACGCCTGGCTCTGCCCTGCCTTTTTGAGTCTGAGGTTACAGAACAAGACAGAATGAGGGTCCTCTTTGGGTGGTGAGCGTGGCTGGACTGGGAAGGAAACAAACCACGCTGGGATGGGTGCAGAGGCTCTGCTTGGTTTTTCTGAAGTTTGTCGTGGCTGGGCACCCAGCCGGGAGCTGGGAAGGGCTTAGTTTCCTGTACGTTTCCTCCATGTCATCTTTCACCCTTCGAACATGTCCTGTGGGTTGGTGCTATCTGATGAGGTAAAAAAATGAGCAGAATCTCTCAAGGTTTTTGTTCACAAGCAAGCAAAAATGACCATTGACACCCAGCTTACACCTGTACCCCGAGATGTTTACAGCCAAGGTGGGCACATACCTTGGGGTCGAATGCACCACCCCCTTTGATCTGGGATGCTTTACTCGCTATGTGAGCACTATGTGGTTTCTGGGGAGCCAAGTGGATCCCTTGAGACTGCAGAAGGTGGAGGGCAACTTGAGAAAGGAGAAGTGAAGTTGGCTTTGTGAGAATATCCAGCAAAGGTATCATAGTTTAAGACTCTGCCACTCAAAATAGGATTGTGACACCAGCATTGGGTCAGTAGGCATTTCTCATTGTTGTGACACAATCAACTTGAAGAAGGGCTTGTTTTGATTTATGGACCACAGAGTATGGACTGTCACAGCAAGTCATTGCAGCTACAGTAATTTGGTCTGGGGTAGCAGGAACTGTCAGGAAGCAGAAGTAAGTAGAAAAAACTATATCTATGTCTAACCCTCAAGGTTCATTCATGACAGTTGGTGCCCCAATGACTGAACTAACCCACACACACTAGGCCCCACCTCTTAAAGTTCGCACCACCTCACACCAAAGATCAAGCTCCCAAAACATGAACTTTGAGGGGATGAAGCTCATCCAAACCATAGCAGGGTTCTTGTACAGCTGAATCTCAACCTGTCCATATGCTTGACAGAGAAGAAATGAAAGTGACAGACGCCAGTAGAGGAGTAGCCACTCTCTGCTAGAGAACACTGGGAATTTGGGTACCAAAACCCGGGTGTCCAGTTCCCTGTAGAACCTGTCATCACATCATCTTCCCAGGTCCCCCTTGGTGGGATGATGCCAGTCGGCCATTCCTCTGAGACCCAGAAACCAACCTGGACAATGCTCATCCCTTAAATCTAGGACAGGTGCCTCCTCAGGAAGATAATGGCCTATTTTTCCCCTCAGCAGGGTGACTCAACTCTCTCCTCCATCTGCAAACCTAAGCTGGAAAAAACCAGATGTAGGTCTTCTTGCTGATATGAACTAACCTGAGCGGAAAACCCATTGTTCGGCTTTGTCTCCTGAACTGTAGGCTACCTTGATTGTGTCACTTAGAGAGAAGTCCCCCACAGAGACTGTGAAGGGTTTTGCTTAAAGTAATCAGCAGAGGCCTGGGGGCTGTTGCAGACTCAAGAGACATCCTAGCCCCTGGGCCCAGATCCCTTTTTTCTCTAGTCCTATTCATCCTGCTGGTGTCACTTATAAAACTGCGGTACACACGGGTTCTGAAATCTGGGATAAGGTTGGGATAAGGGCACCATGCTGGAAGCCTGTTATTTCAGGTAGCACTGTCCACCTTCCTTTGCCTGACAACCCAGGGCAAAGTTTTCGTGTTGAAGCCAGAGGCAAGAAGGAGGAGACGGAACTCCCGCTAAAGCCCAATGACATTAGTTCCTCACTTTTTCATTTCCAGCCACCATGAAGATATATTGGCAAAAAGAAAGAAAAAATCCCAAAGGAAATCTTAGCATCAGCTGCCAGGCATCCAATCATTGACTTGCTATGCTGAACACATCATGACATAAATAACAATTCACAGACATAATCTGATGGTCCTCCTGGGTCTGTAGAATGAATCCAGGTTGACCAGCATCTCTCCGACACACAAGTGGGTAGTTTCTGTTGTATCAGTTAGCCTGTCACCGCTGTGACAAAAGACCTAACAGAACAACGTGAAGGAGGGACAGTTTGTTTGGCCTCATGGCTTTAGGGGGCTCATCTGGGAAGGAATAGCAGGGTGGTTCATTTCACATCCCAGCAGGTCAGGAAGCTGAGAACAGAATGAGAAGCAGCCAGGGATATAGACCCCTACGGACCTCCCTCCAGAAACCCACTTCCTGCAACTCAGCATTGTCTCCTGCTTCTTAAACATCCCAAGGTAAAGCCATCAGCTGGGGACCAAGTGTTCAAACACGAGCCTGGGGATGCATTTCAGATACAGTCTACAATCATTTCCCCACCCCCCTTCCAGGCAAGACAACGGGTATCCTAAGCTCGTCTGGCAGAATCAGTGGCATCAGTAGCGTACAGACCACTCAAGGTGTATCAAATAAAGGTAGTAGTTATAAGGATTTGGAGGTAGAGACACCATTGATTAGAAAAGGAAGTCTAGGGAACACGGAGAAGAGAACCTAGCAGAAGCAGCCAGTGCCCCTGGACTGGAACCCATGGGGCTCCATTCATCACTACACTTAATGCTATAGTCAAGCTCTGCTTTATCAAAGGGACTCACACAAGCTCTGCTTCCCTCCTTTCTCACCTTATGATGAACAGATTGAGCACCCTAAGCTACCTGGCAGAGAAACAGAGAAAGCAGGGTTTGCAAATTTCCAGCCCCGGTATTGCACAGTGGACTAGGAACTAGCAGGACAACCCAGCTGTCCTAGGTTGACACTGCCACCTGGTGGCCTACACTGGAACAACATACCTATTGTCCCATCCCTAACCCCCCCACTTTTCATCTGACTCCTACCTCATTAAACATTTTCAATTTGGTACTTGTCACCAACGTCCTGCACTTGGGTAAGTTATTCTGAACTTCAGTATCCTAACCAGAGAAATAAGGAAATGGGGAGTCCTACCATCTAAGGATTATGATCACTGTATGGGATGTTTCAGATAACGCGCTCACCGCCAGGGCTGGGGAGGAGGCTCAGTGGTTAAATGCACTTGCTGCTACTTCAAAGGACTGGAGTTCAATTCCCAGAACACACATCAAGCAGCTCACAACCACCTGTAACTCCAGCTCTGGGGGGATATAACACCCTCTTCTGAACCCTACAGGCACTACACACACACACACACACACATATACAAAAATCTTTCCTAAAGTGACTGTCACAGTACCTGTAACACAGAAAGTATGAAGCTCTTGTAGTCAGTCTTCATAGCTTGCTCTGCTGTTATTAGCTTCCATGCTTTATCCCACCAAGCCTTCACAGGGTTCTTTGGGTCATAAAATCCAATGTTCACCTCTGTTGCCAGGATCTTGTCAGCAAACAAGACAGACTCACACATTCACCTCGTGTCTGTCTTCTCATCTGCCCCCTCCTCTCTCTCCTCTCTCTCTCTCTCTCTCTCTCTCTCTCTCTCTCTCTCTCTCACACACACACACACACACACACACACACACACACACTAGACCCCAAACCTAGCACATGAAAGAGTTCAGAGAGGTTAAGTGCTGTGCAGTGCTTGTCCACGGCCACCAAATGGTTCAGGGACTGTGTGACATGCTTAGTCCTCAGTTTTTAGGTTTAAAAAAAAAAACACAGGCACAAGCAACACTCAGTAGTGTCCATCTGGAGGTCAGGTGTCTAGAAAGAGAGTAGCTGAAAATCCTCTGGAACCCAGAACTCACCAATCCTAGTCCCAATGATGTGGCAAACAAGAGGCCTTGATGTGTGTACAACGTTCGCGTTAAATAACCAAAAGAGCTGGGTGGTGGTGGCGCACGCCTTTAATCCCAGCACTCAGGAGTCAGAGGTAGACGGATCTCTGAGTGCGAGGCCAGCCTGGTCTACAGAGCAAGTTCCAGGAGAGCTAGGGCTGTTACAGAGAGAATCCCTGTTTCGAAAAAAAAAAATCAAATAACCAAAGCAAGGGCCTGGGAGGTCATTCAGAAGCATGACCTTGTAGGTTTGATCCCCAACACTCACATTTCTTTCACAAAGCTAGATACAGCAGCACTCTCCTGTAATCCCAGAGGGACAAAGCTAGATACAGCAGAACTCTCCTGTAATCCCAGAGGTGGGCAGGCAGAGACAGGAGGACACCTGGGGTTAGATGACCAGTCTTGGTTGATTTTCAGCTTGACAAAACCTAGAATCACCTGGGAAAGGAGTCTAACAAGGACACTCCCACAATCTGTGGAAGAGTTTTCTTTCTTTTTTTTTTAAAAGTTCAAGATTCATGAGAATCCCTTCTGAGATTCATGAAATTTCTTTTTTTTCTTTTTTTCCCGTTTATTTATTTATTAAAGATTTCTGTCTCTTCCCTGCCACCACCGCCCATTTCCCTCCCCCTCCCCCAATCAAGTTCCCCTCTCTTGTCAGCCCATAGAGCTATCAGGGTTCCCTGCCCTGTGGGAAGTCCAAGGACCACCCACCTCCATCCAGGTCTAGTAAGGTGAGCA
>NC_022015.1:9849901-9855439 GCF_000317375.1 Microtus ochrogaster
CTGAACTGTGAGCTAAACAATGCACTTTTCCCTTAAGTTGTTTTGGTTAGAGGGTATTTTATAACAGCAACAGAAAAGAAACCAAGGCACTGGTTAGTTTTTTCCTAATAACATCCTGAACTGAAGTTTCAGATCATTTTGCTCTGTGAAGAAACAGAGGAGTAAAAAGGGGCAGGGGAGGTATGCTGGCTTTCTGTTCTCTCAGTGACAGTGCTGAGTAACACTGGAAAGAGTAACACAGCTAAAAATGTGTCTAACATTCTAATTACTGAAGAGTCTAAGTAGCATGTATTATTTCCACACTGTTGGAGGAAAAAGAATGCAAGAAAGAAAATTATTGCCTGTTCTTGGGACCCTTTCCCTCCTTCTGAACTGCTTCATCCAGCCTTGAGATGAGAGTCTGTGCTTAGTCTTAGTGTCTCTTGTTATGCCATGTTCAGGTGATATCTCTAGAAGGCCTGCTCTTTTCTGAAGGGAAACAGAGGAGCAGTGGATCTGAGGGAGAGGAAGGAGTGGAGGGAGGAGAGGAGACAGTCAGGGTGTATTGTATGAGAGAAGAATAAACAAAAAGGGAAAAAAGAAAGCTCAACAAATCTAGCAGGAGAAACAAGGAGCGGACAAACCAGGAAGCACAATGCTGCTGGGTGTGGGGCTCACCGCTGTAATGCCAGCATTGCATTACAAGCCATCTCAGTATTCCGGTTGCTTCCAACAACTCACATTGATGAAGATGCTCCCATGTGGTACAATGACCACAGTTCAACCAGTGGAGGCTGGGACCGGATGGGCATCTCTGCTTCACACTTGAGAGAACCTGTGTCTAGCTGAGGGCTGTGAGCTAAATTGGGGACTGCTCCACTCACCCTACATATGACATAATTTTTCTGAGCCTCAGTTCTACCCATCTGCAAAAGTTCAGGAAATGCTGGCCCAGCCAGGGCCTCACAGGTGTCTGAGGGGCTGTCAGGAACCCTCTAGTATCCCAGCTTTCAGAGACCTAAATCATATCACCCAAGTCCAAGGTCCAACCTAAGTTTTACTGAAAAATAATTTTTAATTTTATGGACCCATTACTGGTTCCATATGCACGGGGGAAGATGTCCATCTCGGCCTTGTCCCTAGAATCCCTGGTATGACAACCACTCAAAATACTCTTGACACAGATTAAGGATCTATAAACAGGTATTTTGGCCTGCTGTACTAAGAAGCAAGAGCCCTGGCTGAGCACACACATTCCTTCTCACTTTCTAGTTTGTGCTGGCTTGGGGAAGGTTGTTTGTTTTTCCTTTTTTAATTAAAACAAAAAACAGTTGGCTCAGCAGACCTGAGTTATATAGAGGTGACAGAGATTAAGGAAGTCACAGCAAATGCCCCAGCTATGCAGCAGGGCTCAGGGACCAGGTGGCCAGGAGAGGTGACTCACTTCCTGATGAGGGCTCCAGCCAGCTACAGGGCTGGCCAACTTAGGATTTCACAGAAGACTCTATAAAAGTTACAAGGAAAAGGACATGGATGTAAGTACCTTACACTACATCAGGTCCCAAGAGAAAGCTACACAGCAAAGAACTCCTTTGGGCCAAGCTTCATCATCACACAGCAGAAGACAGTCCAACATGCTTGTTGCCCCAAGGAAAAGATGGGGCTTGAGGGCCCAGGAGCCACTTCTCAGGCTCCTCAGGTATGGGACCCGTGGATGCATGAAGTGAGAAAACACTGCGGCCTAGCATAACAAAATTGATCCTGATGCCTCCAAAGCTAACCCTAGTTGGCATCTCTTCCAGAACAAAACATCTGGGTGCCTCGCCTTCCCCATTCAGCGCATCCTAGGACCTGGTGCCTTGTGCTCAAACTCAGCAGGAAATAGGTCTGGAACAGCCACATCTCATACTTCCATTCATTTATTAATGACTGTTAATGTTACCAGTACTAATAAAGTTTATTCTGAGATTGAGCCCTCTCCTGGCATAATACAAACCTCAAGGTGTTCTGTGATGGAGATTAAGTGACAAAGAATTATAAAAACAAAGCCAGGTATGGTAGGTGTCTTAGTCTCTTTTCAGTCACTGTGACAGAATGCCACTTACTTAGATACTTAGAAAAGAAAGTTTTTAATTATACTTCCAGTTCCAGAGAGTTAGAGTCCATGATGGCAGAGCCAAGGCCTGGTAACAGGTGACTGGAGCAGCAGTTGAGAGCTCATATCTTGATCCACAAGCATGAGGCAGAGACAGAGCAAGATGGAAATAGTGCGGACTTTTGAAACCTCAACCCCTCCCCCAGTGATACACTTTTCCCAAAGAGACCACACCTCCTAATCCTTTCCAAACAGTTTCACCAGTTGGGGACCAAGTATCTAACATCTTCATTCAAAGCACAACAATGATGCATACTTGTCACCCAATGTCGTGGAATATTAGTTGAAGATGTGTTGCATTTGTTTATGCTGTGGAACATTTGTTTAATGAGGTAAAGATGTGTTGCATTCTTTAATGTTGCATTTGTTTAACTCTGTGAAGTTGTGTTACTTTGCCTGCCTAAAACACCTGATTGGTCTAATAAAGAGTTAAATGTCCAGTAGCTAGGTAGGAGAAAGAATAGGTAGGGTTGGCCGAGAAGAGAAATCTTGGCTCGAGATAGAGGGAGGAGCAAAAAATGGAGAAGGAGAAGACAATTCCAGGGGCCAGCCACCCAGTCACACAACCAGCCACAGAGTAAGAAGGAAAGAAAGCTACACAGAATAGAGAAAGGTAAAAGCCCAGAGGCAAAACATAGATGGGATAACTTAAGTTAAAAAAAAAAAAGCTGTTCAATAACAAGCCAAACTAAGGCTGGGCAGTGGGAAGTAAGAATAAGTCTCCTTGTATTTATTTGGGAGTTGGGTGTTAGGCCCCCAAGGAGTGATAAAAAACTAACTACACCCCAACACTTGAGAAGTTTAGGCAGGAGGATCATGAGTCCAACGGCATGCTGGGTTATAAAATGAAACCCCGTCAAAAACAGAAAAACCTCAACACAAGCCTGGCACAGACATTATCCTTGAATTTGGGCTCTATGAGCCATTGGTGTCTAATCCTCGTCTCTGGGGAGGATTTAAAATTCACACAGCAGTAATGACAGTAACAAAATCACTCATAATTATTACTATTTTCTTTTCAAGATGGAGTCTCATTCCATACCCAGGCTGGTCTGGAATTTATAATCCTCCTGCCTCCGTCTCTCAAGTGCTGGGATTATAGACAAATACCACCAGGCCTGTTATCATTGTCAATAACTCTGCTTTGGATGCTTTGGGGCCTCTTTTTCACTTAAGGAACGCAAATGCTAAAAGTACGTCTTTTTAAATACGGAGCAGGGTGGCGTACGGTAAGAAGACAGACGCAATAGCAAAGGCGAATGCTTTGCTGGGGGGTCAGGAGGCGCCACTCTGATAAAATGATGCTTGAGCAGTCAGGAACGGAGTGAGGAAGTGGCCCAAGGGTGTGACAAGTGCAGAAGGCCCTGGGGTGGAACAGAGCGCAGCTGAGAGTGGAACAGTCTGCAGCCTGCAAGAATAAAGTGGGTGGAGCCAGGCTGGTGAGTGACGGGCCAAACATGTCAGAAAAGCTCCGGAGAGTTGTATGACTAAATCGCACGGCCTGATTCACTGTGGTTCTGTGTGAAGAATGGGTTTAAAGGACAGGGAGGAAGCAAAAGAAGCAGTCGCCAGCAATGGGAGCAAGTGACGGTGGAGCAGGTGTCTGAGGGAGTTACAGAAGAAGGAAGAGACCTGGGCCCCCTCTGGAGGCAGGAACTTCAGCTGGAGACTGCGTGTGGTCAGAGAGTAAGAATTAGTGATGGCCCTGGCTTTAAGTGGGCACCCTGAGAAGAGGGCACCCTGAGGACACCCTCCCTGTTAGCGCAGCAACAAAGACAAACATTTGAGGCTACCAGGGAGCGTGTGAAGAGTATATAGTGTAAGAGTCGGGGGCATTTTCTATGAGGCTGCAAAATGCCGGCTCCTGGGTTCTCTCCTGGAATCCAGCGTTGCTTCGCAGTCTATGGACAGAGACCCACAGTGTTCCAGAGGTGGTTCCTGCTGTCTGTCTGTAGGGAAAGAGATTTCCAGTCTGGGTCTCAGAACATTGAAGGTTAAACCCTCTTCCTGAGAGGAATAAATGAAGTCGTTAAAACTGAGCATGAAAAAGACCAAGGATTGTCAGCGAAGACAGAGCGGAAGCCTTCGGAGATGGGGATTATGTAACCAGCAACCCAGATGCCTAGAATGCAGGCTTCTCCTAATCTGGCTCTCCTAAAGCTCCAGGCCCTCGAAGGAAAATTGCCCCCAAGTAGCCATTTGCTCTTCCTTCTTCCTGCACTGCCCAGGCAAGCCCAGCCTCACAGCAGCTATTCTCCATCACACAGATCGCCCAGAAACTGTTTCCATATTTTCCATCTCTCAAAGGTTCATCAAGAGCTTCTTAGTGCATGGTGGGGCAGCTTTGGTTTACGCCCGTTCTGTGATACATAGATACATACATAGAGATATGGTTAGCCTTGACTGTCAGCCTGATACAGTCTAGAGTCATCTGAGAGTGGAAACTTCAGTAGAGGAATTGCCAAATCAGGTTGGTCTTGTGGACATGCCTGAGAGGGAATGTCTTGCTTGGTACTCGATGTGGGAGAGTCCAGGCCACTGTGAGAGTGGCTGTCCCTAGGCAAGGTGTTCCTGCACTGTAGAAGGAGGCTAGCTCTGCTCTGCAAGAGCTGCTGAGGGATCCAGAGAGAGAGAGAGAGCATAGAAGCAGTACCCTCCCTGCATGGTTCCTGCCCTCTGGTCCTGTTTGAGTTCCTGCCGTGACTTCATCTGGAATTATAAGCCAGATGAACCCTTTCCTCTCCCGCTTGTTTTGAATCAAAATGGTTTTATCGCTGTATAGAACAACCCTAAAACAGCTAGAATGGGGAGGAAGAGGCTGTCAAAGAAAGAAAGAGGGAGTCCAAGTCTTGCCCCAAGGCCATGAAAAGGAACACCTGCTCAGGTGGGGAGTAAAGTGTGGGCTGTGTGCATTGTAAGAACATAGTCAGCCTCTTTCCATTGGCTCCAACCATTCTTTGTTACCTTCTAGGTTAGGAAGGACCACTAGTTCCTAAGGAGAAAAACCAGGAGCCAATGGTATTGATCTCCTACCAGACACACATTTTCCTGCCTTGGACCTGGAAATCATCTCCTCTCACAAATCAACATAAGGGATTATAAACGTCACAGAAGTGGGACTGTATTTTACTAGCCCACATCAGTAGCAGAGCGCCTAGCACCTAGTAAGGGACTCCCTAAATATCTGATGTATGAACAAATAAATGAATAAAAAACAACTAAGACTCAGTATGGAGAGATGGCTCAGCAGTTAAGAGCACACCCTCTTACAGAGGACCAGAATACAATTCCCAGCTCCCAATTCAAGCTCACCTTCCTAGACCTGGACGGAGGGAGGAGGACCTTGGACTTCCCACAGGGCAGGGAAGCCTGACTGCTCTTTGGACTGGAGAGGGAGGGGGAGG
>NC_022015.1:9855719-9858988 GCF_000317375.1 Microtus ochrogaster
TGTGTGTGTGTGTGTGTGTGTGTGTGTGTGTGTGTGTGTGTGTGTACATGCCCATGTGAAGGTCAGAAGAGGATGTCAGATCCCCTGGAGCACAAGTATGCACGTGCACATGGAAGCCAAGTCCTGGGCTGACATCAGGTGCCTTCCACCATCACCACCTCCTCTTCTGAGACAGGGACCCTTACTGACCCAAGTTCATTGCTGCATCCACTCATCCCTGAACTCACCCCCTTCTGAGGTTACAGCTGCATTTGACCATGCCTACCTTTTACTTGGATGCTGGGGCTCCAAGCTTGGATCTTCAGACAGAGGTAGCAGGCTCCTTACTAACTGCGCCATTCCCCAGACCCTTATCTGGAAGTTAACAAGGCATGCCAGCAGCAGATCAGATACGGCTGCACCTTGGCTCAGAATACCATAGAGCTCTTCGCTGCTCTCAGCCCCTTTCTCTGGCGGGAGCGTAGATCTACATTCTCCTATGAGGCAGAGAAGCTCACCGCCAGCTCCTCTAAGGGACAGGCTCAGCCTGTCCATCTGAGGGAGGACATGGTTTACCTGGGGTCCTCTAGTCTCCTGAAAGTCCCTGGCCGGGCTGACTCTAGACTGCAGGCTTTGGTCCTGCCAACCAAACTCACTGCCAAGATCACTTTTCCCAGCGCCTTCCCCTACCTCCTGCCTGGGACCTCTGCTTTAAAGAGGTAATTAATATAAAGTTGGGTGTCTTTTTCCCTCTGGGAGAAAAAATTCTTTACAGCAGGAAGGGAGGCAGAGCGTGGGTGGATTTAACAAGGAGGTGGGAGCTGATGCAAGTAGCATTATTCTATGTGATTGTATCACCAGGGTAAGGTGAACTCGCTCCTGTTTGGGTATTATCTTGATCATCAAGCTTAAGTGTATATAAAATTAAATAGCGGAGAAAAGCATGGTGGGCCTTTTTCAGCCTGGAATTGTTCTCTTCCTTGCCTAGAATAGCATCGACACGTACTCAGCTGGACACTGGATACATGCATTCAATGGTCAGAGAATCCCCGTATAGGATATGCTGTTTTCAGCTCCACTTTGCAGAAAGGTAAACTGATTGTCCCCATAGCTGACAAGCAGAAAAGCAGAGAATGCAAGCCATGCTGTCCAATGCTCCACTCCTGCCCAATAAACACCTGTGGTAAGTCAACACAGATGTACAACCCTGAAAACCACCAGTCAGATCCTCTGCTTGATCAAATACACCACAAATTAATTGATGAGGGGGAAAGTGAACTCAATTGAGTATTTCTGGTTTGTTTGTTTTTTTCCTTTGGTTAAAGTGACTTCCCAACTTGCCGAAACCCTAAATATCAAAATATACGTCCCAACAGTGTGCATGTATTAACTGATGTCCTGGCTTGATTTCTGTCATTGTAACAAACACCATGACCAAAAGCAATTTGTGGAGGAAAGGGTTTATTTGGATCATACATTCCAATCACACAACATCACTGATGACATCACTGACGATCAGGGAAGGAACCCACGCAAAAGCAGAAGCAGGAACCATGGAGGAACCCTGCCTACTGGCTTGCTTCCCGTGGCTGGCTTGCTCAGCCTACTTTCTTTTTTTTTTTAATATTTATTTATTTATTATGTATACAATGTTCTGTCTGTATGCCTGCAGGCCAGAAGAGAGCACCAGACCTCATTACAGATGGTTGTGAGCCACCATGTGGTTGCTGGGAATTGAACTCAGGACCTTTGGAAGAGCAGGCAATGCTCTTAACCACTGAGCCATCTCTCCAGCCCCTCAGCCTACTTTCTTATACAACCCAGAACCACCTGCCCAGGGGTGGCACTGCCCATTGTGAACTGAGTTCTACAGCAACCATTAATCAATAAAACGTCCCTATAGAAATTGTCCCCAGGCCAATACGATGGAAGCAACTCCTCACCTGAGGCTTCTTCTCGGGTGACTCCAGTTTGCGCCACTGACAAAAATTACCCAGCACAACTGCTTTCCCTGCTACCAGGAAAGGGTAGCAGACCATCACGGCAGGGAAGGCATGATGGCAGGAGCTGTTTAGTCTGGGGCAGCTGGAAGTCATGGCAACAGACAAAATACAGACAGAACAGGCAGCAGCTGGAAGCAGGTGTGATTTTCAAAGCCTACTTCTGCTAAGTAGGCCCTGATCCTAAAGACTCTGCAGCCTTCCAACAGTGGCATCAGCTGGGTGGTCATGCACTCAAAACGTGAGCTTGTGAGGGACCCTTGAGACTCGGGCCCTAAGGGAGCACAGGGGCAAAGGGCTCAACTCCACAGATGTGTTTTCTTTGCCTGGACCTGGTTCTTATTTTGTATTGTAGATGGGGTACACACCCTTTTCTTGCCATGGTCTCCTTCACTGCTAAAGCCTTCCAAAGACTGGAGATGTTCTTGCAGAGGGACTCGAAGTGAACAGTCTAGTCCTAAAGCACCCTCGCTAACAGACAAGGAGGGAAGCATCTTGCTGCTGTCAAGACCATGACAAAAGCATGCTGAGGGTTTGCTGTCTGCCAGATGTCCATCAAAGTGCTTCACATGACCGTGTCATCTGCACAGTACGGTCCCATGAGCAGTGGGTGGAATGGCTTGACAGGTCTCACACCATGGCAGCAAAATTGAGAACTAAGGGGGCCTGGTTCCTGGGACTCAGAACTGCAGACCTGGTATACTCTGACCTTTTTGAGCTGCATAGCATGGATCTTTGCACTCAATCTTCTTGTCCTCTCTTTGACCCGGGGGTTACAGTTGTACCTGAATCTGGAAGCAGCCAAGCTGTTCATTATAGCAACAAAAAAACGGAGCATTAGAGAAAGACGGTGCTCCTTTCCCATAGCCACCAGGAGAGTCAGCCCCTCTGCCAAGGCTACAAGGAGTCACAGAACCCTGAGACCGAGAGTCCACAGGAAACCTGGACTAACCCCCGGGATGCCACAGTGAACAAAAGGAGTGGCTCAGGGGCTGTGTCCACATTGCCTCATGAGATCTCAGATACAACCATTATATATGGAAGGGCTTTTTATTTTGTAAAGGAGTTTCCATGTCGAATGTCACCTTTGTACCCAGAAGGGAGAATCACCCGAATTAATCACCACTAAAAAACCCTACAGTGACTCCTCTGGCACAAGTTATGTGGGGGTGCCTGCAAGCCCTGGGCAGTGGCATGCTGGTGGAAGTGCCCTTTCAACTCCTGCTGTGCATTTCGCACCATGGATTGTCTTCTCCAGTCAGAGTAAATCCCAGCAAGTGAATTACGGCA
>NC_022015.1:9859221-9861425 GCF_000317375.1 Microtus ochrogaster
CTGTTTGCTACTAAATTTATTCAGTGGGTTCAGGCACACCCTCCATATTTGGTACAGCACGGTCCAGCAATGATCCTGCAAGCCAGTGTTGCTTCATTGTGAACTACTGTGTGTTAAAAGAGAAAACACTGTCTGCCCTCTTGAACCAATAGACACATAGGTCCAAACAATGTTTACAACTGTCCCCCAAATACCTCGTAATAGCCTGCCCTGATTCTTTCCCTCCTCCTCTTCTCACAGCTCCCAGAGCGCTCCACATCCTGCCTCGCAGCCTCTAATGCCATCCAAAGAAGCCCCCACCAATTCAGCCATCTCCCCCAGCAGCAGGCACATGAGAAACCAAGGACGGAAGAGTTGTTCTGAGTCCCAGCACACCCATCTCTTTCTTCCTCTCCAGCTCCAAGAAGCATATTTATAAATAATGCATGAGCAACATTATCATGGGCGGCCCTATGCATCGATGCTTGATTTTTGCTAAGTAAACTGATGGGATGTTTCTTTATGCCTTGTAAAATGCTTCCCAAAGGGATGCTGGGAACGGAGGTTAAAACCCTGACCCCAAACCTGGTACGTGCTGCTGTAAATGCAGCTGAATGGAGGAAGGCTGAAGGCATGAATAGAAAAGGAGACAGCGGCCTGTGCTAGGCTATCCGGCTGGCCCTGGGAGATGACTGAGGGATTCTTGGGATAATAAAAGGCCAATGACATCAAGCAGTGCACTCACCGGACCCAAGACAAGCAAGGCTCAGGACGGCACCTTTCATGCCACAGCCTCTCAAGAGCCACCAGCTGTAGTTGTGACTTAGCTGGGCTTCTCCTCTACTGGTTGGTACTCAACAAGTCTAACTGCAAGCAACTCACTTCAAAAAAAAAATGAAATACTTTTATGACAATGGAAGCTTTGTAAGATTCCTGTGAATGGAAAACCAATATCGTGTCATAAATATAAAATATAATGAAGACTTCCTTAAAAATTAAGCTTTAGCTAGAGTTCTCCAGGAAGCACTCTGGGCCTCCAGGCCTGTTCTATGTTTGTTCAAATAAAAGGGGAGTGGGGAAAGAAGGGGTTTATGGGTGTTCTCTGGTCAAACTCTGATGTTTTTCTAATGTGATGAGGTCAAAATTAAATTGCTAATTCCCATTCAAATGAAGCCTGAGCCAGTGTGAGAACTCGGTGTGTTGAGGATCTCAGGGCTCACATGGTGGAAGGAGAATACAGACCAGGCAAGCTGCCCTCTGACCTACACACACACACATATGTGTATATATATAATAAATATTATAACTTAAGTGTTATGTTTACTTATTTATTTAGTGTGCATGTTTGTGTGCACATACGTGTATATGTGTGCACTTGTGTGTGTGTGTGCATCCGTGTGAGTGTGTGCATGCATGAGTGCGTATGTGTGTGTCTGTATGTGTGCGTGTGTGTGACGTTTTAAAGGCATCCCAGCAAGACTTCTATTTTGTGGCCAATCAGAGACTGGAGCCCAGGGTCTAGCTGCATGCAAGGCGACTGCTGTGTTCCTGAGCCCACTCCAAGCCAAGGCTCCTGTGTCCATTACTTTTCTCACCACCATGTACATCTGCCGGGCAAGAAACAATTAAGAAGAGAACGGCTTTATTTGGGCTCAGACTTAAAGAAGGAACACAGCCCGTCATTGAAGGAAGGCATGGTTGCAAGAGGGTGAGGTCCCTGGCCTCATTGTGCCTACAGGAGGAGCTGAGATGACACAGGAAGTGAAGCCTCAAGGCCCACCTCAGTGACATTTCCTCCAGCCAGACTTCAGCTCCTAAAGGCTGCCGGCCTTCCCAACACAGGTGACCATGGGGGACATCTCATATTCAAACCACAGCAACCCATTCCTAGCTGGACAACTGGTCTCACCGCCAATCCCAATCGTCTGTTTCCAAGTTCTTGGCTGCTCGTTGTGATCTGCCACCAGTGGCATCATAACGCATGGAAACTTGTCACACACAGATCCAAGGCTCATCCAGGGACTATGGTCAGCCATCTCTGCAAGAGCTCCTAACGCTGTCTCCAGTGTGAAAATCGGTGCCCTAGACCAGAGCAGCTTCCTACAAGGTTGTCGGGTTCCATTCTGTCCTTAACCTGAACTACCACATCCCCCTCCACACAACTGCCAACATGGTCTAACCTGAACTACCACATCCCCCTCCACACAACTGCCAACATGGTCTAA
>NC_022015.1:9861525-9874173 GCF_000317375.1 Microtus ochrogaster
GGTCTAACCTGAACTACCACATCCCCCTCCACACAACTGCCAACATGGTCTAACCTGAACTACCACATCCCCCTCCACACAACTGCCAACATGGTTTTTCTTTTTCCTTGTAGTGCTGGGTATTAAACTAGACAAGCACTCCGCCACTGAGTCACACCCCTACCCAGGATGGAAATTCAATAAACAGCTATTAATCTTCTTACCTCCATGCTTAATTCCCCCACCAGCTTCCATGGGGTTCAGATAAAATCCAAACTTCCTTTTCCTGTGAGAGTCTGGAGTCAGGGTGCGATGTTCCCAGCACTCTCACCCCGGGAGTCCCTCAATTTACCCCAAGAACATCCCTGTCCCTGGGTCTTTGCGTGCTCCATTCTCTCTGCCTGAAAAGCTAATCCACCCACAATCCTAGAGTTTAGCCCTCATGTATCGGTCCCTCATAAATGCCACCTTCGACAGACATCTAAAACTCCTCTCCGGGAGCTACCCCTCTATGTGACCAAGTCATTCCGGCTCGTCCAGAATTACCCAATGCTTCTACAACCCCTCCCCTTTACGTTTTTTTTTTTTTTCATGTATATGGGTGCTTGCCTAAATGTGCAACAAATGCATGTAGTGACTTGGAAGCCAGAAGAGGGCGCCCAGTCTCCTGAAACTGGAGTTCTGCACAGTTACGAACCACCAGGGTGGTGGGAATCCAACCTGGAACCTCTGGAATGGCAGCCTGTGATTTTAACCTCCGAGCCATCTCTCCGGCTTCCCCCCCCCTTTACATTTTTAACTGGCAACATTAAAAGTACAGTAGTTATAAATAGTTCTGAGCACAACAGAAAGCTTTGAAACCAGGAGCACTGTGGAATGTTGAGGTTAAGTTAAGCATAGTCACCTTCCTACGTGGCCTTTCTTTATGGTAAAAACTGAAAAATCTTGCCTCCTAAGTTATCCAAGTTGCATCAGTTACAATACTTGACCGAAGCTAGAGGTAGGAGTGGTTTGCTTGGGTTCCCGTCTCAGATTTCAGTCTCTCAGGGCACACAGGCATGGCAGGGGTGGGAGGCAAAGTCTGCCCAAAGCAGCAGAAGCATGAAGCAGCTGTTCGCCTGTGCCACCAGGCGAGAAGCAAAGGGCATGACAGGAAGGAACCAGGGATAACATAGCCCCAAAGACCCACCCCTCTGACCTACTTCCTCCAGTGAGGCTCCACCTCCTAAATGTTCCAGAACCTCTCAAGACAGTCACTGAGGAGCTAGGTTCAAACACATGAGTCTATGAGTGGCATTTCACACTCAGAGTACAACAGAAATATGCAGTATATTGCATTTGCCACCATCACCCCACCACACAAAGGATATTGCGCTGGATTTTGCATTGGAGTCCCCAGGAAACTGTCGTGGCTCTTTACCGTCCCTCGGTCCCTGCCACACACCACTCCACAACTCTACTTATTTCTTCTTTATCACGATGTCTTCATTTGCTCAGAAGCACGCGAGGCCCCCGCCCTTGGGTAGAGCCTTGAGGATGACTGGTTCGCAGCTGTATTCCCGGCACCTAGGACAGTGACTGGTCCCTAATGGGCACTTCATCCATATTATTGACAAAAATATCAAAAGCATGATCCCCACGGTCTGCTTAGCCTCCTGCTGGCAGCTTAGCCGCTTGCACTGTTTGGCTGCGATGCAGGCAGCTTCCTCCAGGTTCAGAATTACCTCCTTGGGCAAGTTTGCCAGAAATGGATTTCTTGAGCCGACAACGAAAGTGCCAGCAGCTAGGGTTTTGCTTTCCAAGCATGAGACCTCTTACACTGACGGCCAAACCTCCAGTGCCTGCCCGTCTCTGCCCTCCAGAGCCAAGATTCTCGGGTTTAAAAACCTCAATAGGTGAAAATGTAGCCGTTTGTTGCTTTAATTTTCATGCTTGCTATTGCTACTTGACTAAGAGTCTCCCCATGTGCTGAGCTAATGACATTCCTTTTTTTGGCGAGCTGTCCGCCCCTCCCCCTTTGCTTATTATTTTTATTCTACCCAGATTTCTGGGCTCGTCTGAATGATTTGCTCAAGTTCTTTGAAAAATAAAGATGCTAGTCCCTTCCCTTCATCTGTGGAAGATTTCATTCTAGGCATGTTCCGATTCTGGAATTAAATCACATCTCACTTTTCTTATTCCTTTCTTGATATGGTCATATCCCAATTTGCATTTCTCTTCTTGCTTGTCTCATGGTTAAAGTGTGAAATGCCTCCCTTCTGTGTGTGTGTGCAAACACTTGGTCCCCAGCTGGAGGCTCTACCTTGGGAGATTGTAGGACCTTTGGGACCTGGGACCTGACTGGTGGACATTGACCAGGGGAGTATTGAAAAGTTATATCCAACTCTGGTCCTGACCCTAGGGTTCCCTGCTTCCTGATCCACAAAGATGTAAACAAGCCTGGACTTACTCTCCCACGAGCACGAACAAGGCTGAAGGAGCTGACTGTGGTACTAGCTGATCATAATTGTCAACTTGAAACATCCCAGGAAGAGGGAACCTCAACTGAGAAATTACCTCCATCATATTGGCCTGTGGGCATTTCTGTGGCACATTTGCTTGATGCTGACAGACAGAGGAGGACCCAGCTCACTGTCCACAATGCCAGTCCTGGGCTGGCGGGCCTGGGATATATAAGAAAGTAGACTGAGTAAGCCATAGGAAGTTAGCCAGTACACAGCATCCTCCACGGTCAGTTCCTGCCTCCAGGTTGCTGCCTGGATTCCTGCCTTGGCCTCCCTTGATGACAGACTGTGACTTGCAAGCCAAATAAACCCCTTTCCTCCCCTGTTGTTTTTGGTCAGTGTTTTATCACAGCAACAACAAGCTAACAAGGACAGTTATCTTCTCCACCACAAGCCATAACGAAGCCATTCTACTTTAAGTTGTCTCTGACGTGTTGTGTTCCGGTAACAAGAGAAATAACTAATACAACGTAATGGTTTGAGGTCTTTTTTGTATGCTTCAAAAATCCCTCCATTGGCTTTCTGACCCGGACCAGAAGGTTGTTCTCCAATAACAGGTTCCTGAGAGGGAGGACCAAGCAATGAGAAACAATAAAGAAAAGAGGAAAGCAGAGGTCTTATACAAGCTATGTCTTGTGTCAAGCAAACTTATTAAGAAGTACAGCATCTTCTCTACAGTTTACAGGGGAGGGGGGGAATGCTGCAGGAAGCTAATCCAGCAAAGTCACCTGGAGGGAACACAGGTATCTCAAGGGCATCAGAGGCTGAATGCTCCGTGGCCTTGGGACTGAGAACTTCAGTCTCTTCAAGAGTTTCCAGGAACCAAAACTGTAACCCCTTCAAGGCCTTAGCCTAAGCCCCAAATAGGACCTTGCCAAATCTGCTCCTGGGCAAAAAAAAACAGAATTGGTTGTAGTAATTTAAAAGAAAATGGCCCCCAAAGGGAGTGGCACTATTAGAAGGTGTGGCCTTGTTAGAGGAATGAGTCACTGTGGGGGTGGGCTTTGTGGTCTCACTTGCTCAGGCTTCCCTCAGTGTGACAGTCCATAAATTTCCTGTCTCCTGCAAGGCATAGGACTCTCAGCTATTCCTCCAACACCATGTCTGCATGCACACTGCCGTGTCATGATGATGATGGACTGAACCTCTGAAACTGTCAGCAAGCCACCACAATTAAATGTTTTCTTTATAAGAGTTGCCATAGTCATGGTGTCTCTTCACAGCAATAAAACCATAACTCTAAGACATTGGTGTTCCCTTTTTCCTTTCATTGGGGCCTCTGAGAAAACCTTGGATCAACCTGTCTCTCAGCTTCCCATTTCCATCATACTTTCCTCAAAGTCATCCTGACTTCCTCCCCCACTCCCAGCCTCAGCACTTCCTTAAGCTCCTAGCACTTTCCCCTACCTCTCTCTGCCATCCATCCTGACTTCTGTCACCACAGGACCTTTGTGTATGATGTCCCTCTACCTGGAAGAGTGTTATTTCCACAACATACGCTGTTCCCTCCCTTGCTTTTTTCTAATCTTTACTCCAGTGCCACCCCAATGTCATTCACAGGCCACATCATCTAACATCTCAGTCTTGGGGGGGAGGGGACAGTATGGTTTAGTGGTAGAGAAATGGCCCAGGATACATGAAACCACAGGTTGGAACACAACATTGAATAAGTAAACTCCTAGCAGTACCGAAAATGTTTGCACCCTAACCCCCAGAGCCTGGGACTAACTGTGTTCTTTATACCACCATGAAGTGGGGCTTCAAAGGACTGGGAATGCGGCTCAATGGTAGATCACCACTAAACACAAGGACCTCACCTCCACATCCATTTCCCAGATGCCAGCCAGTTGTGAGGTAGGGACAAGTCATTCTCCTTGGCAACGGAATTTAAGGTAACACTGAAAGCTCAGCTTCAAGACAATAATAAGAAAGTGCTGAGTGTTCAACCCTAGACAAGATGTCTTCATCGAGCTCCATCCTCTAAGTCTCAGGGACCATGGAAGAAGAGGGGACGAAAAGAACTTAAGAGGCAGCGGATGAAAGAACTACTGTATAACTCTATTTCCTGAGCATGGCACAGCTGCTCCACTGATTAACTCATGGCCACTGTGGCCACCTGCACATGGGCTGCACAAGACAAGCCAACAGGATCAGTCAGCATCCCACACCAGCTGGGCTTGGCAGGTAGAGCCAGGTGGTGGCAGCACACGCCTTTGATCCCAGCACTTGGGAGGCAGAAGAAGATGGATCTCTGTGAGTTCAAGACCACCCTGGTCTACATATTGAATTCCAGGACAGCCAGGACTACATAATGTCATAGTGAGACTCTACTTTATTTTTTTTTTTATTTTTTTCGAGACAGGGTTTCTCTGTGGCTTTGGAGCCTGTCCTGGAACTAGCTCTGTAGACCAGGCTAGTCTCGAACTCACAGAGATCCGCCTGCCTCTGCCTCCTGAGTGCTGGGATTAAAGGCGTGCGCCACCATCGCCCGGCTGAGACTCTACTTTAAAAAAAAATCTTTAAGACATGTGAGGGGAGTGTCTGTGTGAAGAGAGAACTGAGGGTGGATGTCATTAAGATACATTGGGTACATGTATGAAATTGTCAAAGAATAAATAAAAGTTATTTTATAAAAACACAAATAAAATTGTTGGCCTGGAGAGATGGCTCAGAGCACCAGCTGCTCTTCCAGAGGTCTTGAGTTTAATTCCCAGCAACCACATGGTGGCTCACAACCATTGATAATGGTGTGTACATGTTAACAGAACGTTGTATACATAATAAATAAATAAATCTTTAAAAAATATTTTTTAAAAATAATATTGTTAACATAATAATGTGAAAAACCAAATGTAATATAGTAGGTTATGCATAATTAACACAAAAAGTCCTGGACAACAAAATACTGATGTACAAATACAAAATAGAACTGGAGGTATAATTCAGCAGTAGGGTACTTGCCAGCATTCAACACTGAGTTCCACTCCAGCATGGAAAGATGGGGAGTTGGGGGTAAATGAGATAAAGACAGTATGACTAATTCTTCCTTGCTCCCACATCCCATGGCATTTGCATGCAGGGTCAAAGTCTTTACAAATACAAACATATTATGTCTTTATAAGATGGTTGTAAGATGATTGCTGTCATGAGCCTCTTTGAGATGACAAAAGGAGACCAAGAGAAGTGAGTGTAAAAACAGAGGCCACTCATTCATTTCCCTGCTGCCAAGACCTGAACAACCATACAAAAACTTTATTAATTACAACACTGTCTAGTCAATGACTCAGGCATATTTCTACCTAGCTCTTACATCTTAAATTAACCAATCTATACTAATCTGTATATCATCACAAGGCTGTGACCCACCAGTAAGGTTCCGGCAGTGACCTTCTACTTCGGCAGCTACATGGTGTCTCTCTGACTCTGCCTACTCTCTCTATATATCTCTTCCCACCTGGCTATATTCTGCCCTGCCATAGACCAAAGCAGATTCTTTATTAACCAATGGTAATAAAACATATCCACAGTGCACAGAGGGGAATTTCACATCATCTTTTATTTTCTGTCTAAGTAAAAAGGAAGGCTTTAACTTTAACATAGAAAAATTGCATATAACAAAACAGGTATCAAGCAAATTATAGTTACAATATTTATATCTATTTTATCTTTTATCATAACTAAGGAAAACTATAATTATCTATTCTCCAACTCCCTCAAAGACCCCAGAAGGATATACTATTACCTAAGTACATAGGAAGTGCATTGTAAGCAACTTCCAAAACTAGAATTGGCAGAGTCTCACTGCCTGGACAGTAACCCAAAGTTCTTCTGTAATGTTGGGGCATCCATATTCAGCCTACAGGCCAATAATATCCAGCAGACTTTTCAGTGAAGCAGGAAATTTGATGATCTGTTCTGCCTTGTACTAGCAAAGTTCATCAGTTGCTTTCTTCTGTGTCCTGCAGAATGTCTGGCAGTTTCTTCCACAAAGCAGGAAACCTGAAGGACCATCCCATCTTTTGGAAAGTTCAGCTGTCATTCCTCTGTGAGTCCTGCACGTCCAGTTCATACAGCATACCATAAAGCAGTTCAGGCAAGAACATTTTCTTGCTGAAATGGCTAGCCTTGTCATATTGAAGGCAAATTCCATAACAAGTTTCTTAAATGTCCATCAACCTCTCTGAAGTAATTGGTACTTCTAGAAGCAGACATGTCTCACCGTCAAGAAAAGTCTAAGTTCTTAAAACATTTTAATGCCACATACTGTAGGTTTTTGAAGTGTTGAAGTTATCTACCTGAAACATATCTCTGAATATCTAGAAAAATATAACTAACATGACTAAAAGTTTGATTATTATAGATGACTATTAATCTGTATTTCTTAGCTATACATTTTTAAATGAGTTTCATAAAGACAATACCTTAAACAGGAGCAGAAATACATATACACAGTGTAACAAAATTGACCTTAAATTTGTATCAATAGACCAAGATTCATACAAATGCAAAGTATTCATATCTATCAAATCCCCTTATTTATTTATTTAGAAATTGACTGTGACCATTAAACATTTATAACCAACTCTTTTAAAGTGAAAATAAATATTTATAACCAACTCTTTTAAGGTGAAAATAAACATTTATAAACAATCACTTTGGGAATTTGGGCATTGTTTTCTCCAAACTGCTTCCTGCTATTTGTTGTGTAAAGCATTTTTAGGGTTCACAGAGACCTTTTGGGGGTATTGTTTTATCAAACTACATTAGCCTGGAAGTAATCCACAGGTTCTCATCTTCTGTGAAAACAAAAGCAGAACCTCGTTTCCAAAGTAACATATCCTTAGACTCAAATTTTGAAGTCAAGATAACTTTAAAGTATATATGTTGGTTTAGCTTAGCAGCCCATACAGTGAAATGTCTCTCTGTACTTAGCTCATTCACAGTCAAAAAAATTAAAAAAAAACACACAATAATATACATAACACAGACTCTGTGTATTTTTCATCTTTACATGGCTTCTTTTTACTGTATTACTTTTTAATATTTATTTTATTATCTTTACTCCTTTAATCTATGACTGTCTGTACTCTTTCTTTTCTCTCACTCTTAAGCCCATGTGCATTTATCCAACACTTTGACCCATTTAGAGGTCTTTTTTTTTTTACCTGAATCTGTCTTTATTGCATATCTGTAATCCTTTTCTGACCAGGAGCACTTTTTAAAATGCTAAGCAGAGTGGCTAGGACTAACTGTTGTAGCTTTGCCTGTTGGCTCTGCTCCATCCAACATGGCGGAGGTTATATTTACTGCCTCTGAGAGCCATGCTCACTGCCCCAGCTCCTAGGATGTAGAGGGTCTATGAGCTGTCTCTTAAAGAAGTCATGCAGTTTTTTGCTGCTAATGTTGTCTGTGTCGGAAAGTCTTCTCCTAAAGGGACCATGTCTTTCCACGCCACCAGCAAACAGAGCCTAGCTGATAATATGCAGCTACCAAGAAGCTCTAATTGATTCCCATTTTTGTGTGTCTAGAAGCCCTTTTTTAAAAAAGCTTTTGTAGGTATTATGCAGATCCATGCCAGACAGTGGGCACCATTTGTAAACAGAAATTGCTCATCCGTTTCCCAGCTGCCCAGGCCCAAATAATCACAAAAACTATATTAATTAGAACACTGTTTGGCCAATGACTCAGGCATATTTCTACCTAGGTCTTCCATCTTAAATTAACCCATTTCTACTAAACCTAATTTCTATTACCAGTAGGTTATGGCCTACTGGTAAGGTTCCTACTGAGTTTTTCTCCTTTAGGAGCTACATGGCATCTCTCAGACCACCAACTCCGCCCCCCCCCACATATATATATATATATATATATATATATATATATATATATATATCTTCCCACCTGGTTATATTCTGCCCTTGCCATAGGCCAAAGTAGCTTTTTTATTAAGCAATGGTAATAAAACATAGTCATAGCATACATAGAGGAATCCCACATCAAGTGAGATGTCTTTACCCAAGGCCATTGAGCTTCTAAGTGTCAGAGCTGGAACTTGACCTGAGATAATCAGGATTTAGACCAGTGTTTCTAACCACATCTGTGTCTGTCTGTAGCCCACCTCTTCCCATCAATGTATTAGGTAACACACTCTGAACAAAACCTTAGGGAATGCATAAACCCATATGCTCTCACTCAAATTGCAGTTGGTGGCCCTGGCTATGCACCAGGCCTAGGATTGGGTTCTTCAGGCAGGGAAAAAACTGCAGTGAGAACATGTCTCCCAAAGCACAGTATCTTCCATCACAGTGAAGAGCTCCCTGAGCTCAAGGCGCTAAGACAGGCCTGGCAATCCAGGTTCCTCTTGAGGCTGAAGGTGTGTGTGACTAACCTAAATTTAGCTTGAAGGTCACCTGTAATGCAGAGGAATTTCTCTGCCTCCCCAGGCTCTGACAGCTGATGCACCTTGGAGAGATGAGTAAGAGACTGTCAGCTGAAAAAGACACACCAGCTTCGTCCCCAGTTGAGACACACAGAAACTTGGCTTGAAGGGATAGCACCGAAGGCTCTCTGCTAAGCGGTTGCTAAGCGGTAGTGGCCCCTGGGTTTACTGCCTGTTTCTCCTGAGTGACGAGAGCTGTCACTCAGGCTGAGTGAACAGTTATGGCTCTGCTTCCCCACTCTGTGCTTTCCTCACTGGGCCACTGGGTCTTCGAGTCTCGACTTCTCTGCTAAGAGAATAGCTGTGTTAGGCAGTTTCTCATCGCCAACAGATATCAGAGGGAGACAATTAGACAAAATGAAGGATGAGTTTGGCTCACAGTTCAGAACTCTTAGTCTGTGCTCAGCTGCCTCCATTGCTCAGAGCTGAGATGAGGCAGAGCATTCAGTGATGGGAGATGGGCAGAAGATAGGGCTCACCTCATAGCAGAAGGGGAGCAGAGCGCAAGCCTGGGCCGAAGGGCTTCCTCCATCTTCCCCCTTCATCCTTTCCAGACTCCCAGCCACAGGGTGGGGTGCTCTCATTCAGGGTATTTCTCCCCATTCCCTTAGCTAGAAAGCTCCTCATAAGCACACCCAAAGGTATATCTCCTAAGTGCTTCTCAATCCAGTACGTTGACAATCAAGATTAGACATTGGGCCAGCAAAAGGGCTCAGCTTGTAAAGATGCTTGCTACCTAGCATGATGACATGAGTTCAAGTCTCAGAATCCACAAGGTGGAAGGGAAGAATCAAGTTTTACACACACACACACACACACACACACACACACACACCAGCATTGTTAATAAACCACCATGAGCTGGATATAGTGGCTCATCCCTATAATCCCAGTGTGTGGGAGGCTATGCCAACCTGGACATGGTGAGTTCCAGGCAAGCCTGAGCTACACAGTGAGACCCTTTCTCAGGAACTAAAAAAGCTAACCATCAATGATCCCAACCTAAAACCACTGTGGCTATTAAATAAAATAATGTATGCAGCCGGGGTGGAGCTCAGCAGTGGAGCGCTTGCCCAGCAGGCGTGAGACCCTGGGTCCAATCCCCACCGTGATAAAATGAGAAAGACTAGGCATGGAAAGAGCTCAGAGAGTAGGGACAATCCTGCTCTGTCTGGTGAATAGCTCGCAACATCTCCTTCCTGCTAACATGCCTACAGAACAAACGAGCCGCCCTGTCCCTCCACGAGGAAAAGGAAGTTGAGGCAGAGGAGCACTGGGAAAAGCCTAGCATCGTGGAACTCCACTTGGTTCAGGTTCTGCACACATCTCCCTCCTAACAATGCACTTGGCAGCCTAGGAACCTCGCCTGCATGCAGTGCACACACATACCCCTGACAACGCTCCTAGAAGCCTAGGACCTCTGGCATTAAGCTGCACACACCTCACCCCAAACAGAGGAATACGATTCTCCCCCTCGAATAACTGATTTTCCCTAGAATAACTGTCAAGATCTCCCCTTCTGCCGACAGTTTGTTTTCAAATATATCCCACAGGCATGGAAGGCAGGACGCCAGTCTGGCCTAGACTGGTTTCAGTGCATGCACACCAATGACAAACTGTATTCTCTAAGTAAACTTTTAGGCAGAAACCCCTACTTACCATCTTATACGTATGTATAATTTGGCATACACATGATTAAAATCAGATGCTTCTCCAGGAAGGAACATGCTCAGAAGAAAGAAGATTATGTAACCCAAATCTGTCAATCAAAATAGAGACCCACCCAAATTATGCACCCTCAGCCACCAGCCCCTCCTTCACCTAGACCCCATAAAAGGGAGCCCCAGACAGGAAGCAGTCCTTGGTCTTCCCTCCTGCTGAAGCCTACTTGTCGGCAGCTCTGTACTGGCACTTTGCTCATGAATAGTATCCCCTGCCTTAAAATCTGTGTGTACCTTTATTTCAGACCTTCCATGAGGACATCGGGAACCCACAGACACCTGCTCCAAATGACAACTCCCAGTAACAAACTAACCTGATGCCGGTCATGGTGGCACACACCATTAATCTCAGCATACAGGAGGCAGAGGCAGGAGAATCTCTGTAAGTCTGAGGCCAGCCTAATCTACAAAATACATTCCAGGATAGCCAAGGCTGCTACACAGACAAACACTAACTTGAAAAACCATACATCAAAAAGGGGGGGGGGCTGTTGAGTGGTGAGTTCATTGAGAAATTCAAGTGCAGAGAGACATAATCTAAAAAGAGGGGAATGTTCGTTGCTCCCCAGGTAAGACTGTATTTTGGAACCACCTGTGCCCACGCCCAAGGTCCCTGTCTTCACCTGTAGGAAGCTCAACAGCAGCAGCACTTTATAAAGTTTCCTCAGGTTACCCCACAGAGGCTGGACTTGAGAACTGACCAGAGGGGGCTACTGTGGAGAGGGGCCTCTCGCAGGGGTCAGGGGCTGGCAGCAACCCGGTGACAGAGGTAGCTGTGTAGGTGCTGGATTGAAAAACTATTCATTCCTAACATTTCATGTCTTGCGCATTCTCTATATGAATGCTATAGCCCATAGTCTGTGCATTTATGATGGATAATCTAAATCATGCATTAAGCTTTAAAAATCAAATGCTGAGGAAATGGTTCAGTGTGTAAGGAGCTGCTGCATAAACATGAGGGTCTGAATTCGAACCCCACACCCATGTAAAAAGCTGGAAATAATGGCATGCACCTATAGTCCTGGTACTGAGGAGGCAGAGACTGGAGGAGCTTCTGAAACTACAGAGCACTCAAGGGACAGGCACAGATGATTGATAAAGCTTCCAGAAGATTCATTGCGAACGGCTAGCCCAGCAAAACACGCCACGTAGTAGGAGGATACCTGGAGTCACATGCTCCCAGAGGTGCTGTAAACAACAACAGACCACAGGCATAGCGTGAACACCCCTCAACACAGAGATGACTGGAAAGCGAAAGACAATAGTTAGCACCAGGAGGTGCCACACAGGAGCCCCAAGAGCTTCACTCATGGACCAGTCTCAGAAGCACACTCATGAGCGAAGAAGATAAGTTGTAAAACCCATGTCTAGCATGTCACACTTCAAGGTTTAGAATTATACCAATGGTGTGTGCAGATGTACG
This sequence comes from Microtus ochrogaster, assembly GCF_000317375.1. Classification (NCBI taxonomy): domain Eukaryota; kingdom Metazoa; phylum Chordata; class Mammalia; order Rodentia; family Cricetidae; genus Microtus; species Microtus ochrogaster. The sequence goes on from NC_022015.1 coordinate 9,873,592, forward strand.
AGAAAGCAGTTTAGTGTGCCTAAGGATGCACCAGATAGAAGTGGTGGTATGGGCCTATAATTCCAGTACTTGGGAGGTAAAGACAGGAAGAACACAAGTCCAAAGACATCCTACATAATGAGGTCCAGGCCAGGCTTAGGTGCACAGTGAGACATTATCTGAAACTAACAAAACAAAAGGAGGAGCTATGCCCCATTCTATGCCCCACCTGGAGCAGGTGGGCAGGTGGAGCAGGTTGAGAGGTGAAGAAGGTGGAGAAGGTGAAGGAGGTGGAGCAGGTGGAGGAGGTGGAGGAGATGGAGGAGGTGGAGGTGTAGGAGGTGAAGGAGGCAGAGGAGATGGAGGAGGTGAGGAAATGGAAGAGGAGGAGCAGGTGGAGGAGGTGGGGCAGGTGGAGGAGGTGGAGGAAGTGGGGCAGGTGGAGCAGGTGGAGGAGGTGGAGGAGATGGAGGACATAGAGTAGGTGGAGCAGGTAGAGGAGGAGCAGGTGGAGCAGGTGGAGGAGGTGGAGGAGATGAAGGAGGTGAGGAAGCAGAGGAGGCAGAGGAAGTGGAGCAGGTGGAGGAGGTGGAGGAGATGAAG
>NC_022015.1:9874301-9875455 GCF_000317375.1 Microtus ochrogaster
GAGGAAGCAGAGGAGGCAGAGGAAGTGGAGCAGGTGGAGGAGGTGGAGGAGATGAAGGAGGTGAGGAAGCAGAGGAGGCAGAGGAAGTGGAGCAGGTGGAGGAGGTGGAGGAGGTGGAGGTGTAGGAGGTGAAGGAGGCTGAGGAGATGGAGGAGGTGAGGGAATGGAAGAGGAGGAGCAGGTGGAGGAGGCGGAGGAGGCGGAGGAGAGGAAAGAGATGAGGAGATAGAGCAGGTGGTGCTGAGAAACAGGCATGGACCAGAGCATGTTAGGCCTTGGTCTTGGTGTCACTGAAGTACATTGAGTGACCTTCTCTGATGAAGAACCATAGAAGGAAGCAGAGAAGACAGCGATATAGTTTTAGTGGTCACCAAATGACACCTGAAAATGAAGTGTAGGGAGAGAGAATAGGACGGGGTGAGGGGCCTTGAGGTCAAAACAGACCCAATTTGGTGTAAGCTCAAGGAAAGGGGTGGGAACTCTGAGGACCATCCCTTCATCCAGGCTTGTCTCTCCCTTTAGATTTACTTTTGTTTTTATTCATCTGCATCTGGGTGTATCTGTGCACATATGTGCTCCTGTTGGGTTCCCCTGGAGCTGAAGTTACAGGCAATTACAGCTACCCAGCATAGTATGGGTGCTGGGAATTAAATTCCCATCTTCAAAAAAAAAAAAAAAGTAATCAGTCCCCTTAACCAATAAGCCATCTCTCCATCCCCACTCCTTTCCTCTATCCCTTCTTCTGGTGTGGGAAGTCCTTTTGTCTGTGTGTTACTTTTATTGGTTAATGAATAAAGCTGTTTCCACCAGTGGCTTAGCAGTATAGGGCAAGGTGGGAATTCCAAGCAGCTAAAGGAGGAGGGAGTAGGTGGAGTCAGGGAGGTGCCATGTAGCCACTGGAGGAGAAAGATATAAGCTGCCAGTCAGAACCTTTCCTGTAAACCACGAGCCTCATGGTAAAATATAAAATAATAGAAATGGGTTAATTTAAGATGTAAGAGCTAGATAGAAATACGCTTGAGCTATTGGCCAAAGAGTATTGCATTTAATATAGTTTCTGTGTAATTACTTCAGTGCTAGAGGCAAGCAAGCGCCTCATCTAAGAGAGGCTTCCTGACTCAGCTTTAGCTGCAAAACCCTGCAGCTCATTAAGA
>NC_022015.1:9877858-9883017 GCF_000317375.1 Microtus ochrogaster
CCAGGATGGACGTAGGCTAGAATCTCCCTGGTAAGCCACCTTGTGGGCTACAGCAGATTATTAGAAATGGGCTAGTCCAGGTGCAAGAGTTAGCCTAGAAGAGGCTAGATAGAAATGGGCCAAGCAGTGTTTAAATGAATACAGTGTCCATGTAATTATTTTCGGGGTATAAGCTAGCCAGGCGACCGGGGTGCTGGAGAGGAAGCCCCGCCGCTCATATTACAACACTTCAGGTCTGGGCATCCAGGAAATGAACAAGCAGGTTCCGGCTACATTCCTCTCCTACTCTTTAGACAGAGTCTTACTACATAGACCAAGCTGGCCTCAAACTCATAGCTCCCCTGTCTCCACCTCCCAAGTACTGAGATTAAACGCACACGCCAACATGCCCACCCATGTTTAAGCACTTCTAATAATCAGATCCAGTTATTAGCACCAGGTATGCACGCCCTGCTGACCTCAACCCAGGCCTGCATCTTTTCAGACTCTTCCTGGTCCAGAAGCTTCAGGATCCTTGGGATTCTGGATACAGAATGTGGGTTCAGTAGGGCATGGTGTCACACTCGAGTAATTCCAGCACTTTGGAAGTGAAGGCAGGAGAATTGGGAGTTCAAAGTCATCCTTGGGTACGTTGAGACCCAGTCTCAAAAGAAAAGGAGGAAGAGGGAAGGCAGAAGGGGGAAGGGAGGAAGAGTTGAGGGGTGTGGTGATATTTCATTTGTCTTTCAATAAATAAAGCTTACCTGGAGATCAGAGAGTAAAACAACCCCACTGGTCAGCCTTACAGACCAGGCAGTGGTGACACACACCTTTAATCCCAGTAACCATACTAGTTTGCCATAGTAACCGGATAGTACTGGTGCACGCCTTTAATCCCAGCCCTAGAGAGGAATATAAGATAGGAGAGATAGCTCTCACACAGTCTCATTCTGAGATCCCTGGAGGCAGGATCACCATTTCAGACTGAGGTAGAGGTAAGAACCAGTGACTGGCTGTTTTGCTTTTCTGACCTTCAGGTTGAACCCCAATATCTGTCTCTGGGTTTGTATTAATCGTGCTACCAAGAGGGAAGAAGGTGACAATGGTGGTGGCAACTTCCTGCTCACTGTGAAATTCATTATATTCTTAAACCAAGGTCAAAACAAAGTCCCAGCCCTCGCCATCCACACTGCCTACATCTTGAGACTCAGTCTCCAGCTCCAGCGCCAGCCAGAGGGAACGTGTACAGCCATAGGATGCAGACCCACAGATGAGACGTCCCGACTGGGTCCTCTGCCTAGCTCAGCTTTCACACCTTAGCGTACCCCTCCGTGAAGGCACCACCTTTTCCTCACAGATACTTCCTTCTTCCCACTGAATAAATTGTGAGCTGTTTATGTACAGGGACCAAGCTATTTTCATCAGTGAGTGAGAAACAGAGGTCGATCGCCCATTGGTGGTGAATCACACTTGATTGCCACAGGATGGAGCTAGCTTGAGATTCAGGGCCCCAACCTGCTAGATGTGGCTCCCATATTCTGCTCAGAGCCAAGTATGCCACATAGGGCTTGGGGGACCCACAAAGCCAGAGTTTTCAAGTATCAGTCATGTTGAGACTTGTTGCTTCAACCCATAGCTCTCAAACTGAACCTTTATCCTTCATTCAGGACAACAAACAGAAAGTGCAATGAGTGTGTTGTGCCTGTAATCCCAGCCAGTGTGTGTACCTGTAATCAAGCCAGTAAGTAGCAAGGCATGCCCTCTTCCCTGAGCTCATAGCCCTGCAGGGTCTAGAAATTTACCAAGCAATGGGAGGAAGCAGATACACAATGAGGTGACCAGGTCCTGAAATGCTGAGAGCCAGGCCTATCCAGGGCTTTCTCAGAGACCCTGATGAAAGGACAAAGGGAACCCTACTTCTGTGTCCGAGCCCTGGAGCTGGAAAAGCTAGGAGTTAGCAGGAATCAGAGTAGCCTTGGCTCTCCCTTAGGAATGGGAGTAGGGGTGGGCAGGAAGAGGCATTTGGGGGAAACTTTATTGGGATCACAGGGGGCAAAAATGCCTCCAGATTTTGCAAGGCTTGTCCTGTCTGGGTCTGGGGCCAAGGCCTCAAAGGGGTTCCAGTTTTGGTTCCTGCGAACTAGGCTGTTCCCCTGAAGAGGCTAGTGTCATCAGTCCCTGATGCCATGAGCTATCCCGTGTTCCCTCTGGGTGACACTGCTTGGCTAGTTTCCTGCTGGCTTCATCCCTTTATATGATAGCTTTCGGCTAACTGTCCCACGGTTTGTCCCTGCACACAGTAAATAAGATGGTGCAGCTCTTAAAAAACGTGCTTGGCATTAGACAGTTTGTAGGAGACCTCTCAGCCTCAGCTTTCCTAACCTCTTTATCTTTTCGTCTCCTTAGGAACCTGTCACTGAAGAACAAGCTGCTGGCCCAGATCACTGGAGGCCAGAGGAGCCTGGCTTCCATACAGATGGGGCACCTCCTCACTGTGTTGGAGATCCCCTAAACCAGTACCCTGTGCTTGTCCAATGGCCAACTTCTACCTGATTCTGTCGAACTGGACACCACAACCTCAGTGTGACCCCAACTATGCTTCCTATCCCTTTCCTCACCTCAGACATCCCATCACTTCCGTGTGCTGACTGGCCCTGTGTCAGTTGGAAACTGAACCACCAACTTCCAAAATCTGTCCAGTCCTCCACTTGCATAGCTGAGAAATGAGCCCTTAGTGAAAGAGGGAGTTAGGTGGATGAGCCATGAGAACCTGAGACAGGAGGTGTCCCTGCTCACCACTCCAGAGCCTTCTGAGAGCCTGCTAAGTTCACACATGCCCAGACTGTGCTCTGCTTCTTATTGCTATTAAAATATTAATTTATTTACCCTGACACCAAAATTTTTAAATTTTAAATTAAAAAAAAAACCCAAAGCTTGTGGTATGCTACAGGTCACAGTGTCCCTCTAAGGAAACGAGCCCTGGAGCTGGAAAAGCTAGGAGTTAGCAGGAATCAGAGTAGCCTTGGCTCTCCCTTAGGAATGGGAGTAGGGGTGGGCAGGAAGAGGCATTTGGGGGAAACTTTATTGGGACCACAGGGGGCAAAAATGCCTCCAGACGATTATCTGGTTTATATTAAAAAGTGCAGCAGCAGAGGAAGTAATATTAAAACTGGGAGGCAAAGAATGAACAGCCCAGACAGGTTCGACAGTCTGGCCATCAGCTGGGAGGCAAGCGGCCCTGACTGCCCAGCACAGTGAAGCACACCTGTAGACCAGCACTCAGAGACTAAGGCAGAAGCATGGCAAGTTCCAGGTCAGCCTTGGCAACAGAGTGAGTGAGGCCCTGTCTCAAAAACACAAATGAATCAAGGAAACCTGTACCTTTAACAAAAGTATCAAGCCAGGCGGTGGTGGCAAACACTTTTAATCCCAGCACTCAGGTAGGTAGAGGCAGGCAGATCTCTGTGAGTTCAAGGCCAGCCTGGTCTACAGAGTGAGTTCCAGGACAGCCAGAAATACACAGAGAAACCCTGTCTCAAAAATAAATAAATAAGGTAGTATCATAGCTGGACATGGTGGCACACATCAGTAATGCCAGCACTCGGTTGGCTGAAGGAGAATCACAAATAGCCTGCACTATATAGCAAGACTCTCATAAGAAAGGAAGGAAAAGAGGGAAGGAGGTGGGTTAGGCTCTGAGTATCTAGTATGATATACATTGTTAGCATGTACTTTGTATATAGGCTTATATACATGTATATGCTTATAAATGTATACATGTGCTCTCAGAAACATTTACTGGAGAGCAGAGAGGTGGGTGGGTGAATGATAAATGGATGTATGGATGAGAAGGAGTAAGTGGGTGGTTGAATGGGTGAGCGGGTGGCTAGGATAGAGGTGAGCACATATGTAGACATAAGGATGGACAGGTGAGTAGGTGGATGAGGGAATGCATGGTTGGACACACCCTATCTTCCAGCCCTCAGAACAGCCCCAGGGGAGAGGGTTGAGTGAGAATAGTCCCTAGAGAATCGTATATTTGAAGGCTTGGTCCCCAGTTGGTGGAACTATTTGGGAAGGATTGGGAGGTGTGGCCTTGTGGAGGAAATGTGTGCCCCCCCCACACACACACACTAGGCTTGGGAGGTTTCAAAAGGCCAGTTAGTGCTCTCCTCTCTCCTCTCTCTCTCTCTCTGTTGTTGTCTCAAGCTGCTCAGGCACCATACCTGCTTGCTGGCATATTCCCCGCCTTGATAGTCACGGACCCACCCTCTGAAAATGGTAAGCAAGCTCGGATTAAATGCTTTGCTTTATAAGTGGTCTTGGAGCTTTGTCACGGTTGTAGAAAAGTAACTAAGCCAAACTCTCTTTAACCCCAAGGACAATGACATAGCCACTCTCACCCTCCTTCCCCCTGCACCTTCTCCCTGTGGCCGGAAATAATCTACCTTATCTCACAAGATCTCCAGTCCAGACCTGGGTTAAGGGGGAGCATGCTGTTCCACGACACTTGTGGTCCTGTGCTGTCACCTAGTGGACGTTTGTGAAACTGCAGCGATGATGCTCACAGCCCTCATAGGCGTCTGGAGATAATTTAGCAAGGCCCGCGATGGATTGATAACCTGGTTTGAAATATTTTTTGAAAGGATGAAAGTAGTGGGATAATTCGGATACGCAGGCCTTAGAGTAAGTGAGCAATACATACTTATCCAGTTAAGCCAAGGAGGAAGAAAGGAGCTACCAGGAGCCTCCACTTGGGAGTTTGAGTTCTCACCACCTATCCACAGCTTCCCCTTCCCTCTCTGGATTTCACACTGCAACTATGGCCCATGCCAGAAGGTTCAGCCATACACAAGGCTTTCTCACTACCTTCTAAGTTATTTCATCACACAGTTAAGATTATTGCTTAAGCAAGAAAAAGACATCTGTAGGAAGTTATTAGGAAACTTTCAGAATGAAGAAATTAGCCCTGGAGACTACTAGAATTAGAAGAAGAGCCCAGGCAGAGAAACTCGGAGGCTCTCTCAAGGTCTCTAGCAACCTGCCCCAAGAGTTAATTGCTGCATCACAGGGTCCGATGGTGGGTCTCCTGTGGACTGAGTGACTCCCTAGGGATGGGGATGTGTGTGCTGCAGAGTGTGACATGGCTAGAACACAGCACATTCTCTCTCTCTCTCTCT
>NC_022015.1:9883137-9893179 GCF_000317375.1 Microtus ochrogaster
CAGGCTGGCCTCGAACTCACAGAGATCCGCCTGCCTCTGCCTCCCGAGTGCTGGGATTAAAGGCGTGCGCCACCACCGCCATGCACACAGCACATTCTCAAAGCAGCAAGGAAGTCAGCTTCCATCTTAGGGCTGGGAAACCCCACATCTTACTGTTAATAGTCCAGCTGCTAGCCACACAGCCGTCTAAGAAGAGAGACCAGGCAAGGAAGGAGTTTATTCAAAAGGATGGTGACTTCATTTGAAAAGCCATCTAAACAAGATAGTGAACTTCTTTGGCGTGCGTGGGAAGGGGGGTGTCTTACTCTAGCTAGGAAGTCAATGGGAGGGTTCTGGTAGGTGTTCCCAAACTGTTGAATGCTTTCTGCTGTAGCTGGGCTGCAGGACACAGGTATCTGTCTTTGTCCTGGCACTGGTACCTGGAAGGAATAAGGCCTTCTGAAGAGTGTCCTCACTCTAGCTATCTGGACTCTTAATGGAGGTACCCCAGGAACCAGAATCTCCCACAGAAATCTCATAGGGAGAAAAGACTTGAGCGTGATACCAGCCAACCCACCCAGGGAGCTGGTCTCCAGAGAGATTCCATGTTGTGCCAATAACCTGTCAGGCCTCTTGTAGGAGACCAGAGCTGGACAGTGATCAATCAGTGACCTGAGGTACGGCCAGGACTGCTTAGCTAGGACACTGAAGGTGTCCCTCTTCCAATGGCCATGTTGAATAAATCTCTCTTGCTGTTTTTCATCAGTAATTTGACTCTTTGAATTGGCTTACTGAAGAGCGGTAGCCAAACATGGCTTGCTGAGACTCACAGGGTCACAGACTCTAGTTCGTAACTCTGATAACATCATGAGATGAGTTTTCAGTCCTCAAATCATTTCCTCTAGCTATTCCTGTCACTGCTCAGGCGCACATCACACAGTTGAGCAGGCTGGAGGGTAGGTATCCTTGTCAGGTCCTCTTGCTAGCGGCCGAACTCTAAGTAATCGATGGGAAAAAAAAATTCTTAATGCTTAGCCTCATAATCACCCAATCAGGGCTCCCACATGAGGGAAGCTTTGTAACCCAGTGGGGACACCTTCAGATGACCCTGTCCCGCAAGGTGCCACCCCAGGGCTACGGAAACTTTGGATCTCACCTCCCATTCAGCTGGGAACACAAATGTTAACACCAGCTATACCATTGCTTGGAATCTAAATGACATAGCATGCATTCTGATCTCCCTAGAACAGATGAGCCAATGCAGTTGGGCTTGTCAGCCACCTTTCAGGAAGGCTGATTCACCTAAGGAAATAGGAGGAATAATTATCCCCTTCATGAGTTAACGTGCTTTTCCTTTCAAAAGCCTCTCCTTGGAGTAGATGAACCTGCACCCTGAGCCTTTGTCATGCAGCCTGCCCATTTCTCTGTTAGGAGAAAAAAGGCTAACTTTTTTTTTTGGTTTTTCGAGACAGGGTTTCTCTGTGGCTTTGAAGCCTGTCCTGGAACTAGCTCTGTAGACCAGGCTGGTCTCGAACTCACAGAGATCCGCCTGCCTCTGCCTCCCGAGTGCTGGGATTAAAGGCGTGCGCCACCATCGCCCGGCGAAGACTAACTTTTTCTTCTCTTTATCCCTTTGTATTTTTCAAATACAAAGGCTAAGCATGCTTTTCCAGGCTCTCTGTCTTTCCGTGAAGGCCCCCGCCCCACGTGGCTGTTGTCTAACATGCTGACCTAACTCAAAGGCCCTGGCTTTCTCTCTCCTCTTCTTTTCCCTTGCCCGGCAGCTGCTGAGTTTACAGCAGTTTTTCTCTTAAACTCTAATAAAACTGTCCTCAAGCTTCCTTTGAAGTCTGTTTCTAAAGGTTTTATTTTTAAAAGATGTTTTATTTTACACACACGTGAAGTCCCTGAAATCATTAACATACAAGTAACATTATGCAGATTGAGAGGGTTGTACTTATATATTTAGGAATGTACACATGCCAATTAAAGAAAAGAAGTGGGGGCTGGAAAGATGGCTCAGAGGTTAAGAGCACTGGCTGTTCAGGGTTCCTCAGTTCAATTCCCAGCACCCACATGCAGCTCACAATATAATGGGATCCAATGCCCTCTCCTGGTGTGCAAGCAGACAAAGCACCCATATACATTAAATAAATCTATTAACAACCAACAAAAAGAGGCCATTGTTTGGGTAGAAGTGCCACCCCAGCCCCTGGCATCCATATATCCAGAGTCTGGAATGTTCGGGTGGAGGCTCCACCCCACCCCACCCCCAGTTGCCTCAGTCCAGACTCCACCCCCCAAAAGCCTGTCAACCAGTGACTTCTCCCAGAGCTGCTCAAGACCACTCCCACAGGGTATTTAAACTGCCCGCCCCCCCCTCCCCGAGAACAGTCTCCTCTCTGGGGGACTAGGCGGCCATTCGGAAGCATTTGTATCCATTAAACCTTGGCTTTCTAGTTTGGTTTCATGTGGTCTGATTTGGATTATTGTATCGGCAGAAAGACTCTTATTGGGGTGCAGAAACTTTCCATCCATGAATCTAAGAGAAAAAACACAAGGGGAGAACACATGGTCTCCCATGGATGAAAGGAGAAGGGGATGTAATATTTTACTTTCAAAAATTATTTAGAAATTTGGTTTCTCTGTGTGTGTCTGTGTGTGCATACAAGGCCAGAATAGGGTGACAGGCTCCCTGGAGCTGAATAGCAGGGGGTTGTAAGCCACCTGATGTAGGTGCTGGGAACTGAACATGGATCCTCTGAAAGTGCAACAAGTGTTCTTAACTGCCTGGTCATTGCTCCAATCCCTAAATTACTGCATTAATGAGACTAAGAACCCAGCGCCCCAACGGTGATATCACCCTTACTATCTCTCTTATCGTGTCTGCTGACTTACACAGCTCCTGGCCACTCAGGTTTCTGCTGACTCACGATTCATGTCATCAGTCACTGCTGACTCAAGGCATCTCTGCTTCAAGCCCCAAATACTGACTGTTGCTGTTGTCCGCATGTCCTATTGGATAGGAGTGGATGCCCAACCTAAGAGCAGGAACAGACGGGGCAGGTGCGCAGCAGTGAGGCTGCTATATGCAAACCCAACAACCGGGGCTGTGAGGGAACAACTGGAAAATCCACATCTCTTTTTTGGTTTTTGAGACAGGGTTTCTCAGTAGCTATGGAATCAGTCCTGGAATTCACTCTGTAGAACAACCTGGCCTCGAACCCAGAGATCCACTCTTCTGCCTCCTGAGTGCTGGGATTACCACCACCGCCTGGTGAGATCATGGTTTTGTAGACGTCATGATCCCTGGGATCCACACGGTGAAAGGAGAGCCAATGCCCACCAGCTGCTCTCTATCACTATTCAAATGCTTGTGCATGCACACAATTAGAGTTTATTAACATAAACAGAGGCTAGCCATGGCTCACCCTGGCCTACCTTGTTCCGAGAACACTTACTAGGTTAGCCAACTGTGGGCAAAATCAATCTAAAGCAAAGTTTGTCTTATATTAAAGTGGTGAGACTCCCCTGAAGTGTAACACATGCTGCACCAGCAGTGAAAACTATACAATGCAGGCACCTCAGGAGGCTGGGACCATGGGATTGTGTGTTTAAGGCCAGACTAGGCCACGTTCCAAGACTCAGCTTAAAAAAAAAAAAAAAAAAAAGTGAGCCGGGCGATGGTGGCGCACGCCTTTAATTCCAGCACTCAAGAGGCAGAGGCAGGCGGATCTCTGTGAGTTCAAGACCAGCCTGGTCTACAGAGCTAGTTCCAGGACAGGCTCCAAAGCCACAGAAAAACCCTGTCTCGAAAAAAAAAAATGTGATAGAGCTGGAGAGACAAAGGCACAAAGAATGAGAGTTTGATTTCCCAGTGCCCACATGGGGCTAAAAAACTATAGTTCCAGTTCAAAGAGCTCAACACCCTCCTCTGGCCTCCTTGAGCACTGCATACATGTGGTGCACACACATGTAAGCGCCACCACCGCCCAGCAGTTTTTTTCTAAGTGGGACTGGGGAAGATGGCTCAGAGGGTCAGAGTGCGTGCTATGCAATCCTGAGGACCAGAGGAAGGGAAGGGAGGGAAAATAAGGTGGGAAGAAGGGGGAAAAAAACTAGTCATCCTGTGGGTTTGACACCAGGGATATCTCCCAAGGTGTCAGTCTCTGGGACATCCTGCACCAACAGTGGAGGCATAAACTGCATAACCCAATGTAGCTTTAGCTACTTCTCCAATTAAGTCACAGTTTGAGATAAACCAAGATGGAATGCTGGGTGTGGCTGGGAGGTTCCATCCTTAGGGGAAGGAAACAAAGAGACTAAGTCTTAAATTTCCACTGACTACTGACCCTTTAACTAGAACCCAGAATAGTGCATCCTATAGTTTGCATTAGGTGTTCCTAGGGATATGGACAGGCACTATGCTGGGACCCTTGGGAAGCAGAATTAATATTCAAGTCCAGATGAGCATGTAACACATGTTTAATGGGATGGGAAGACAGGTGGGTAGATGGATAGCCAATGTCAGACTGAGAAGGAAATAAAAACTAGCTGAACTTAACCAGCACTCGAGAGGCAGAGGCAGGTGATTGAATCTGAGTTCAAAGCCAGTCGGGTCTACATAGCAAGTTACAGGGCAGCCAGGGCTACATAGAGAAACCCTGTCTGGAGAAACCAGAAGTTTAAGACCAGCCTCGGCTTGATCTAATTCTGGGAAGACTCTAACATTGGGGGGCGGGGGGCGCGCATATGCCCGTACATGGAGAGGAACATGAGGGGGTTGGAACCAAATGTCTGTAGCTGGCAAGGTCAAGGACCCTGGACTGGTATTCTACAGATGAGACATGAATGACAGCAGAGACAGAAAACAGGAGAGGAATCAAGGACACCAAGGAAAATCCCACTTGTAAAGAGGATTATGACTATAAATTTGCTTAACAATAGGAAGCTGCCATTTACCCAGAGCCAATAAGCCAAACCCAAAGCAGATTCCTCACCAAACACTGACCCTGAATTTTTCTTGCCAGAATGAGCTGGAGGACTTTTGGGGGTCCACCTTTACCAGGCTCCTCCCCCCTTCGGATAGCCTCCAGGGAACTTTTTTTTTTGGTTTTTCTGTGTAGCTTTGGAACCTGTCCAGGAATTCACTCTGTAGACCCAGGCTGGCCTCTTAACTCACTGCTGGGATTAAAGATGTGCACCACCACCACCTGGCACCCAGGGAGCCAAGCAAGGCAGGAGTGCGCCAAGAGGGAAGGCATCTCCCCTGACTCTGCATCTCTACAACTGTGTACTATAATAAACGTGTCTTTTGGTCAATTAGCAAGTAGTAACCATTACAGCACACAGATCTTAAACTCTCCTCAAATAGACAAATTATCAGTTAATAAATAAGAGATTTTTTTTTTTTTTTGCCCAGGGGAGATCTGATCCTGGTGAGGCCAACAGTGCACTCAGGAGCCAGAGCAGAGTTCACCAGGATAGCAGAGACCCAGCATCACTTTCTCAATTAAGCAGGCAAGAAGCTCTCCAAACCAAGAGGCTCCTATTGTTCAGAACTAGCCACTCTACTAGGCAGGTGTCCCAAGGGACCAGCACCACACACCTACTTTAAATTACCACTTGGATATCAATGTCCTCTAAGCCCACAGTTCAGTCTCTGGGGCTGAGGTGGTGGAAGCTGCAGGGGTCAAACAGTTGGAAGACAGGTCACTGAGGTACAACCTGGGACACTGGGACCATCACCCCCTCTCTCCCTTTTCTGATAGGCAGCTTTGATCCATCCACCAGACACAAACCACGGTCCCGGTGAAAATGGGAGCCAAGCCAACCATTAATATTTTCCATAGTAACTGCCCTAACAAATCACTCTGGCAGGGCACTTGACAACCCAAGGTATGCAATATAAGTGAGCAACACCTTCAACTGGTGCATATATATCTTTCAAACTGAGTTTTTTAGACTTGTTTTTTTTAAGACAGGGTTTCTGTGTAGCTTTGGAGCCTGTCCTGGATCTCACTCTGTAGACCAGGCTGGGCTCAAACTCAGAGATCTGCCTGTCTCTGCTGGGATTAAGGGCCTGTGCCACCACTGAGTCTTAATATCAAAAAAGACATTTTTAAGGGCTCAACTCTAAGAGAGATAAGAGATAATGTTGCCAAATCTGGGTGATAAAAGGGGGATGTAGGCAAAGAAACCAGACAGGACCCACCCTGAACTCTCAAAGCACCACATTGTCATTTACCATTTTATGCAGATGTTACTGTCGCACAAACTCGTAGTTTGCTGTAGGAGTGGTGCAAAAGGGACCTCCTTAAGGCCACACACAGAAGACAATGGTCATGCTTTCATTATTTATGTCAAGTCTCACAGCTGAACACCACTGGACTGCAACCATAGTGGCTGGAACACCAACCAGGACTTTCTTAGTAGCTTTGAAAGAAGTGTCACCAGTCAGCACAGCCAGCCATTTGCTATTCTGCTGGAAAGGTTCAAAAGGACTGACCCTGAGCATAGTCCATAAAGGCTCTTTATTTATGTTTTACATCTCTAGAAAAAGAATCCCAGGATTTTCCCTCCTGTGTGCTTTCGTCTTGCCTCTTCATGGTCCATGATGCCAGCTGAGGTGGTCAGTACAATGAAGCTATGGAGGAAAGAAATAGCAAGTTGAGTGTCAACATTCCAACCATGCCTCCCTCCCTCTGCTCAAGCCTGCCTTCCTAGGAGGAGACAGAGATTGATGCGGCTTAGGAAAGCTGGTGCCCGACCAGGGGGCAGTGCATAGGAATGAATCCTAGAACAAAGGAGGAAATCTAGAGACCCCAGCTACACTCTGCCCTGACAGAAAACAAAGATGAACCTGGGCATGGTTGCACAGGCCCTTAAATCCCAACATTTTGGAGGAAGAAACAGGCAATCTGAGTTCTAGATCAATGAGACCCTGAATAGAAGGCACTGGACCAGTGAAATGACTTGGAGGGTAAAGGTGCTTCTGTCATGCCTGTTAATCTGAGGTTCATCCCTGGACCCACATGTTAGAGAACTTAAACTAAAGTCAACTAGCTAGTTAGGAAGACAGTCACTGCTATATATAAACAAACCTCAGCTCAAGTCCAGCCATATCCCAACATTTCAAAGCATTAATCTTTATCACCATTATTTATTTTTTTTTTTTTGGTTTTTCGAGACAGGGTTTCTCTGTGGTTTTGGAGCCTGTCCTGGAACTAGCTCTTGTAGACCAGGCTAGTCTCGAACTCACAGAGATCTGCCTGCCTCTGCCTCCCAAGTGCTGGGATTAAAGGCATGCACCACCACCGCCCGGCTTCACCATTAATTTTTAATTGTAGAAAGTCAACTCACCCAAACTGACGGGATGGGAGCAGATTGTTCTGCCATTTTTCTAGGTCTTTGAGTTGCACATCAAATCTAGGGCTTATCACGCCACACTGTAAAAGAAAACAAAATAAATTCTTTAAACCTTACCAAAAATCTAAAACAAGATATGGCTTTCATACCTGCTTGAGAGTCAATGGTTCAAAAACCAATACCCACATTATAGGCACCTACCCCGTGCATACCTTTGTCTATAAATTCCATTCAAACACTGAGCAGGGGACTCAAGAGGTTGAGACTGAAAGACTGAGTTCTAGGACAGCCAGGGCTGATCCTTCCCCGGAATCATCATCCACACATGCATGTACATCTATACCCAAACAAGACTGTACCCCCTGCCTACAGCCATGTCAAGTAAGGTCAAATGGTAGTACACGGAGAACTTCCCCCAGAACATATCTCATTATACAGAACTGAGACCAAAATTGCAATCAAAATTTCATTTTTACAGTTCAAGAGGGTTGCAAGCTTAGTAGTAGCTAGCTAAGCAAACAAAAGCCATCTTTTAGTAGGGCTGCCCAACAATAAAACTATTAACTAAAAGCTGCAATACAGAACATCTAAGTAACAAATGCCCAGCCCTGCCTGCCTCTCCACATTGCCACCCTGAGGGAGGGTGGTAGCAGGCAGGCAACAGTGAGTGTTCTCACAACTAATTCTACGCCATCATCTCTGCTACTCCCCCAGAAAAAAGAGCTCCACCTTCATCACTGACTGCAAATCCTCAAGCAGGACTGAGTAGTACAGCTGCAGAAAGAAAGGCCCCCACTGTTTATACTCAACATCCTGTGCAGTTCAGATTACCCCTTCCTCTAACAACCCAGAATGCCCACCCAGGACAACCATGTAAGAATTGAGATCACACACCAAAGTAACTATGAAAGATAGAACTTGGCAAAGGCCATCCAAAAGCTTCAGACTGTATTCCCCCCACTCCCAAAGACTGACATTCTGACTGTCTGCTGGCTGTCATGGACCCTAGATCTTTATTCCAGCTATGGAAAAGCTCCTCAGAAGTAACAGACAAAACAGCCCTCTTAACCAAGCACAAGCAGGGATGAGATGAAGGCCAGACTCTTAACATCTTACAATCGCTAACACCTAACCCATAGTAAGGGTAAACCTCTTTCTTTTAAAAATATTTTGTTTATGTGCATTGGTGTGAAGGTGTCAGATCCCCTGCAACGACATCTTCAGACAGTTTTGAGCTGCCATGTGGATGCTGGGAATTGAACCCGGGTCCTCTGGAAGAGCAGTCAGTGCTTTAACCACTGAGCTATCTCTCTCCAGCCCCAACCTCTTTCTTGAGGGCAACGGGCATTCTCTCATAGGAAAGATGATCTACACAATAGCCATTAGCACTGCACCACATGCTGTTCTACCTGCACCAGGTTAATTAACTGACCAGAGACATGAGCACGACTCAAGTTACCTAAAATCAGGGCAAACAAAACAGGACAGATATTCTCCTGCTTCAAAAAGCACATGGTGACCAGCCTGGCTCAGAGTGAGTTCCAAGACAGGACAGGCTCCAAAGCTAGAGAAACCCCCTCAAAAAACAAAAAAAAAAAAACCCACATGTGGGATGGGTCTGCACTGCAACAAACAGTGACTCAAAAACTAGCATTGCCAACTCTTCACCATCTTTCGAAGACCTTGTAAGCAGTAGTGCTAAGGTCTGAATATTGAGAATCAACTTTGTAAAACAAAAACCTTCACAGAAAAGAACTTCAACTCAACTGTCACTGGCCATGGGACTAGACCTTCCTAATGCTGTGATCGTTTAATACAGTTCCCCATTTGTAGTGACCCCAACCATCAAATCATTTTTGTTCTACTTCATAACTGTAATTTTGCTGTAAATACATTCACCAACTGGGCGTGGTGACACACACACACACACCTTTAATCCCAGCACTGGGGAGGGAGAAGGCAGGCGATCTGAGTTCAAGCCTAGCCTGGTCTACAACAGAGTTCCAGGACAGCCAGAGCTGTTATAGAGAAACCATCTCAAACCTTCCCCCGCCCCTCCGCAAAAGAATCAGTTTTCCAATGAAAACTGCAAAAGGGTCACTCGATCCCCAAAGGGGTTGAGACCCAGACGGAGAACCGTTGTACTAGAGGTTCTCAAACTCCTTGCACATCAGAAACCTATGGACCAGGGCAACACATCAGTGGCTTACTGTCACTGCCCCAAATACCAGCTATCTATTAAACCATTTAGTCAAAGACAGGAATCAAATAGTCTATTTGGTTATGCTGATGACGGTTAAAACTGACAGGCAGTCTAGACCTCAGACACAACTATGACCTACACTGTCAAACTCTTGACGATTCCATTAAATTCCAGCACACTGCAGGACATGTGCAACGCATCCCTTTAATCCAGCAATGCACTGGAGACAGAGATCTGACTTAAAGGAAACCTGTCTGTCTACAGAGACCCCAACTTGAAAAACAAAACAAATCCAGCACTCCACTAGTACTAAGAAATTGAATTGTTTATATCCTAAGTCATCACCTGAAGCTTCTGAAATCGCCAAGTCAGGCCGGGCGTTGGTGGCGCACGCCTTTAATCCCAGCACTTGGGAGGCAGAGGCAGGCGGATCTCTGCGAGTTCGAGACCAGCCTGGTCTACAGAGCTAGTTCCAGGACAGGCTCCAAAGCC
>NC_022015.1:9893329-9895907 GCF_000317375.1 Microtus ochrogaster
GAAATCGCCAAGTCAACCGGGTTACCAAGGCCTAGCTCTGTCTCACACAAACTGACCAAAAACTTGAACAAGCAACCAAAAATAACAACTGACATGTAGTTTAAAAAGCGTCCCCTTAGCCAATTCCTTAAATTAGAGAAATGGAGCAAGGATGACAGCAATGGGCCTAACTTGCAGGCAAATACAAAATGAGAATGGTCTTACCTTGTTCAACCTGCCGGTGAGGTTCACAACGATCTTCCCAGCTCTGTGGTCGTCAATGATTTCAAATTCACCGATGTAACCTATAAACCAAGTGACTAGTATCAAACCAAAGACACCAGTCCGAGACCTAAACCTTTATGCCCCCAGCACTGCTTTTTACCCATTTTCTCCCCCGTGTCTGATTCTAACAGAATTCTTAAAACTCAGCATCACATGAAGATTTAACACCCAAAAACATTTTAACACGATCACCCCCACACCCTCGTATTCACAGTAGTATACTCCCAAGGCCGGGAACCTTTCCTCACAACTCAGTCTTGGAGGCTCAGGAACCCTGGCTTGCAGTGACCTGGGTCATTTAAGCCCAGATACAAGCTTGCTTCTCCCAAGTCAGCGTTCCATTTGAACTCCTCCCTCCCCCACAGACCCCGCCGCTGCTCTGTCTCAGCTCCCAGGTACAGCCGCACAGCCTTGGCTTCCTTTAGGACTATCTCCTTATCCATCAACACTCACCGTGCTTCATCATCACGGTTAGGAACCGAACGATGACTTTGGAGCAGGGCCTGATGAGGACCTGGCGTTTGCCTCTCTTCTCTGCATTGTTGATGCTCTTGAGAGCATCGGCCAGGACGTTCATGCGCACCATGGTGGCTGAGGAATGAAAACACGGGATAGGCATACATCAACATCCAACCATGCACCAGGCCTGTGAAACTCGTCTTCCTACTGCCACCATAGGTCTACAGCAACACTGCCAACATCCGCCAAAGTTCCCGACAACTGCCCTGTTCTCCTGCACTCGGTATCTATTTGCTCAAGACATTCACGCTCATGCCACCCGGCACACAAATAGCCAGAGAAAAGTGACCCAAGCCCAGACTCATTACGGAGAAGATAACCTTAGAAACGGCGGGACTTATCGGCTTGCCAAACGGAAGGTACGGAGAGGCTGTCAATACAGCCCAAGTTTGAAAGTTCTGGCAAACATCTGCCAAGGTTCTCCAAGTCAGCAGTGTCGGCGGTTAGCACGACTTAGGGTAACTCACTTTCGGGTGCCGACAACAAGCCTCCCAGGAGCGAAGGCACTGGGTGACGGGGCCCCCGCGGCTTCTTACACGGCTCGAACAGGGCGTGGGGACGCAGCCAAGGCGCATTTCACGTGCAAACCCCGACTTGCTTTTCCCTAACTTAGCAGTGAGAGGCTGGGCGGAGACCCCAATGACAACAGCGGCCACGGATGCTTGCGGCGCTCGGGACTCTGGAGCGCCCGCAAACACGAGAAGCCGCAGGGCCCACGCCGTCCACCGTTCCCGCCGGGCCGAGCGGAGCCCAGCCTGCGGCCGTGGGCCAGCTCCCGTAATGAGTCGCCCATGGCGGCCCCGACCCACACAGACGGAGACTGCGACCACGGAAGGGCTCGATGAGCCCGCGGGACCCCGAAGTCGGGCCCCGGGGTAGAGGGATGGCGCGGATGCCGGAGGATGAGCACGGAGCTTCCCAGAAAGTCACTCACCGGCGCGGGAAGATGGCCGAAAGAGGGTGGGAGGGCCGGACGCACGGAGTTATGGGAAGCGGAAGTGCTATCGCGAGACTTCATTGTCACACGCCCAAAGCAAAAAAAGTGTGGGTGATTTCTGATAGGAAGATAAATGCAAGGGCGGGGCGGGTGAGAGTGGAAGGCTGAACTCTTAACTCTTTAGGTCTTGCGCTGTAGTTCACGGTAGTCCGGAACTCGCCACAATCCTCCTGCCTCATCCTCTAGGATCCTGACATTAACACCACAGTCGACTTTTCTTGGGTTTTTGTTTTGTTTGAGTTAATGAACCTCACTAGGTAGCTACGGCTGTTCTGGAAGTGTGTAGACCAGGGTGACTTCTGCCTGGTTGACAGCCTCTGCTTCCTAGTGCTGGAATTAAATGCATGCACCACAACACCGGTTGTTTTTTATTTGATGTTGTTGTTGTTTTTTTTTTTTATTAATTTGATTGGTTTGATTTGGGTTTGCCTTTTGGAGATAGGATCTCATCAATAATGGCCCATGCTGTCCACAGATTAATGATAATCCTAACTCAACATCTCAAGTAGGTTTACTACCAAGGTCCCCTTTTTCTTCTCCACTTCAGTCTTTTATTATGTAGCTAGCGGGGGCTGGCCTCAGATTAGTGATCCTTCTGGGACTGATTACCTGCCTACCTGGCAAAGGTGTTCAGTGTAGTGAGCATTGCCTCAGTGTCCCGGCCATCCCTTCTCTCATCTCAGGGGAATCTTCATTGCCTAGCATAACTAACGCCGTCCAAGGACCATTTGTTTTTTCCAAAGTTTATTAGGATTTTGCCGGGCGATGGTGGCGCACGCCTTTAATCCCAGCACTCGG
>NC_022015.1:9896757-9897438 GCF_000317375.1 Microtus ochrogaster
GCTGGAAATTGAACTCAGGACCTTTGGAAGAAAAGCAGGCAATGTTCTTAACCTCTGAGCCATCTCTCCAGCCCTTGTTTTTGTTTTTCGAGACCGGTTTCTCTGTAGTTTTGGAGCCTGTCCAGGCTCTAGCCTTGAACTCACAGAGACCCGCCTGTCTCTGCCTCCCAAGTGCTGGGATTAAAGGTGTGTGCCACCACCAGTGTTAAAAACTGCAACATCTCTCTAGTCCCAACACCTGTTTACAAGGGTTTCCATAGGCAGGACATAGAATGTACACCTTCTCAGTAAACTGCACACCTCCCTTACTCAATTGTTGTACTAGGTACTTGGAGTGATGGAGCAAAAGCAGCAGCTCTAATCCTTAGGAAATTCCAGTTGTAGGCAAAGACAGATAGCTAATCAAGATAGGGCCACAGTCAGCCAGGGTGGCAATGTGAAGTGTTCTGAGGATGTCTGTTACCTGGGAAGTTGCCACAGCTCCCCTAAAGGAACTGTTTTCATAGCTTAGCTCCTAACAAATGCTGAGATCTGTGATATAGTCTCCATTTCACAGGCAAGAAAACTGTCATCTTGCCGGGCAGTGGTGGTGCACGCCCTTAATCCCAGGACTCAGGAGGCAGAGGCAGGCGGATCTCTGTGAGTTCAAGGCCAGCCTGGTCTACAAGAGCTAGTTCCAGG
>NC_022015.1:9897538-9902385 GCF_000317375.1 Microtus ochrogaster
CAGAAAAGGAAAAAGAAAACATCTTAAATGGACCCGATATGAAAACTTCAGGAACTCAAAGCAAGGTGGGGGTGGGAGGATGGTAGTTAAAAGTCTAAGAAACTAGACTCCTTGATGGGGACTTCCTAGCTGATCCCACAGGGTCCTGCTATGTAGGCTTGGTGAGCCACAGCAACTGAATACTTCCACACTGATGAGGAGCTCCTACGGGAGGGAACCTGTGTAGAAATGGGTAAGAAACTCAAGATGCTGGGCAGAAGGGAAGTAGAACAAAGAATCCTGTTGAAACTGACTCACATCTGTGATTTGTTAGAGACAAACTATAGAACCTGGAGAAAAATGAGTGGCTGGCATTTAACTACACTGTAAAACCCTTTTTAAATAATAGCCTGGAATCCTAATACTTGAGAGGTGAAGGCAGGAAGATCAGAAGGCCAAAGCCAGCCTGGGCTTGAGACTGCCTAAAAACACCAAAGCTTCCATACCCTACAGGGCATAAGGAAGCTTTCAGGACCCACATACTTTTCTTCTTGACCCTGCTCATTTCAAATGTCTCCACGTGGGCCTTGGAATAACAGAACCTCATGAGGGCACTCAGACCAGCCTTCCAAAGGGGACTTAGGCTATGGCCAGAGGTAGCAAAGGTGGTTTCAGCTATATGTGACTAAAACCACATATAGCTGAGCAGGTGCTACAGATGCATGGCTGAAGACCAGTGCTTCTTTTTGATTTTGAACCAATTCTTGAGATTACAAGTTAGCAATTTCAAAGCCTCAGACAACCACAGGAGTTGTGATAACCTTGGCTTGAGACCTCCAGCCTGTTCCTGATGAGACCCCAAGTTAAAGCATCCAACTTGCGGTGTAATTTTAAAAAGCAGATGTCTACCAATTATCAACCAGCTGTGTTGGATGAAAAAGTACGTGTTCTTTTGAGCCTCTTTCTGCCCCCTGTTGGTCCCTCCCCTCTCCAGTGTTTCCCTTTCTAGCACAATGCCTGGGTGTTCCTTTTAAGAGTATCTTGGAGGGCAGGTCTATAACAGGGAGGTTACTAATTAGATTCATAAACCTGAACAGTTAAAAAAAGTGAGACAAAGAGGTTCCAGATTTTATTTTAATTATCCCGCTTTTACACAAAACAAAGTAGAAGAAATGATTAAAACTGCCAAAGTAGTTAATTGGTAGAACATGTATTATTCACACACACACACACACAAAAAAAAAATTCCAGGTAGGAAGGCAGGCTTATTTACAAGAAAACACGTAAAATTAAGGTGGGTGTCATGAAACATTAAAAATAAACGAACAAACACATGCTACAACAGGTGTCACTGTTTACAGTGCTGGGGAGGTGAGAAAACAGAGGCAGATGCACAAGGTTTAGGCTTCACAGATCAGTGCAATGAATCCACAAACTATGATACAGCTAGTTCATGGGTTAAAGAGTTGTTCCCAAATGTGTCCTAATTTGGCCCTCAGAGGTTCAGTCCTGAAGATTTCAACTGCTCGAAAAGTCTATCTAAAAGTCTACCTATAAAGCTTAAGGAGTTACAAACGCTACCCAGCTACGTCAGCAGTCTGTCTCAGCTACAACCCTGAAAGGGGAAAGTCAAACACCAGTGTAGACACTGCTTCCAAGTGTAAACCCGGAGCCACTGAAATACAGCCAGCATCATGGCGAGGGGCTGGGGGGGGGGGATTTCAGGACTTATTTTCAAAGACTTTTTATCTGATCTTAAAAATGAATGGATGTTCTAGTTTTCTACTGAGAGAACAAGGGAGACTTTTATATCCCTAGCTCGCCTTGGAGCAAAGTCACAGACATTTTAAGTCAGCTGAAAATCCAGAACAAAGAGAGTGCTAAGATTTTCAAATACAATGTTCTGGAAGATTATTGTTCAAAAGCTGTTCAAGGACTAACCTGAAGCAGCACGAAGGGAATGAGGTCGGTCAAAGTTGGCAGATTCCTCATCTGAGCAAAGGGGCAATGCCTCCTAAATCTGCTACATTTCATACACTAGGGTGTGCAATTTTATCCTATTCCATGGGCATTCTCCCACTGTGGAAAATCAGGAATGAATCTTAAGTGGTCTCTTCATCAAAAGTGGTCACTTTACTCACAAAGACAAGACAGCTTGTTAAGCAGACTGTGGAAGCAGACAGTAGAACCAGCTTTCTGTAGCCACAGACCACTCACTACCTTGAACACAGCTAAAGCAAACATCAACAGTTACCCAAAATCACAGTTCACTGGACAAAAGAGCAAAGTTCACCACCCTAGGATTTTAAAGGAAGTTGTCAAAAAAATAAAAATTCAGTAAAACGAGTTCTACTGATGAGAATGCACCCAGCTACACCTGGCTAGACACAGCACAAAGCCTGGCCTGTGTGAATCTATTAACAAGGGCAGAGGGAGGGGAGCAATGGGCCACTGTAACATTTTAGTATCCAGACAGCGCGGCACAACTGTTCCCAGGGGCAGGGTGCACTCCACTGAAGCCACATTATTCGTTTTTCTTTTCTTTTTGCTTGAGAAGCTTGTTTATCTCCCTTTTGGCCATTCCAATATACTTCAATATGATTCCGTGTTGATTTAGTCCAGGAAGCAACAGCACAAAAGTCACTTGAAATAAAGAAATGAAGTTGAGGAAACAGAATCTAACTCACAGTTGAAAGCAAGTACACTCTGGAGAAATAATAGGAGACGCACTGGCCCACAGGATCCCGTCCCAGCACGCCTTCCCACGGCCTGTGCATTCGTGCGCCAGCACTGCGCTTCCTATCCCACTACTCTTCACCTCCCACAGGGCATTAATAAACTCCCTCAGAACAAGGGCCAGACTTCTTTAAGATCCTTATGTAATCACAAGTGATTTGCTTAAATGCTGACTATGAGATTCTCTGAGCCTGGAGTTATAGGCCATTGTGCGCCAGCATGAGTGCTGGAAACTGAACCAAACAAGTGCTTTTAACCGTGGAGCCCTATCTTAAGTCCTGACTTGGATTAATCCCTTTGTTCTTGAGAAAGGATCTCATGTAGCCCAGGCTGGTTTTGAATTTGATATAGAGCACATACCTGGGAATGACTTTGGACTTCTGCACCTTCTTCACCTAGGTCCTAAGTGTTAGATTAGTTTTGTCTAATACTGGCTATCAAACCTAAGGGCTTGGCAAACACAGGGCAAACACTACCAACTGAGCTATGTCCCCAGCATGGCTGGAGTCTTCAGTCATCACTGTGCTACACTTCCACAGGTCCTGGGAATACCCATTTCTCTACCTGCTGACCACACTACAGTTAGACTTCCCTGCTAAGATGCACATGTGATGTTTCCTCAATGACTTACCAATCAGGTAGGTGAGAAGCAGGTTGTGAACTTGCTGTCCCACCCAAGCGACGGCAGCAAGAGAAATGATCATGGTCATGAAGTACTGTTAAAGAAAACAACGAGAACTTGTCAGCTCTAAGCAGCAGATCACCAAGGGCAACTCTGCGGTTTGATGCACAGCTCCACACTGCGCAGTGGGCAAGCATAAAGGCTTTTCTCCCCACTCTACAGGACCAGAGCACCACGCTCCACTCCAAACACACAGCCACTGTGGGCTTAGACAGCTTTCCTTTAGAGGCTGGAAAAATAAGATCATTTCTATTACTTTTCTTTTATAGAATGTAGATGCATTCCCTCTTGGCATTACTGTCTATACAGATTAATGCTTTGAAATATAAACTATGTTACCTTTTCAGTTTACAACTTTCCACCAACACTAAAGCTAAGATACGAGAACATGTTTTTATGTATTGTCTTTTACTTCAGCATGAGGAAAAAACTTCTCTCTACTATAATAAAGTTATATACAAAGATAAATGTTACCTTTCAATGGTTTAGTCTACCACATATAACACTCATGAATATATGTAGGCATTACAACAAAGGGTAGTAGGTATTGAATTTCATCCCTAAAAAGGCTGTTACTAGACTGAAATCACCGTAAACTCAGTATTTTGGTTCACATTTTAGTAAATTAAAAAAAAAAAAAACCACAAAAACAAAATACCATTTTAGGCTTTTCTTCCTTCAGTGAAAAGAGGCGTTTCCACCAGCCCACAGCTCTGCGTCGTGTTTTTACGAGATTACTGCAGATTTCATGAAATCTTTGCTGTTGTTCAGTGGTCCTAGAAAAGAGAGTTCTCTTTTTGTTATAAGTAAATGGCGATCGTACAGTTTATTTAGTTATTAATTTTCCTGAGAGAGAAATCTCGCTCTGGCTGCCCCTGAACTCACGATCCTCCTGCCTTAGCACTTTAAGGTGCTAAGATTATAGCTATATATGAGCCAATGACTGGAAAAGTTAAAACTCCTGATCATTCTGCGTCTGCTCCTAAGTGTTCAGAACACAGGTGGGGCCTCCACAGATCTTCTCAGGAAAGGAAAAACAAAGGGTCACCATTGATTGCAACTTTTTAAAAATTATGTTACTTTTACTTTATGTGTGTAAGAGTTTTGCCTATATATTTGTCTATGATGGAGAAGGGTCATCTGACTAACGTGTTACTTTCATTGGTTAATAAAGAAACTGCCTTAGCCCTTTGATAGGACAGAAAATTAGGTAGGCAGAGTAAAGAGAACAGAATGCTGGGTAGAAGGCAGTGAGCCAGCCGCCATGGAGCCAGCCGCCATGGAGCCACCCGCCAGGTCAGACATGCACACAGACAGAATATTGTATACATAATAAATAAATATTAAAAAAGGAATAATATAGGAGAACAAGCAACAAAAAGAACTAAGCTTTGTCCTTCAGAAAAGTCCTTGTGTGTCTATTCAGGAGTTTGCCTACTTTGCATCTCCT
>NC_022015.1:9902744-9925960 GCF_000317375.1 Microtus ochrogaster
CGCCAAGTGAATTTTGCATTGTGCCCATCAGTGCTCTAAGCAGCTGCATCAGAGTATCTGAGTAGAATAATTTCTATACCAGGTAAGCAAGATGCTCAGAAGATAAAGATGCTACTGTCATGCCTGGTGACCCAAGTTCAATCCCCAGCACCCACATGGAAGGAGAGAAACAAACTCTAGAAAGTTGACCTCTGACTTGCACATGTGCACATGGGTAAGTGCATGTGGGTGGCAAACACACACACTTGAGCACATGCGAATGCACACACAGAGAGAGACAAAAATGAAAGAGTCCAATCCAAATGCCTTATAAACTCAGCTCCAGTGAGAGAAAATACAAACACCAAACAGAACTGATAGGCCTCTAGAAGAAAGTCATTTCTAATCTGTCCCTCCGCTATTTTTGTGGCACTAAAAAGGTCCAGTACTAAAAAGGATCAATGCTAAGAACCATACTGCCCTCTCACCTGCTAGCTGGTAAAATGCAGGAACAGTCGGAGGATTTCACAGAATATCCAAGCTGCTCATGGTCAAGGCTACAGTGTGGTTATAACATTCCTTCTTTCCCACATCATCCATAATCAAAACATAAACCTCATCACATGAATGCTATTTTTTTATGATTTATTTTTATTTTATGTGCATTGGTGTTTTGCCGGCATGTATGTCTGTGTGTTAGATCTTGGAATTATAGAGTTGTAAGCTGCCATTTGGGTGCTGGGAATCGAACCTGGATCTTCTAAAAGTGTTCTAAACCACTGAGCCATTTCTTCCGCCCCCATGGATGCTATCACTACCAAACTTCTGTTTATCTCTCTGAAGACTTTCCTCCAGAATTATGAGTTAGTGAACTGCTGTCTGGGCTAACGTCAAGGCCATAAACTTCCCCAAACATAACAGCATTAAATACTTCATGGTGAGGGAAAAGCAATTTGAATAACAAATCCTAACACTGACCCATTATTTTTTAAAGAAACATGCTTACTTAAACCATATTTTAAGCTAACTCCCCAAATTATGTGAGCTTGTTCTTACAGATCCAGAAGGTACATAACAAAGGCTCTCATCTTTACAGATTATATAACTTGCTGTCATTTGGAAACACAAAAAAAATTAAGGGCACAGGCAGAACACCAATCAATTGAAAATATCAACAGACAGAGAATAATCTATTCCGAAATCTGGTTCTTCTCATTATGTATGGCTTTTCCTTCCTCTAGCAAAGAACAGAACTCAGGGTACCATGTGTTCTGGAAAAGCGCTCTTAATACTGAGCTCTGAGATATTCAACATTGCACTGGAATTTCAAATAGTTACTGTAATCCTTAACCACTTAACTATAATCTTAGCAAGTCCTGGTTAATCATTCAAATAACGGTAAAAATGAGATCAACAGCTCATGTGTAGCCAACAGGAGAATCTCCTCTTACCTACTCACAATGGACTTGGTCAACTACCCCTGCACTGCCTCAATGCACTAGCTCTCTCAGCCTTCAACACAACATCCCTCTTGGTTTGTTTTGGGGAATGTAAAGGAACACTGGTTGTGGGTGTGACAGGATCTCTCGGTGTAGCCAAGACAGGTCCATAGCTTGTTATGTGTATAGCTCACTCTGCGCTCATTATCACAATGTCTGTCATCCAGAGTACTGAGATGAGCGGTGTGCGCCAACCCACACAGCTTAAAGGTCCAATAATGTCTAACAATTGGAGGCTTTTCTTTGTGTTGGAGGAAAGCCTGTGAGAGGACAGTGTAACAAGAGAACCAGTCACTGACCTTGACAAGCAGTTGTCCTCCTGTGTACAAATGAGGACTCACACACACAAAGAGACACATTTAAACAAACTTGAGTTCAAGGTCCATTGAAAGAGCTGGCTTTGCTGGCAAAGCAACATGTTGCAGAGACTGGTGACGGAGTTCCATCCCCAAGGTCCATACGCGGTAGGAGAGAACAAACTCTGGGAAGCTGCCCTCTGAGCTACATATGCATGTTAGCACATGCACCCATCCCCAAATAAATAAATGTTAATTTAAAAAAAGTTCTGTAATTCTTATTTAAAACAGCACCTTTAAAAGATACCCTCGCCTGCTGGACAGTGGTGGCGCACACCTTTAATCTCAGTGTTCGGGAGGCAGAGACAAGCAGATCTCTTTGAGTTTGAGACCAGTCTGGTCTACAGAACTAGTTCCAGGACAGGCAGGGCTACACAAAGAAACGCTGTCTCCAAAAACCAAAACCAAACAAACAAAAACATATTAACAGGAACAATAATAAAAATAACAACACACTTTCTTTAAGAGGATAGTGGTAGTGCACACCTTTAATTCCAGTACTCAGGAGACAGAAGCAGGTAGATCTCTGAGTTCAAGGCCAGCCTGGTCTACAGAATGAGTTCCAGGACAGCAATGCTATACAGAAAAACCCTGTCTTAAAAAACCATAAAGAGAAAAAAAACCAAAAACAAAACAACCTCACTCTAAGTATAGAAGTAAAATTGAATAAACATTAACAGATAACAAAGAAAGCAAGTTTTTGACCAAAGTGACATACAAGGACAATAGTACTGAAAATTCACTCATTTAAATTCAGCTAAGAAATTCTTCACATAAGAGCAATGACTAACTCCCAGCCGGTGTCTGATGGTTATAAAACAGTCTTCATTAAGCACAGTACACTAATCATACATAGCCACCTACCATTTATTAGAGCCAAAAATCCTTGGTGCCAGAATGGGAACAAGGTAGTCAGCCAGGCACAAAAACATAACAAAGCAGGAAACACCGGACAGCACAGATGGATCGAGATAATAGATAATCCTGTTAAAAACAAAGAAAATTAACCAGTTAGAAAACCAGTAGTCATTGTTCCTAACCAAAGGTGTTTACTCCCTAGCCCACAGCCTCTCAAAGACGGGGCTGTTTCCTTTCTAATTCCCTCACAAGTGGATTTTAGGAGGCATGCATGTTGTCACAGTTATAGCAGTTAATGTCACCAGCAACAATCAAAACTCAGGAGTCCTCAATTTTTATTAGGAAAGAATACAAAGGAAGGGTGTTGAAACACAGAAGTTTGAATGCACAGGATTTGCTCAACTGTATCAGATTACAACTTTACAAAAGGACTACAAATTCTAGAAACTGGGTAAGCTGCATGCAAAAAAGGCGTTCCTTTTTTGGATTATGTATTACAAAAGCGTCTCTAAGCATAGGCTAGGAGCCATCTGAGCACTTAGCAATAGCAGCCCTCACTTACAGGAACAGCAGGGAAACCACGCCTGCGATGGCAGGTGGAAACCAGGCTCTTTCCCAGCGAAGGACTCTGTCAGCCATCAGCATCACTTCTCCCCATCCTTGCAGCTGCTCTTCCAGACCTGCAGTCTCCACAGCCTACATGCGGTCAACAATGCAGAGTGTTACTTCACCAATCTCAACACTTAGGTTGCTAAAAGAATAAAAGCCTTCCAAGGCATCAGCCCGCTATCTTAAACAAGCCAAGTCATGAAAAACTGCAACTTTGGCAACAAACAAGAAAATCGTCAGGTGGCAGTGGCACACACCTTTAATCTCAGCAGGCAGATCTCTTGTGAGTTCAAGGCCAGCCTAGTCTACAGAGCAAGTTCCAGGAAAGCTCCAAGACTACACAGAGAAACCCTGTCTTGAAAAACCAAAAAAAGAAAAAAAAAAAAAATCTGTGGGTGGGAGAAAGTCCAACCTTTCTTTAATGGTCACTTTAGCACTGGGCTGTGTCCATGAAGTAACATAATACTCCCAAGGCTTCACAATGTGGGGATAAACATTTCAATATTAATGAAAGTGAGCTTACTATGGTTAACTAATATCCCCAGTTCATCCACAGCGTTATGCAGCAGTGCTCAGAACACTACTAAATTGGATCCTCTATCGTTCGCTCATTTCAGGTGGCTGGCACTGTCTGTTGATTGGTCATTTATTGATTTAGGCCTTTCTAAATCCATCATGAAAACAGTCAGTCCGGACAATTTCTAAAATAGCTCTTTGTATGCTGGAATTATTCCAATGTTGGCATGGCAGTCACTGTGGAATTAGAAAAAACTCCTCCACACAGTTATGTGAGGCACTTAAAGTCCTCCACAATGGTTCCTCATCGCTGATGGTGGAATCATGGCTAGCTTTCAAATTTCTCTGCATATTTGACAGCTGGTCAAAAGCACACCTTTAGGGTGAGCTATTGTGACCTAAACCCTTCAGGGATTTTGATAAAGAAGGAAATTAGAACAAGAAGTTGCTCAGTCTGTGTAGGGCCCTGGATTCAACCCCCAGGAACACACGGAACCCAAGTGACAATATAAGCTTTTCACAAAGGATTGTGAAAATGATAGAGCACAATATGGACTTGGACTACTTTTAATTAATATAAAATCTGTGTCATAAGTACTTCTGACTATATTACATGCTTAATACTGATATCAACCCAAACTAGAAATTCTAAACATTTCACATGCTATACTTCAATTCATGTGCCTCAAAACTGGAAAAGATATTTTTACAACCTCTATTTAGGATGTGGAAACTGAGACAAAAAGGTAAAGATAATGTATCTAAATCCAGGAAATATAAGATTAATGGCCTTGCTCTCCTTAAAGTGATATTGCTTTGATGGAAACAGTTGTTCGTAATCAGGTCCTCTCCTGTGGCAATTTCCTTTAGTATCAATTAATCCTCTTACTGGATTGTTTGCTGGTGTGTGTGTTATGTAGGGGGAATTTAAGAGTACAGGGCAAGCATCTCTATTGGATTGTTTGTTGGTGTGTGGGGTGGGAGGGTGGGTGTGTGCGTAGGAGAAATTTAAGGGGACAGGAAAAAGCGTCTCTAAACAGCAATGCAAAGTGAAAGTCCCGCCCGATCCTCTACTGTCCTGTAGACACTTTTCGTTTTTGCTGGCTTTTAGGCTCTTAGACGTGCAAAAGCAGAAGCTACAAGCTGGTAGTTGCTCTTTTCATTTCTGATATGTTCGGTCTTTCCCTGGCGAATGGCAACAGAGAAAACAAAAGGATCTCTCATTCTTGCCTAGGTGATGCAGTTACATTTGTAAAACTAGCAGGACCTGGGGATGCACAGCTGTGGTCCCAGCACTTGAGAGGGGAAACGGGAATAACAAATGCAAGGCAAACCTCAATACATAGGTCAGGGCCAGCTTGGCTACATGAAACCTTGGTCTCAAAAAAAAAAAAAAAACCCAAAAATCTGTAACGAAGCAAATGTGCCTTCCTCTTATACCACCTCGTACAGTTCTTTCAGATCCGTGCTAATCATTCTAAAGTGAGCCCCCTCACCAGTTCCCAGATAAGTGCCAGGACCTCCCACTGTCCTTTCCGCTGAACCCACTTTCGGCTTCCTGCGGTGAACTCGCAGCGAGCTACAACAAATTATGTGTCAGCGATAACTAACTCTGTAGCAGCCCTTTGACCCTCCACCCTCGCTTAAGTTTTGGGCGGAAAAGCCCTCATACAAATAATCTACCGAACATGATTTAAAACCCAAGAGGGCGGAACAGGTAGGTCTCCGGCATGAGCCCCAAGCGTTAGACAAGGCCCCTGGCGGCCGAGTGCCCTAACCTGCCACCCAGGTTCCTTCTTGCCACGGCCCCATTCTCACACTTCCTCACTTGAGGTCCTTGCCTCATCGTGCATGGTCCAGGAAGGACGTTGGGGATCGGCAGTAGAGACCGCCACAGTAGAGATGGGCAGGGAGCCGCAGGATCAGGCCTGGCAGCTCCCTGGAGGCACCAAGACCAAGAGGACTAACCGGAAGCGTCGGGGACAAGTCAACGACCGCGACTCACCAGCATGTTGCTGCTGCGGTTATCCCCTTCCGCCATCGTTCTGGAGGCGCGGTCTCAACGAGCAAAAGACACTGGGCGCCGACACCCGCAAGGCGACCGAAGCGCGAGGGAACGCCCCGCAGCCAGCTTATATAGGCCGGCTGCCTTTCCCCGATAGCCCTCGCGAAACTCGCTCCTCATTGGGCAGAAGGCACTCCGGCTACTGGGCGGCCAGGCCAACCGGCAGCCAGCGCATGACTTGAAATCCAGGTCAAAGGAGAGAGAGGCTGCGCGGAGCAGAAAGACTCGGACCAATCAGAGTTCAGGGGTGTGGCCCGCTGGGGGGCGGAACGGAAGGAAGCGGTTCAACCGCCGTCTCTAGGCGCTCGCCCTGCTAGATCAAGGCCTCTGAGGCTCCTACTGCTTTACTGCGCCGTGCCCTGCGTCGTAGGCTGCAAGGGCGGAGGACGCTTTAGGTTCCTGTGGCACCTGCTAAGATTTATGACTGGAAGGCTGGCGGCCCCCATGTGAGAACTGCTGCTGCCATCTCGCCAGCAGTAGCAGACCCTATGAGAACACGGAAGATGCACAAACTCTTAAAGACCTTTTGCAGTCAGTTTTTTGGGGAAATAACAGTTGTGGCGCACTTCAGGTAGCTAGGCGAGCGCGTAAGATGGAGGGATGTATAGGTGGGTGAGAAATTCAGATGGAGCTCTTCACATTGATACGGGCTAATGTGTGGAGGAAGCTATGTAAAATACTGACCTCAAATATTTTACATCTAGGTTATTTTTTTTAAAACATTTCGTTCTTTAATTACCAGGTTCTTCAGTTCCTGGGAGGTTTTGTAAAGAACTTGAAATAAGCCCGGCCCTACCTGGCGCATGATGGTTCTATAAAAGGGGCATACAATTTGTCACAGACCTTGTGGGAAGTACTTGGATAAGGTACTAACTAGCACAACATAGTTATGGCTAAGAAGCTCGGGTGAAGTGCTGCTTCGAGGAATTGGGGGTGAGGGGGCGGGTGATATGACTAGATCGATACAGAAACCTTAATTGGAGAAAACTTGGAGCCTAGAGAATTCCCTCCTCCTCAGTATTGGGAACAAAAGGACCCGGACAGCTGCTCCACAGGCTAAGCAGTGAAGGGCCCATAAGAGAGGCCGGAGTACAAATGGGCTTTAAAAATCCACCATTTCTACCCTGGGAACTTGGCTGTTGCTTCAAGAAAGCTCCGGAGTTTGGTCGTTGTTTCCAAACGCTGTAAGGCCAGCTGCTGAGGCTGAAGTAGCTGAAGTCCAACAGCAGTTTCTCTAGAGCGCTTTGTGTGCTGTTCCCAGCCCTGATCCAAACGGCCCAGTGATTAAAAACACCTACGCTTTTTTGCACAAGAGATTTCTGTACCAGATAATGAAGCCCTTATCACAAATCTTCCTCAGAACTCTGGCACAAGAGAACTTGCCACATACTCTCTTCCTTCAGAGCTTTCACTCCCAATAATGGTTGCCAAAATTAAGCTACATACATTGCCTTTTGTCTTTCAAGACATGGTTTATCTTTGTAGCCCCAGCTATCCTGGAACTTGCTCTGTAAGACCGGGCTAGCCTCAAACTCAAGGGATCCACTACCTTCGCCTCCCCTAGATTAAAGGCATTATTTTTTCCCCCCTCCAAGACATGGTTTCTTCTCTGTGTAGCCCTAGCTGTCCAGGAATTCACTCTATAGACCACGCTGGCCTCAAACTCAGAGATCCACGGGCTCTGCCTCCAGATTGCTGGAATTAAAGCCATGCGCCACCCCCCCTCCCCAGGCACGGATTATCTAAAAACTTTACTAATGAAATAAAATTTTCTCTGTTCAAAAGCAAGTAAAATATTTTTGAGAATTAAACATTTTTAATTTTGGGAGAGAACAGAAAAAAAGTGTACCAAAACAAATTTTCTGGGATCCACTTCAATAAATTCAGAACTTAAATACTGTATCTTTTAAGACTTGAACCTTTATTTTTTGAAAAACAGGTATTTCATATAATCTTTACCATGTTAATGCAAAGTAGGCATGTGTTTTGTATTTTCCAAAAGATGCATCATGGACATTTTCAGGAAGCTGGTGTGATTTATTCAACTTTTAAATCTTAAATACAAGCACGAAATTATATCCATCAGGAGGCATTACAACTTAAAAAAATAAAAGGAAAAGAAAAAAGAAAATATTATTCTGTACAATGTTACCAGGACACGGAAGATTCAGCTCAACTCAACTTGCTCTAAGAGTATTTATAAACAACAACAAAAAAAACCCAAACATGAAATGTGATGTGGCTGCCACCAAGGGACTTGTAAAACTAGAAAAATAAGCAACACAGTAATCTGAAACAGGAGCTGAATCAAACATCAGGAAAAGGGAAAACAACCACTGTTAATCAGCCTGTTTGGGGAGGGATCTGTTTCAGAACAACATCCAGTTCTTTACCTTCTTCAAACACCCAGCTGATTTTGAACTTTAAACATTAGCACTAGAATTTCTCAGTGCCCCCATTTCTCAAGGGTTCTCTACATGGTTGCCCTTTTTAACCCAAGCTCAATCTGTTCTTTTTAAATAATAATGTTATCCAGGCCCAAAAGCAGGCAAAGTACAGTGAACTGCCTTCTCTTGAATCTTAGCAGAGCGCTGTGATTCTCACTAATACCTCTTAGAAGATCTTCCTATCCTACCCAGCTCATTGAAGATGAGGACTTCAGTGACTAGTGCTTTTTGCCTCCTTGATTTGTGGGGGAGGGTTCTAAATTACTGGCATTTTATAAATTTAACGAGATATAAAACAATGTTTTCATACTCATCTGAACACGTGAAAAAATGCTTCAGTATGCTAGTTGTAAGGGCGAGGATGTATGTAGCTCAGGAAGAGCGCTTGCCTAGCATGTGCAAGGTTCCATCCCTGCACTGCAGGTAATCTAGCTAACAGCAGCACAGCACTGACATCTGCTGTATGAATAGGAGTCACAGGCTAGTTGTAGGTGTATTCATTACTAAGAAAAGAATTGGGAGAAAAGAAGAACCAGCTCCTTTGATTTTAGTACTGCACAAGTAAGCCCCCGAGTATCTACAAAAAGGTGGAGGGAAATAGGCCAGGAAGACTCTGATTTAAAGTACTGCCTATAATACCCCAGATTAAAAAGGACCTAAGACTGAACATCAACTTTAATATTTGGCTGTACTTGCATTGCCCTGCTTGGCATTTTATTAAATGGCTCTTTCCTTAAATTTCACACATCGGAACAACCACAATTAAACAAAAAACAATGCAGATAACACCAAACATTGAACAATAGTAAGAAAATATTAACTAAGCTTAAGTAACAGAGGCAAGTGTTAAGGGCAAAGTGAAGGGAATTTTTTCTTTGTATTACAAACTCTCACCCTGAACTTGGAATTTGAACGCTGAATCAGTGATCTAAGAAAGTAGATCAAGACTTATCACTTTCACACAGAAATCTCATACCTATTTATTAAAAAAAAAAAACCCTCACCACCACCACCGTCAAAAAGTATCTAACCATCTGTGTGATCAGCTCCATGACCAGAAACAGAAACTAAAAGACACTTTGGTAAAGGAAGAAACAGTTTCGTAAGTAAGTACTAACTTAGGCCTCCACAGTTTGGTAGCGAAATCAACTAAAACCAGACTAGCTAATTAAAGACAAAATACATTTCAAGGGTACTCTGAATTAGAAGAGGTTGTTTGTATGGTTGTTCTGTACCCCTGAATCTTAAAGGATGGGGAGAAGGAAGATAGGCAATAGGGAGTAGAAGGGTAAGGAGTAAGGAGAAAAAGGTTGGGGAAAAGAGAAAATATCCCTGGTTTTCCACAGATATTTTGTCATCAAAAGATGTGTGACTTCAAAACTACAGCACTCTACATGATTTAAGACATTCCCCCAATGGCCCTATTTTTTCCACTTGAGACTTCTTACAGAAGTTCAACCTGGCAAGGCTATCTGCACAGGAAGCCAAACCATACAGATGAGGGTTCTGTCCAGAGCACAGTGGGCAGCAAGCTTTGAAGTCCTTGGTTGCTCTTATCTGTCCTATAACCAAGAACTACTCTTCTCTCAGAATCAGTTTAAAATAGATAGGTTGGATAATCCATCAGAGGCACATTTTTTTTGGTTTTTTTTTTTAAGCTGTCATATTTTTGCTTGGATTAAGTTGCCAGGTACTTCTGATGCCCAAAATCATGAGAAATAAAATTCACCTACTACCAAAGCAGAAGACATTTCTGACCACTACCACAAACTACAGGGTATGTGAGTATGAACTGGTTTTATCATTATGATAAAAGCTCTTCCCGGCATGAAGCATCACTGAAAATGACAAGTCTTGAGAGAACAAAAGTTACTAAAGTACCGTTGCTCTCAATGCCTCTAGGGAAGAAAGCAGCATGCAAAATACAGTATGGCATCAATAATCCAGCTAGGCTGTTTTGTGAAAATAAGGCTCAAAATCAACAAAATCAAATGCAATGTGCTAAGTTCCTTGTCGTTGGACACATGGAAATTCAAAACAGCATCTTCCAATACTCATAATTAAGAAAGTGCTGACACTGGCATCCATCTCTTGAGGATTAAACTCGTAGCAAGCAGAGAAGAGCCCAGAGCCACATGGAGTGTTTCCATAGGCCCTTTCAGGCTTGTGCACAGAGGCTGGCAAATTAAGTGACCACTGCACTAGTTGCTAAAATGCTGGGAAAACAGACTCAAAATACTCTGTGTTGTTCTGTGTTGATATGTGATTTTTAACTCTATTATGGTCTCAACTTCTATCAAGGATCAGCAGTGAGTACTGAACATGCTAAACTGAAAGATGTCTTGATCATGACTCACTACACTAGTTACTCAACAGTAAGCTATAAACAAATGATGCTGAAAAGTAAACAGAACCCTCACAGACCACCAGCTGAACTAAAAGATATTGGTGGGCATCACTTCTCATGCTCCCAAATGCCAGGTAAACTAAAGCACTTTTAATTTACATCTTAAATGTAAAATAAAAAATTATACTTTGTAAATTAAATTAAAAGTATCAAATGAGAAAACTGAATTAAAAAACATTTCACTCTACCTCCTCCAGAACACTTTATTGTGAACCTGTCATCAACAATGCAAACTCCAATAGGTTCTCTATCCTGGTTGTTTAAAAGGCAAAAGATTACATCAGATCAGCTACTTTCTATGAAAGAAACTACAGCAATCACAGAAGAGGGAAAATTTGAATGACCTCCAAAAAATGCACACTATAAGCAGAGGGGAGTGCACATGAAATCAGTGTCTGTTAGACTCATTACATTTGGATGCACAGTGACAATTCTGGAAACTGTACATGATAAGAGTCACATATATGACTGAAATAACCAGAGTTACATCTTGTATGTGATGATCGGACCTTTAAACAATCCTTAAATTTTCCATGTTTTCATTGGACTTGGAGAAGCTCCTGTTTCAGTCTCCAAATGTGGTAACGAAAGTTTATGAAGTGTAAGGATTGAAATAAAAGTGAGTCTGACAGCTGGCTAATCTACCAGAGTGGGTCAATGAGGAGCTGGGGAACAGGGAAACTGATGGGGAGGAGTGGGATCCATGGTTGCTTTTCCCTTCATTTCAGAAGTCAGTTCTCTTTCAATGTAGTGTCTGTTACATTGCTTTCCCTTTTTTTTTTTCAGTCCATTTCTGAAATTCATAACAGCATAGCCTTTTGATACTTACTGGTCAACCCAACCAGTACTGTTGCCAAGCAACAAGTGTTTCTCGAGAATCTGAATGCATCAACTCTTCCGTGGCTGTGAGTTCTTCGCGGCTCCCCGTTTTCTCTTGTTTCTGAGCGGGGTTTGTTTTCCTGGATTGTACACACAGGGTCAGGTGGAATGGAGTTCCAAGTCACTCTGTGCTCCGCAGCATCCCGATTTCTTTCTCACATAACCTCCTGACACGTTTGCAGCTGTTCTGTGGCAGAAAGACAATCTCCGTGTGCAGGCAGTGAGCTTGCTTTCTTCACCTTTGACCCTGGCCATGGTGTTGGGCGTATCCCTGAGTGCAGCTGTCCTGCAGGATTCACTTCCTAGTACACCGAGATTTCCTAGGTTTCCTCAGAGTAAGCCCCCAGTTGCATCACCACCGACTGTGATGTGGCTTTGGATGCCTGAGGCTGAGTTGATTCTGGTGGATGTCTGACCTCGCTTAACCAGACTCATCTACTGTATTGCCATTCACACCCAGGCTGTCCAACCTTCATACAGCTGAGCCAAGTTATCTAGATTAGTTGCTTCCTTAATGACATAGTCAACCTGTGAACATAGGTAGGAGAAAAGTGAAACCACTGAGAACTTGCAAGGTCAGTTTATATTCAAATTGTGTAAGTTGTCTCCAAGTAAGCGCTAGTCAACCCAATCACCCAAAGAAAGATTTGGCTGAAACATGGTAAAAAGGTGATGTTCTCCATGACCACAGAGGATCCACAGGCTGAGTGTCTTAGGAAAGTCAGAAGCCTTAGAGAAGCATAGCGCTCATAAGCAGCCTACCCATCCCCCATCATTATTTGTTCTCAGGGTTATACCATGAAATGTTATTATGTGTAGAACAAAACAATGACAAAAGTGAGTGCAAGAAATAGTCTAGGTAAGAGTATGACTAGCTACACTTTCCTGTAACTTTGAACAGCTCAGTGGTAAAGTACCTGCCTAGTGCCTGTAAAGATCTATGTTCAATTCCCAGCACCTAGGAGTGGGAGGATGCCATACAGACACACACAACTAATAATAGGGAAAAATGGACAAGAACACACATTCGTATGACATATTCGTGGGATTAAAGAGTCTACACCTCCAAAAACTGTCATCCTCTATCTGAAACTTTCAAATCTTTAAAGTAAGAATTAACTTGAGTTTGGTGGATGATTAGAGCAGTCATATACCTTAAATTTCTTTCTTTGGGGGGGGGGGTTCTCTGTGGCTTTGGAGCCTGTCCTGGATCTAGTTCTTGTAGACCAGGCTGGCCTTGACCTCAGAGATCTGCCTGCCTCTGCCCCCCGGGTGCTCAGATTAAAGGTGTGTGCCACCACCACTGTCCGGCACACCTTAAATTTCTATGGAAGACATTGCCTAAAAGGAAAGTCCTAAGTAGTGAAGAGTCAAGTCATGAGCATTTGACAACTTGAGAACAATGTTACTAATAACCTTCTGACTCCTGAATATAGGTTTAGGGGCTGATTCCTCTTTTTGTTACAGAAAAACAAGAGAAAGAGTAAGAGACTGTGCATGAGCACAGCAGAGGACATAAGGAGGTCAGAGGAGAACTTGAGTGAATTGGCTTTCTTTATCCCACCATGTGAAATCAAGGATTGAAGTTAGGTTATCAAGCTTTTGTGGCAAGTACCCTTACCCACTGAGCCGTTCTGCTAGCCCGAGGGCCTTATTTCTTGATTAAATAAAGAAACGGGTAAATGAGATCCTTGAACCTACCAGCAGCATTATAACAGTTTAAGCTTAAAAAATAGTCACCTGGAACTCACCAAGGCCAGCTGGCCTGGGTCTGAAAAAACCTGGGATAAAACCGGACTCACTGAACATAGTGGACAATGAGGACTACTGAGAACTCAAGAACAATGGCAATGGGTTTTTGATCCTACTGCACGTACTGGCTTTGTGGGAGCCTAGGCAGTTTGGATGCTCACCTTACTAGACCTGGATGGAGGTGGGTGGTCCTTGGACCTCCCACAGGGCAGGGACCCTGATAGCTCTATGGGCTGACAAGGGAGGGGGAGGCAAATGGGAGGCAGTGGTGGGGAAGAGACTGAAATCTTTAATAAATAAACGGAAAAAAAAATAGTCACCTGCTCAGCAACTGACATCCTCCTGTTTGGATCAACATCTCGACCCTCTAGCTTGGCTTTCACTCTCTTCCACACACTCACTGCATAGGAGTTTCTCTCTTGTACAGCTATAAAGCAAAAACACATATTAGTCAAGCCAATCTTTATTTAATATAGAATTATAAGGCATCCATATTCTAGCTGATTACCTTTCCCTGTTTTAGGATCTCTGACAGCCTTTTTGGGACTACAAGCAATGTTCTTGCCAGTTCCTGGGATGGTGCTTGGTGGAGTATCTGCTGATGTAGCCAGATTTTTCTGAATCAGTTTTTTAGCATTCTGAGACATGACATCAGGCTGAGTCTTCTGGCCAGTGTTACTCCGGACAGCTACAGAGAAAGAATTGGTGGCTCAATTTGCATGCAAACAGAAACAGGGGTGGGGGTGGCAGCAGCACACAAACAAGGAGATGGCCGATAGCAAGTACTCCACAGTACTCAACCTTGAAAAGTTTATGATGGTAAAAGTTCTTATCCCTTGACATAACAATTATGTTCCTAAAAATACAATTTCTCAACAGTGGGATTCTCAATAGATGAATCTGAACAACATAACGATCTTCACTACACAATGATAAACAGTGGCAGTCAACACTTCGAGCAACTAGGGCATTAAAAGCCAGAATGCAATTGTAATTCCAGTGCAAGGAAGGCAGAGACAGTGGATCTCTAGGGCTTACTGGTCAGCCAATCTGTGAACCCAGGTAAGGTGCAGTGAGAGACCTTGCCTCAAAAAACAAGGTACAGGGCTGGAGAGATGGCTCACCAATTAAAAACACTGGCTAATTTTCCAGAGGTCCTGGGCTCAAATCCCAGCACCCATATGGCATCTCATAAATGTAACTATCTAGTTCCAAAGGATTCAATACCTTCTTCCTGCCTTCCTTGGCAATGTAGGCAGACAAACACTAAAAATTAAAACCTTTAAAAAAAAAGTCGGGCAGTGGTAGAGAACACCTTTAATCCCGGCACTCGGGAGGCAGAGGCAGGCAGATCTCAAGGACTTCAAGGCTAGTCTAGTCTACAAGATTTAGTTCCAAGATGCAAAAGGCTGTTACACAGAGAAACCTTGTCTGCATGACAGTGTCAGGTCCCCTGGAACTGTAGTTAAAAACAGTTGTACAAACAGTTGTGAGTTGCTATGTGGGTTCTGGGAATTGAACCTGGGTTCTCTGGAAGAGCAGTCAGTGCTCTTAACTGCTAAATCATCTCTTCAACCTAATACTTAGGATACTTTTTATTTTTAAAAGATAGCATCTCACTGCTAAGCCTGGTTGGCCTAGAACACACACAGAGATTCGCCTGCATCTGCCTCCTGGGAACTGGATTTAAGGTGTAGCCATCAGCCTTGCTGCTGCTGCTTCTACTCCAGTATATTTTGGCCATGGTCTTTCTCCTACTCCAACTTCCCCCAGATAGATT
Organism: Microtus ochrogaster; assembly: GCF_000317375.1. Classification (NCBI taxonomy): domain Eukaryota; kingdom Metazoa; phylum Chordata; class Mammalia; order Rodentia; family Cricetidae; genus Microtus; species Microtus ochrogaster. The sequence continues at coordinate 9,917,892 of NC_022015.1, forward strand.
TATTCATTCATTCATTCATTCATTCCCTCCGCCTGTCCCTCTGTCCTTCCCTCCCTCCCTCCCTCCCTTCCCAATGCACATAAAAAGGATGGATGGATGGATGGATGGATGGATGGATGGATGGATGGATGGATGGATGGATGAAGATGTCAGCATAGCTTGATATACTTTTAGGACATTAATTAATTTTACATTAAGCCATTACCAATTTAACATTAACTGGGAAAATCCAACAGAAAATCACACTCACAAAATGATCTATTGTGAATATATTATTATTTAAAAAATGTAGAAAAAAAGCCAGGTGGTGGTGGTGCATGCCTATAATCCCAGCACTCGGGAGGCAGAGGCAGGTCGATCTCTGAGTTTGAGGCCAGCCTGGTATACAGAATGAGTTCCTGGACAGGCAGTTCTCTCCCACAGAAAAACCTTGTCTCAAAAACAACAAATAAAGGGCTGGAGAGATGGCTCAGTGGTTAAGAGCACTGCCTGCTCTTCCAAAGGTCTTGAGTTCAATTCCCAGCAACCACATGGTGGCTCACAGCCATCTGTAATGAGATCTGGTGCCCTCTTCTGGCCTGTAGGAATGCATACATGCAGAACACTGTATACTTAATAAATAAATAAAAAAAACAACAAATAAATAAAAGAAGAAGGGGGGGGACCCTACAGATGCACACAGTAGCTTTCATGGCTTACTTTGAAATGAAAGATTCCAAACAGATTTTTCTATTCTAATTCTACTATTCTAAAGTACCAACAAGAAAAAAAAGTTAGATCTTAAAAGTCTGAAGCCGACTTCAGAAGTATGTAGTAGACACCTTCAACTACAGACACTTGGGAAGCAGAGAGATCTCCAAGAGTTCAAGGGCAGTCTAGTCCATATACCAAGTTCCAGGACAGTCACAGCAATGTAGAGATATATCAAAATAAATAAAAAGTGAAGAAGTAAGTAAGTAAATAAAAAGAAGAAAGTCTGAGACCATTTAAGTCCCAGATTTGCAAGCCTCCTGCCTTGGCCTCCCAAGGACTGGGATTATAGGCATACACTACCATACTTGACCTTAGCTATTCTTTATAAGGAAAATCAATCCATTTATTTTAAATTCAGAACAATATAAAATTCTTATTTTAAATATAGAACAATATTAAATTCTGTTACATTTGCTGATTGTTTTCTTTTTCAGTTTGGTTTGTTTGTAAAGATTTCATTGGATTTAGTGTGTGCGCGCGCATGCGCGAGTGTGGGTGTGCACGTGCCTGCACACCCAAAGAGAGCAGAGTGGGCACTAGATCTCTTGGAACTGGAGTTACAGGAAATTTTGAGTTAGGAACTGCTCCCATCTTCTGCAAGAATGGTAAAAGCACTCACTAGTCTTTTGTCTTGTTTTTTTGTTTGTTTGTTTGTTTTGAGACAGTCTTACTATTAGGTCAGACTGGTCTTAAACTCACAATCTTTTGCCTCACTCTCTCCAGTACAGACATTAGAAGCATGTACAACCAGGCCTAGCTCTTAAGATAAAATCTTTCTTTTTTTTGAGACAAGGTTTCTCTGTATAGACCTGGCTGGCCTTGAATTCAGAGATCCTACCTCTGCCTCCAGAGTTCTGGGATTAGGCGTATGCCACCAACACCACCCAGCTAAAATAAACTTTTAAACCACCACCATGCTTAAAGAATATTTTACAATACATGTATTTCTGTTATTTAAGTCCTTTTAATGATAATTATTGAGCCTGGTTATATGACAGTGTTAAAGACTCCTTTAAAAGGTAGTGACTATAAACACAATAGACCTTCACCCATCCCTAAGCACCTAAACCTGTATGTATAAACTGTCAACATATGAAGATTGACCTCTTTCTTTCATACCTGCAGCAAAGGATGGCTGGTAAGTAGCAGATGATGTTGGACTTGAACATTCGTTTGCTGCGTCGGTGACTAAGGGTGATGCAAAACTCACTAAATTATTATAGATACTGAAATACAAAATTTATGAAACATTTATTTATGAAATGTTTTTATCAGATAACTATTTACAAATACATCAGTAAATACTTAGGCTTTGCTTCTACGTCATGAGAGTTGACCCTTACCTTTGGCTTTGTGTCTTCAGTTCTTTCAAGGTTGGAGTGATTTCCTGCAGCATTTCAACATGTTCTTGACTTCGAACTTGACCCATGGCCTGGACTAACGTGAACAAAACTGTCTGAATGTTGTCTTGCCATGATTTGTATTCAGCCAGGAACTGTCTGACACTGCTCTCATAGGGGATATCTTCAGCATCTGCCAGAGCAGCCTCTTCATCCTGCCACCAATACACAATCCATTAGTAACAGACTTGTTTGTTCAAGCAATTCCTCTCAAGACAGTCAGTCACCTTGTGATCAAGAGGTAATAAATGATCTAAATGTCACTGTGTTTGATCTGCCTATATGTCAGTTTCTTATATTTACAGGATCTTTATTTCTAGTACCAAAGAAATATCAAAATGATGAAGTACTTTAGTCTTTTTAGGGAATGGATTTTCTTATTAATCATACTAAGTAGAGCACTGGAAGAAGAGACAGTAGTTAATTCACTTCGGAGAAAAGCTTTATTTGTTTGGAGACACAAGTGGGGAAGAAGAAACTAAAAACCAAAATAGCTGTTCCATTGGACACTAACTTCATCTATTTAAGCCTCAGATACTCTTTGTAAAAAAAAATCATGTCTGCTTTAGAAAAAAAAAACAGTTGCTGAAAACACATTCTGACCTAGTTACAAACAAGTTGCAAGATGTAAATTGAGAAGTTATTTTTTTATGACAAAGTGTCACATCTTTACACAAAGATATGACCTATAAGGTCTTGAGTCAGGAAACTATGTCAGTGAGATGCATTACCTTAGCCATGGCTTTCAGGAGATGCTTGACATCCCCAAGCTGCCGGTTATGACCTGTGAGCACAGTCTTTACACTGTCCACTAAGCTCTGGATGGTCTCACAGACGGTCTCTATCTGTTGCTCCTTCTCTGTCTGAACAGCCCTCTGGGTGGACATATCCTGGGTCAACTGTTTGTGTGCTGACAGAAGCCACTCAGAACTGCCAATGGGATGTTCAAGAGTCGTGTCCTAAATAGAATAAGCATTAATTGGAACAATTTGTTATATTACTTAGTCTTAAATAATCACAACTTTAATTTGTGCTGCTGGCCTTATTATTTTTAATACTTCTAGTTAGTTACTCCCACAGGACTTACCACTCTCTGTAACAAACGAAGCTCTAACTCAGAGACTGAACTGTTGAACTGTGACGCAAATGAACACATCTGCTGACATCTTTTGATTAGTTCAAATAAGGTGGCATCCAGGCTTAAGGCTTCTGCAGTTCTTGTTCGTAGACTTTCAAAATGAATGATGTTGCTGCAGAGAAAAGTGACCTGTGAAGAGAGAACCCACACAGGGTGGGGAAGGAGACTGATGATGTGAAAAACAATACTCCCTATGCATTTTAGAATCTGAGTGAGAACTGGTTCTGAGAACATAAGACTCTTATGAAAACACACCAATTATTTACAAAGGCTGTTAAGTAGTGCACATCAGTATTCCTAGATCTGAAATAGCAAAAACCACCTAAACACAAAATTCTAATGCTTCCATCATCTTAAAACAATCACGGTAGGTTCAGGATGCAGTACCTGGTTTGCTCTCTGGCTCTCTTTGAGAACAAGATTTCTTCTTTCAGCTATTGTTGCTTCAAAATCTTGTAGTACTGGTGCCAGTGCAGGATTGGCACCACCTGCCCACTTCAGCCGCTGCTCAATACTTGCTTCAAGGGCTGCTAGTTTCTCCTGTAAAAGTCAGCAGAATCCCGAGCCCTTATCACACTCTCCACTCTATGTTAAACATTTTATGATCAGTCAGAGTCAGAAGAAACAAGGACAGGCATGCTTAATTTAGAAAACACCTCAAACACCTTTGTTTTGAAGTTAATCTTGATCTTTTTTTACTTTATTTATTTTTATTTTATGTACATTGTTGTTTTGCCTGCATGTATGTCTATGTAAGAGTGTCAGATTTTGGAGTAATAGTTGTGAGCTGGGAATTGAACCTCGGTCTTCTGGAAGAGCAGTCAGTGCTCTCAACCCCTGCACAATTTCTCCAGCCCATTCACCCTGATTTTGCTTGTATATTTAAGGGTCAAAGCCATCAGGAAGAAAAGATTTTTAATCTCCCTGTTGTTTTTTTTTTTTTGGGGGGGGGGTCCCAAGACAAGGTTTCTCTGTAGCTTTGGAGCCTGTTGTGGAACTAGCTCTTGTAGACCAGGCTGGCCTTGAACTCAGATCTGCCTGCCTCTGTCTCCTGAGTGCTGGGATTAAAGGTGTGCACCACCACCACCAAGCAATTTATTTTCTTGACATCTATAGCACTTTCATGTTCTTAGGATTTTTTTTTCAGTGTTTATTACTGTCGTTTTTTTGTTTGTTTGTTTGTTTGTTTGTTTTTTTAGTTTTTCGAGAGAGGGTTTCTCTGTAGCTTTGGAGCCTGTCCTGGCACTAGCTCTTGTAGACCAGGCTGGCCTCGAACTCACAGAGACCCACCCGCCTCTGCCTCCCAAGTGCTGGGATTAAAGGCATGTGCCACCATCGCCCGGCCCGTTTTTTTTTTTTAAGTTTTTAAAAAATTAAACACGAACAGTTTCCAGGATAGCCTGGGCTACAGAGTAAGAACCTGTCTCCTCTATGCCAAAAGAGGAGAGAAAAAAAAAGTCCAAACATTGCTGGAGATGTATGAAACTGAGGAGTAACCTCTGTTGTCTAGCAAGTATGAGACCATATGTTCAATTCTTAGCACAGAAAAATAAGTTTAAGAATTAAAAAAAGGGGCTGGAGAGATGGCTCAGCGGTTAAGAGCATTGACTGCTCTTCCAAAGGTCCTGAGTTCAATTCCCGGCAACCACATGGTGGCTCACAACCATCTGGAATGAGGTCTGGTGCCCTCTTCTGCCCTGCAGACACACACACAGACAGAATATTGTATACATAACAAATAAATAAATGTTTAAAAAAAATTTAAAATACAGCCAGTCAATGGGTGGTGGCACACACCTCTAATCCCAGCACGAGACCTCTGAGGGTGTTTTTTTTGTTTTGTTTTGTTTTGTTTTGTTTTTTTGTTTTTTCGAGACAGGGTTTCTCTGTGGCTTTGGAGCCTGTCCTGGAACTAGCTCTGTAGACCAGGCTGGTCTCGAACTCACAGAGATCCGCCTGCCTCTGCCTCCCAAGTGCTGGGATTAAAGGCGTGCACCACCATCGCCCGGCTTTTTTTTTTTTTTTTTTTCAAGACAGGGTTTAGCTTTGGTGCCTGTCCCAGAACTAGCTCTTGTAGACCAGGCTGGCCTCAAACTCCCAAAGATCCGCCTGCCTCTGCTTCCCGAGTGCTGGGATTAAAGGCGTGCGCCACCACCGCCCAGCTAGACCTCTGAGTTTGAGGCCAGCCTAATCTACAGAAAGAGTTGCAGGACAGTCAGAGCTATACAGAAACCCTATCTCAAAAAACCAAACATACAAAAAAAAAAAATTAAAAATACTATATTAGTATTGCATTTCATATTATACTATTAAATTATATAATCAGAAATGTCACCAACTATCTGAGTTATATACCTAAGTCTTCAAGTCCAGCGTTATTTAAAAAAAAAAAAATAACTAGTTTGCTTTCAACACATCTGAAAGCATATAACCAATAACAATCATTTAGAAACATGCCTGCTGCCTTGAACATATTAAACCCTTTATCTACAGAAGCAAACAAGTTTCAAAGTAAACAGTGAAATCATTACTGTAAGAGTCCCTGGCCTTGGAGAGTAAGAGGGGGAAAAAAATTAATCTATTTGTTCTCTTATGAGAGAAAGAAGGTATGGTGTTAAAAGAGTGGGAGGTGGAGGCTTTGGAGGAGATGAGGGAGGGAAAACTGGCCAAAATAGATTCTATGAAAAGCTCTTCATTTTCACTAAAAACAAAAAAAACTTAAAAAATTAAAATGAAAGTGAAAGGGGATTATGTTATACTCCCTTGGCTTAGAAGTCAAAGACAGACACAGATACAATCAACGTCACTAGTTAGTTACTTGGCAAATCAGAATGTGCTAATAGCAAGACAGTCAAACTCACCTGAACAGTCCCAATCGAAGTCTCAATCTGACTGAGAGCATGCAGTTTCTTCTTCATGCTGGTCAGGATTGCAGACCGAGGTGGAGTGACTGACATGGCTTGTGGTCTATTGATAAGGAGGTCTTCGTGTTGCCACTATTTAAAGAAAAAAGGAATGTAGTACTAGTAGAACAAAACTTCAGATAAATAAGCGAAGGGTAGCATGAGGTAAGTAAGACTGGGAGAAGACAGAAAATTGAGTGGCAGTGAAAGGACCATTAGTCAGTGAAAGTATCACATCCAACTGAGAAGTTCCCTGACATGAAAATGGCTAGTAAACCTCAGAGATCACTAATACAGTCAAACAGGAATTCTTAAGATAGCTGGTAAGTCTTATATTAGGTAGGCATGCCCAAAGACAACTGACCTTTCCAGATCTAGTGGCATAAACCTGTAATCCCAGCACTTGCCAAGACTGAGACAGGAGGATAACAAGTTTCAGGACAGCTTGAGCTACATTTAAAAACAAGATAACTTTAAAAAAGTATACTTTGTCTTTATGATGTGTGTGTCAATCTCTAGGTAAAAGGATGCAGTGAAATTAGTTTTGGGTCTGGTAGGATTGTCTAGCAAGGAGACTAGACAGAAAAAGAACTCTTCACACTATCAAACCATTTTTCTTTTTTAATGTTTTGACAGTCATTTGGGCTACAACTAATACAGGAGCTGGGGGTATAGTTTAGTGATGCATCTAACATAATGTGTAAGGCCTTGGATTTGATTCCTAGCACCAAATAGCAGATGATAATCTAATAGTTACACATTATGCTTACAGTTTAAGTGTGCCCAAATTTAAAAATGGAGAGGATTCCTAACAAGTTTCCCTTAACGTTAACTGTCAATTTAAAATTTTTGGCATTTGTTTTTTATTATTATTACTATGATTTTAGACAAGGTCTCATATAGCTAAGGCTGGCCCCAAACTTGCTACATAGCCAAGGATGAACTTCAACTTCTGATCCTCCTGCCCAAACAAGTGTGTACCACCAAATCCAGTTTATGCAGTACTGGACTTTGTACATGCATTGCCAACTAACATTCCCAATCTCAGCACTGATAAGTTTTAAGGTAATAACATCCAAAATGTACATTATTTCAAAGCATAAAACATTTTTGTAATTCATGAAGCATTACCCCACCCACCCCACAGACAATGTGTGAGAAGCAGGACTATTAATACACAACTAATATGAAGTAAGAAAATAGCTAGTGAAAATAAAACCACCAATAGAAGAAAGACAGTTTCAGTGACCAAAGTGAAACAAAATAACCACTGCTTATGCCAAAACTGATTCCAAAAACTAACATGCTCCAATGCCTTTAACTTTGATGCTATTGATATTGTCAAAGCCTATATTTATCAAAGAATAAATAAGGAAGCCATCCCTCAGTCACACTGTGCATACCATCTTCACAGATAGTTGCCTAATCCTCACAAGTCATCTTCCACAAGGGATAGCACCCCTCTATCTATAGGTAGGATATCAGAACTAGGTTTGGTTAGAACCTAATCTGTTATCCCAAAGCCAGTGCTAACATGAGAAAATAAGTATCTATAAGCAGTTTTGAAAATAAAGGCAGATTTACTTAGATCCAAAGCTATATATTGTATTTGAAAGCATCATAAAACCTATTTAAAGTAAATTTAATCATGATCCAATAATACAGGATGAAGATCAACCTATATCATGAATAAATACAACTGTTACAAATTATATTCATGATCAATACTCATTGTTACTCAATACATTAACTGAAACACAAAAATAATCCTGAAAGTATTCACTTTGGTTTGGCACAGTTGAGGCAGTTTATATATATATATTTTAAATATGTATTTATTTATTTATTTATTTATTTATTTATTTATTTATTTAT
>NC_022015.1:9926060-9928280 GCF_000317375.1 Microtus ochrogaster
TTGTGAGCCACCATGTGGTTGCTGGGAATTGAACTTTGGAAGAGCAGGCAATGCTCTTAACCACTGAGTCATCTCTCCAGCCCTATATATATATTTTTTACACTGGCATACATGAGTATAAGGAAAACCACACTAAACAGCAAACTGCTCACCTGGAACATGGCGATGTGCAGCTGCACCCGCTGTAAGCTTGTTTTACAGGAAGAAATGCTGGTTTCCAGTCTGCGCACCAGGTCATGCTTCTTCCAGGCTGTATCATAGGAGCTAGCTAACACAGTAGCCCTGTTCATAACCAACTGTGAGAACTTCCCTACCTGGATGTTGTGCTCTACAGCTTTCTTACACAGATCATCTACAGAAACTTTGCTTTCAGCACCAAAGTCCTTTGCCTCCACCTGAGCGATGATGTCTACACCTAGGGCACTGATAAAGCTACACAGTGTGAGCCCAAGGGCTTGGTTTGGAAGTCCTATCAAGAGCTGCCTTACAAAGTCAGCTGTAAAGGCCTTGATAGGCTTGGCCATTTGGTCTTCACTGAAGCAAGAGTTTCTAAAGAGGCTTTTCACATTGACAATCTGCACAGGTCCGTTAACTGTATTTTGATCTTCAAGTGAACTTGATCCTAAAAAACAAAAATCATCTTAAAACAGATCCTGAATGTTAAGATTAAACTGCTTATCTGAAGCACTGAGAATTCACATGTGTGCAAATAAAACAAGCCTGCTCCATCACAATCCCTTCGAAAGTGCTAACACAGCCTAACCCAGTATGCTAATATTACCTGACAACGTTTTAGAAAAGGTACCACAGAGCCGGAAGAACTCCTTTATCGTCTGTAGTCTTTTTAAAAAGAAAATCTCTTCTAGCACCTGACGGTGATTATCATCATCAAAAAAATTGACTTGGGTACTCCTGGCTTCCCGGATAATATCAATCTTCCTCCAAGCTACAGGAATTTCCATCTTGTTTAACTATGCAAAAAGAAAGAAGGAATGTTCACTTTCCTGTAAATGACTACTACACTTAACACCTTTCATAAAACCAAGTTAATGTTTACCTTTTCAACTAATAAGCCAAAAGCAGTTTCAACTTGAGCAAACATGCCATCAAATGCTACCAAAAGCATCTGGCCAGCTGACATTTTTGGTGTTTCATCAACTGAACCATTTCTTGGTTGAATTAATTCACCATACTGAGCATGCAGCATTCTAGAGAAAAAGAAAAGGGTATTAAAAACCTCACCTGAAGGAGAATTTGTTTGGGGCACACAAAAGCCTGTAAGTCTCAGAGCTGCTGTGCAAAGTCTACAGAGGCTAGTATTATGAGAACTGCTATGAGAAAATAGTATTTAGTGCATTATAAAAATCCATGACTTCAGTTTTAATAATATGTAATAACTACTTATGTGACCTAAATTTTACAAAAGTGTGAGTGATACCTTAAAAATTACTGCATTAATATATAAGACTGTCAAGAATAACCTAATTCTAAAGTATAGACCTATAGAAATTGTCAGGTGCAATGGTGTCATAGCCAGGCAATTGGAACTAACTTTAGACAGTAATGGAAGTACCTGCCACTTGGAATATGCAGTTTTGAATTATGCACATTTCAAAACTTAGAAAAAAAATTTGAGCATGGCAGATGACAACTTTCATAAACAGCAAGGCATGGTGCTACATGACTATGAACCAACAATGGGAGGACAAGACAGGGGGATCCTGCAAGTACAGCCAATCAGTGACTCTTACAATTTTCAAAATAAAATAAAATAAAATAAAGAAAAGAAAGGCAGAACAATACAGCAAGACACTTGACATCAACCTCTAGCTTCTACATGTACAGACATGGGCACATGTACTTGCATTCACACACCCAAACACACAGCAAATAAAGTGAGATCTGAAATTCAGTAAAAGATATGCCGAGGGGCTGGAGAGATGGCTCAGAGGTTAAGAGCACTGACTGCTCTTTCAGAGGTCCTGAGTTCAATGCCCAGCAACCACATGGTGGCTCACAACCATCTGTAATGAGATCTGGTGCCCTCTTCTGGCCTGCAGGCATGGAGGTTGAACACTATGTACATAATAAGTAAATATTTAAAAAAAAAAAAAAGATACGCGGCAGGGCGCTGGTGGCGCACGCCTTTAATCCCAGCACTTGGGAGGCAGAGGTAGGTGCATCTCTGTGAGTTCGAGACCAGCCTGGTCTACAAGAGCT
>NC_022015.1:9928380-9935087 GCF_000317375.1 Microtus ochrogaster
AAAAAAAAAAAAAAAAAAGATACGCCAATTTAAGCCAACTTGGGGGAGGGGGGCAGAGGGAAAGCGAGGCGGGGACAGGGTTTCTCTGTAGTTTTGGAGCCTGTCCTAGAAATCACTCTATAGACCAGGTTGGCCTTGAACTCAGAGGTCTGCCCGTCTCAGCTTCCAGAATGCTGCGATTAAAGACGTGCGCCACCACTACCCAGCTTAAGTCAAATTTTTAACCATTGCTTAAAATGATGATACTGCTGTTATGTGAATATTTTAAACAACTTTTAGCTGGTACCTGTCTACGTTATTATACTCTTATGAAGCTACAGCTAAAAAGTAACAGGGGAAAAAAGAGAATTTCTAAATGCAGCACTGACATGGAGGAATTGTTCCTACATTTTTGTTGAAAGATATGTTCATATTTTGTATTTCCTGTATTATTTAAAAAAAAAATCATAGGGGAAAAATACTTCAAAATAACTAAAGGGGAGGCTGTTAGAATGGCTAGATAAAGGCAGATCCTATCAGGTTATCAAAACCCCATGACCTGAGTACATTCCACAGAACCCAAAAAAGGTAGAGACATGCAACCGACAAAGTAGTTCCTTTGACCTATATATGTGTACAGTGGCAAGAGAACCTCCCATACATAATAAAAATTAAACAAGGGAAAGAATGTAAACCAGAATGAGCAGATGCAGACATCACATGTGAGGGAAAAAAAAAATCTTCACTCCTTCCTTTGCCATGTAAGGAATTTGCAATTCCCATGTAAGGAAATCAAGTGGGCATTATTTCTGTCCCTCCATGCCCCTCACCCAGTTATATTTTCTGCAGTGAATTCAATGTCAGAATGCCAAAGAAAGAGATCCTAAATCTCTAGACTAGCAAGGGGGCATAGGGCTCAGTCACAACAACAATGTAGATCTGGAGAGCTATGTAACCTTAATGAGTTCCAAAGTCCAACTGTCTTTCTGGATTATAGAAAAGCATACAATGTTTAATCTCCCAAACATAAATATGAACTAAATTAAAACTTTGTCTGATGTGGGGTACCCATTTCATCAGTCAAGTTCACCTCAGATGCTTCAATGGCTTAAAAAAAAACTCACACTGAGAGCTGGTAAAAGAGCTCATGGGCTAAAGGTACTTGTCAAACAAGCCCAACAACCTAAGTTAGGCTCCAGAACCCATGTAAAAGTGGAAGCAGAGAACTGACTCTATAAATATGCCTTCTGACTTCTGCATGTGCACCAGAGCACCCCAACCCCCAGACACACAAATAGCAAAAAATAAAACAACCCAAAACATGCACTGAACTTTATGCATATACATGTAGCTATAGCAACAAAAGGGCAGTGGTGTGCACAACAAAGACCTGTATAAAGCTACTAAAGGGAACAGACACTAAAATGAGTATGTGTTATTAGCGAAATACAAGCATGTTCCGTGACTTTCCCACTGCCCATTTCATGACACTGCTATTGTACTATAAGCAATAAACATGCAAGTAAGGTCAGACAAGAGATGAACTTGCACGTAACTGCAGACAATCTCTAATGAATCTGTAATTATTATGAAGTAATGGATTTGTTTTTTTAAAGGCATGAGCATATATCAGTAATCAGATCTGTCCTAAAAATTGAAAGTAAGTTTAATTAGGTTAGAGCTCAGAATCTCATTACCTGGCTGCCTCCTAATTCCTACCACCTCTCTTTTTCTCTGACAGGATGACTCAAACTGGCCATGTCCTTGCCTTAGTCTTCAAGGCCCTGGTATTACAGTCATGTGTCACCGCTGCTGATCTGCCAGCTGGCTAGCACGCTTACCTGGCAACATCGATATAATGAGCATGGGTTTCTTCTTCAAGTCCCATGGCTGTGTTTCGTAAGTAGGCTTGAAGCGACTCAACTAGAGTCTGCAGAGGAACTCCGTCAGTTGTCTGCTCAATGAGACTGTCTAGCTCATGTAGCATACTTTCTAAGGTGCATTCCCCCTTCATTAAACATCTAAGTGCTTCTGGGAATATGATTTGCCGGAAATTTGAATTTAATTCCTATAAAGAGAATATATATATATATATATTAATGTTTCTCCAAATTTTAGATAAGTTATACATTTGATAATGCACTCCCATAAATTAAAAACAACTCATACAGGGCATTGTGGCACACACTTGTAATCCTAACATTCAGGAAGCAAAGTCAGAGGAACTGCTGCAAGTTTAAGGGTTGCCATAAATCTGAGATAGACTACATGGTAAATTCCAGACCAGCCAAGGCTACAAAGAGAGACCCTGCCTCCAAAAACTAAAAACTATTAGGCTGGGTTTTAATCTTAGCTCTTGGGATTAGGAGGCAGAGGCAGGAGTTCCAGCCCAGCATGGGCTACATGGTGAGAATACAGGCCAGCCAGAGCTGCATGAGATCCCGTCTTAAAAAAAAAAGTATATAAACCTACACTCTGAGCCGGGCGTTGGTGGCGCACGCCTGTAATCCCAGCACTCGGGAGGCAGAGGCAGGCGGATCTCTGTGAGTTCGAGACCAGCCTGGTCTACAGAGCTCGTTCCAGGACAGGCTCCAAAGCCGCAGAGAAACCCTGTCTCGAAAAACCAAAAAAAAAAAAAAAACCTACACTCTGGCCAAACTACTCCTGTCTTTAATCCCAGCACTCAGGAGGCAGAAACAGGTGGGTCTCTGTGAGTTTGAGGCTAGTCTGGTCACAAAGTGAGTTCCAGGACATCCAGGGTTGTTAACACAGAGAAAACAAAACCCCACCTCAAAAAATTTAAAAAAACATATAAAAAGGGAAATGAGACCCCAACTCAAAAAACAAACCAAAAAAATTATACAAAGCCACACTCTGGTCGGACAGTGGTGGCACGCGTCTTTAATCCCAGCACTCAGGAGGCGGATCTCTGAGTTCAAGGCCAGCCTAGTCTACAGAGTGAGTTCCAGGACAGCCAGGGTTGTTAACACAGAGAAACCTTGTTTCAAAAAATTAAAAAGCAAAACAAAAACAAAAGACCTATGCTCCAATCCTTATTTTAAATGGATGCTTAAGATATATTCAACAGTTGAATTAACTGCAAACCTCACCCCATCACTGCTTTATGTGCACACAATTTTAAGCAAGACCCCAACTTAGAAAACTCGGGCCTTGTCTTTCCTGATGATCTGTTCTGCTGCTGCGTTGTTTGTTGAAGTTGTTATTTTAAGACTTAATTTCAAAACTGAGGATGACCTTAACTTTCTGATCTTCCTGCCTCTACTTTCTGAATACTGGGATTATAGGCATTTGCAACCAATGTTATGTGGTTCTAGGGATCAAACCCAGAGTTCCTTGCAGGCTAAGCAAGCATTCTACCAACCGAACTATGTTCCTAACCCAACTTATAAAATGTATACATGTTCACCTGCAGGGATGTGTATACTCCGTTGGCTAAATGAACAGCTTCAGATGCTTCTACTGGGTTGGGAATATCCAAGTCCTGTGGTACCAGATGGCACTGCTTCAGTAACTGCACCAAACAGGTGACATTTCCACTCATACTACACAGTTCCTCCAGGAACCAGGCTCCATCCCGGGATGTCAGATCAACCAGTTGCTCCCCAGCACTTGAAGCTGCACCTTCCATCATAAGGTTGCGCCTATGTGGGCAATAAAAACAGATTTGATTAGGTGTTATATAGACTACAGAACAGTTAAAAACCTGAAACAAAGTGACTCAAACACAAGCCAAAACTAATAGTATTCTAAATTTGGGATTAAAACAAAACAATGATCTAATATGAAGCATGCTAGCTCACCTTGTAAGAGTACAAAGGGCAGAAATGATGACACTTGCTAGACTCAGAGACCCTTCTTCTCCATTCTCGTGAAGGAAAACTTTAATGCAACGCTCAATTTCTTTTAACTGATCTTCACAAACTGGCACAGTGACAGCTTCTTGTTTCAAGCGTTCCACTTGTCTAATCAGTCTGCTGTTTATGTCTGCTGCATACCGCTGAAGGGTCATTTCAGTGGCAGTGATAAACTGACACACTGTTGGAGGTGGTTGAGGAGCATACTGTATTTCATACCTATAAAAACAAAGCAGGTGCTTGCTTATATTAATATTCCCCTACTTGTAAATAATATTCACACTATAAAATATACAGAAAAATTGCATTCTATCCTCAAAAATTACAAATTATTAATTGCATTTCATATAAACTCTCAAGAACATAAGCTATTTTGTAAGATGGCTTATGGGGTAATACAATCAATGATGCGTAACTTCCTTAAATAATCCTGCCATGCTAACATTTGTATATACTAATTAAGAAAAACAGTGTTTGTGGCTTGAAAGAGAAACCCTGAATGAACTTACATTAATACCCTCTATCTCTTTCTGCAGTACTGTAGGAATAGAACCTATAGTCTTACACATGCCATATTTACAACACTGAATCATATCCAAGTCTTTAGTAGTTAAAGAGTCAGTCTGCCTTTATGGATAAGCATCCTCTTAAGAAAAATAAATAAATAAGCCGGTTGGTGGTGGCACACGCCTTTAATCCCAGCACTCGAGAGGCAGAGGCAGATGGGTCTCTGTGAGTTTGAGACCAGCCTGGTCTACAGGATAGGCTCTAAACCTACAGGGAAACCCTGTCTCGAAAAACCAAAGATGGTAGGTAGGTAGGTAGGTAGGTAGGTAGGTAGGTAGGTAGGTAGGTAGGTAGGTAGGTAGATAGGTAGATAGATAGATCGATCGATCGATCGATCAATCGATTGATCTGGGGATGCTAGCATGAATCTGTAACCTCAGCTACTTGGAAGGCTGCCATAGGACAAACTGTTTCAAAGAGCAGGGTTTAAAGAAAAAAAAAAGGAAACAAAAACAAATCAACTTCTATTAATCATTTTTGAGGAAAAAAAATGCAACTGTGCTGGTTGGTTTCTGTCAGCTTGATATAAACCTAGACTTATTTGGGAAGAACAACCTCAGGAGAAAATGACTACTATATAGCCTGTAAGAAAGTCTTTAGAGCATTTTCCTGCTAAATGATTAATGTGCCAACCCATCGATGCAGGCAGAGCAAAAAAAGCAGTAAGCAATCTTCTTCCACAGTCTCTGCATCAGTCCCTGCCTCCAGGTTTACTGCCTTGAATTCCTACCCTTTCTTCCTTTCATGCTGGGCTATTGTGGGATTCCCCTCTATACACTGTGAATTTGTTTTATTACCATTGGTTAAAAAAGAAGCTGCTTTGGCCTAATAAGATGTAAGATACACTACTTCCTCCTCAAGTTGCTGTTGGTTATATTCTTTCTTTTAATTTGTTTATTAATTATATATACAGATTTTTCCCTGCTTGCATGCTGCAGGCCAGAAGAGGGCAGCAGATCTCATTACAGATGGTTGTGAGTCACGATGTGGTTGCTGGGAATTGAACTCAGGACCTCTGGAAGAATACTCAGTGCTCTTAACCTCTGAGCCATCTCTCCAGCCCAGTTATATTCCTTATCATTACAAAAGAAAGATGCCCTAACTAAGACAGCAACCTATAACACAACCTTGCTTCCCTCAGTGTACCAAGAAGAGAAAAAGATGCCTTCAACTTACTTCCTATAAAGTTCTTGGCAACGCTCTACTGTGGTGTTGCAGATGAGCTCTTCCATCCAGGCCTTCCACTGTTCAATTCGGTGTTTCTGAAATATGGCTTTTGGATACTGCAGAGCGACAGTTGCATAGTGATGCAGCTGTTCCAGACAGCCACGGAGCACAGAACGCCTCTGCTGCAGAAGAGCGCCAACTTCCCCTTCCAGCTGCTCGCACTGGCTGATGAGGTGAGCTTGGCCAGCATTCTGTAGAAAGGCTGTTGCTGGTACATAGCTTGGGGGCCCTTGTAGTAAAGATAGTCACAAAGAAACCATTTCAAGTCAGTAGTCATTGAGAGCACAGATTAGAATCCCATCCTTTCAAATATATACAATGTCAGAACCCACATGCTCACATACCAAGGTCCATTTGTGTGCTAATCTCCTGTAGCAAACTTGCAAGCTGGGTTGCTTCTAAATTATTGAATGCGGCCTGATAATGTGTTATCCACTGTTCAAACTCATTCAGCTTCACCTGGATAGCTTCCTGAACAGCTCTTTGCTGGGTCTGTAGTTGAGTATGCTCAGAATATCTGATCAGGAAACCAAAGCCAAAGATCACTTGTAGCTCTTTTTTCTATCTAGTAAAAACTGGACTTTTTGAAAACTTAAGTCTAGTTAGTGCCTTTGTGGGGAGGGAGTGTTTCTGAGACAGGGTTACTCTGTGTAGCCCTGGCTGTCCTGAACTTGCTCTATAGACCAGGCTGACCTTGAACTCACAGAGATCCACTCGTCTCTCTCTGCCTCCCAAGTGTTGGGATTAAAGATGTGCGCCACCGCTGCCAGGCTAGCACCTTCTGAATCTCAAGGGCCCAGTTCCAAGTCCCCTTCCTCTTCCAGTTTGCTCCAACACTGCAATTTCCTCAACTATGATCACAACATTTTAAATAAACTCTAACACATATGCTGAGTTTGTGATTCCTTGAAAGAAAATTGCTGGATCTTTGTAGTCTGAAAGCTTGTAGTAATGCTAGGTACTTGCATATTCAACTATTGGGGGTATCTGCTACGTGAGGGTCATTCACCGGGATCCCTCTAGCTGTATGCTTTTTTTTTTGGTTTTTTTTTTTTTTTT
>NC_022015.1:9935261-9940970 GCF_000317375.1 Microtus ochrogaster
TTTTTTAAAGATTTATTTACTTATTATTTTCATGTGAGTATGTCTCCATAAAGTTTATGTGTAAGAGCCCAGGGAAGTAAGAAGAGGACTGGATCATCTAGAACTCAATTTATAGACTTGTGAAATACCACAGGGGTGTTGGAAACCAAACCCTGATACTAGGTAAGATAAGCCGATGCTCTTAACTGCTGAGCCATCTCTCTAGTTCCTGTATGCTTTTGTTAAGCTCAAAAAAGCAAATGCAGTAACTGCCACTGCACAAGCGTTTAAACGAATACAAAAATTCTGTTAGCACATACTGAGAAGTACAAATCAAATATTATTTTAAACCTGTGTTGCAGAGTACGAGATGGATGGTCCACTCCTTCAGCTCCTTCTAGAAATTCTATTTCCTCCAGCAGTTTGCCCTGCAGTTTTTCAACATCTGTCAGCTGCTCCTGTAGGCTCAGGTATTCATCTAAGCTGCTGTCTAGTTTCGGAAGCACAACCAGCATTTCATCCCGATTCTTAAACCAGTTCACCTGGAAAAAGGGTTGTGATCAGGAAGACTTAGGAACTGTCAGAGGTTAGATAAACTGAAAAGGTTGTTACACCTGTGTGTTTGTTTTAGCTAAAGTCCTAAGAACTGGGTTTGTGGTAATGCCCCCATTTTACAAAGATAATCAATACATGTACATTAGCTAGCAATAAGTAGACAGATTCACAGGCCACAGAAAATAAACCTGAGATCTGTAACTATTGAAAGGGAAGAAAAGCTATTTAATTATTCAAATAGAAACAAAGTGTTTGATGGTGAAACATACCATTAATTCCAAAGAGTGTAAGTGTGTCTGTGTGGGAGGACCAGCCTAACAGAGATGATGTGGACTCCTTATACCCAGAGAAGCCCTAACATACTCAACCCTTATGTCCATTTGCACTGCTTAAAAAAAAAGACAGTGATATTATATCCCTGGGCTTCACCTTAATCTCAGCAACTCTGGAAGAAAAGAGGCTACGGGTAATCTCACGTTCCATCTCTCGCTTGCTCTGCTTGCTCTCAGCCTGTTGGCCACCTCCACCATAGACAGCACCTGCAAACCCAGCTTCACCACCAGCTGTCCAGTCCACGAGGGGATCATACACAAAAGCCTCCAAGAGCGTCAGCAGAGTCTCTCGGCCTCTCCGCATGATGTGGAGGACCTATTTTTAGAAGTATTTTCAGTAAACTCAATATAGGCTTCCACATGAAAATGTTTAAAAACTTCATCCCATGGATTTTGTTCATTAAACAGTTATGCTACAGGGCAAAAGAGGAAAAGCATACCTGCTCACAGGAAAGCCTAAAAACACCTTCTACTCCAGTTACACCCAGTGCTGTTTCAATGTTTTGTGTCATTCGAAAAGGAACTTTCTCAGGAACTCTAAGGCTTTTACCTTGAAAAGACAAATCATTATATTTTTGCCCTTAACATCAAAAAAAAAAAAAAAAAAACAACTGACCTTCAAATAAATGCAAAAGCCTATTTTATCTTACCTTTTTCAAAGCAAACATTGTAATCTATGTGAACTACTTCTCCAGTTGTCATATCTATGAGGACATTATCCAGATGTCTGTCTCCAAGGCCAATTATGTAGCCAACCATAGACATGACAGCAGTAGATCTTGCATAGGACTAAAGATGGGAAGGGAACAGGTAAACATCATGAGCCAATCTATTCCCTTGTTCTAAAATAAGACAATAACCACAAAGCACTTCAGAGGCATGCTCAGGAGAGAAGTTGCTGTTTTTAAGGATTTAGTTCAATTTTTAATTACATCTATGTCTGTGGAAGTGCACATTAGTGCAGTCCAGAGAAGCCGATATAAAGACATCAAATCCCCCAGAGCCGGAGTAACAAACAGGCAGTTGTGAACCTCTTGACATGGGCAATGGGAGCCAAACTTGGGTTCCCTGAAAGCAGTACACACTCCTAGCCACTAAGCTTCATCACCATCCTCAAGAATGCTGTGGCAGTTTTTTGTCTTTGTTTTCTTGAGACAGGGTCTCACTACGTAGCCCCGGTTAGCCTGAAACTCTCTATGCAGATCAGGCTGACCATGAACACACAGATTATCTGCCTGCCTCTGGCCCTGAGAGGTGGAGTCCATGCTCATCCCAACCACCATTTCTTTTAAAATAAAGAACTTCAGCTTTCAATATTCACCTTTTAATTTCATCCATCATCCCTTCCACCCTTCCCTCACAGTCATAGCCACACTTTTATAACTCTCAAGTAACATTCAAATACAGGACTCAACTATAAAGTCTGGAAGAAAGAGAAAAAACCAGAAAAGCTGACAAAGAGGATCAGATCACCCACAGCCAGAGTAACAATAGTGCACCTAACCCCAAGTGCCGCGTACCTGTGTGACTCTCCACCACTCATCAGGAGTGGTACAAGATGACCAGAGCTCTTTGGCCAGGAGGTTTGGGGGTGTGGCCTCCATTAACTCCTCCAACACTGCCTTCATCACATGCAGGGGCCAATCCCTCCTTGATACATCCAGGCTAAGGCCAACTATTTTCAAAGCAGGGCCAATTTTACTATAGTAAAGTTCACTAGGACGAGGTACAATGCTGGGATTCTGAGGAGTTTGGTAGGAATCTTGGGCCTTAAAATTTTTTTTTAAAGAAAAGATTAATTTTACTTGAGGAAAAGCAAATATTATAAAGCATTTTTTGAAAGTTCATTTTAAAATTCAATCTATTTTTTTAATAACACAATTCATTTATAAAGGCATAATCTACTAGTACATATTTTCAGTCTTCACTGATGATAAACTCAGTATGAAATAAACATAGCTATTAAGAAATAAGTTCCAAAGTTTAAAAACAGTCCCTCTAGCCACTAACTTTATCTTACTCTTCATTAACTGTATTACAGGTCTGTGCTTACTTTAAAACTCAACTTCCCAGGCTAAAGATACAAAGTGGGTTTGGCAATCTTGGGGCCAAGGAATTAGATGCCCAAACACAACAATAAAAATGAAAAAAAGCAAGCATGACCCCTTACAGCTCCAACAGCTCTTATAGGCTGCCTGCACAGTGGCTTTGGCTAACCTGGGACCCCATTCAGTTTCGCTGCTTAGCATCATATAAACTGCCCAGATACACAGTCTGAATCAAATGATAAGATTCACAGGTACAAAATAGGACACTATAGTGATCAAGTAGGTCCATGTCAAAACTTTCTTATTTAAATACTGGAAGTAATAGGAGTTTCAAAGTTTTCTATTATCTATTAATTTAATTTAAAAGCTCATAAGAGCGTTTAAAATCTGAAATATCAAATTTCTGAGCAATTAGCAACTACATATCTTTAAACTTTACTGCCCAATAAGGAATATCTCACCACAACTTGATAAACCATTATAAGCATGCAAATATGCTTGACTTTACATAGTCACCTGAGAATGCCCTGACACATACTTGTTCATACATAGTCCAGTAAGAATACAGGTGCACTTGAAATTTACCCAACCTTTTGTGCTTGTAAGGCAGCTTCCCGCTGTTGCCATCGTTTGTAAAGACCGAACAATGGCGTGGCTCCATCCACCCACTGGATCAGTCCTGATCTTGTTCCCAGTGGTGTTACAGAATAGTGTCGTGCATGGAAACGGGGTGTTTCCTGCCGATTAATTGTAGCAAACATGGTATTTACAATAGATAAGAACTGCATGATTCTCTCATCCAGATGTAAATCCTCCAATCCTATAAAAAACAAAACCAAAATTACCAGGATGAGTAACAAACAGGTCTGGGAATATACCATTGCCTGCATTTTCAGTTAAGAATAATAAACAAGTAAGGCAGACCTATAAACATCAACAAACTCTATTCAGTGGTATTAGCATTAGTTATTCACACTAAGTTGTACATAGTTGGTCTGCTTATATAAATTCATAAGCAAGGTGCAGAGGGTAAATATTGTGACATGCAGCTAAATGCCATTCAAAATCACACAAGACATAATACAGAATTTCATCTACAACAGGCTTGTCTTAAATGTGCATGCCAACTCACATGAACACACACAGGCATACACATACATACACCATTAACAATCATATGTTTGTCTTAAAAACATGACTTAGTTCTAACTCTACCTTTGAAAAGGTAAGGATAGCTCTTCCCATCTGAGCCGAGAAAGAGGAGTTTCTTGGGCTTGGTTTTAGTTGGTAAGATGGTGATGGTTCCTCCCACACTGTGAATTGTCACAGTGTCTCTGGCTGAGACTTCGCCAGGAAGTGCAATTTCAGTGTTAGTCATGGCAGCCAACCAAGGGCTGATCTCATCAAGACGCAGGATGTAGCTTGCACGTTTCTGCGCTCTCTGCTGCAAACTCAGCATTATCTATGTTCATAAGGTAGAAAACAAATCTGCATTCTGGTACAACACATTGCATTTGGCATAAAAGCAAAACAAAACACCCCATAAACACCTGCTGTCTAGTTGCTATGTTTGACCCTAGAAATGTGGACCACACTCGAAGCCGGGAGTACTGTGCTAATATGTTGTATGTGAGCACTACCTTAAGATACCGTCCCCTTTCTGCCAAGTAGAGACCTCAAGGAGATGGAAAGAAATTCCCACAGAGGGTCACTATGGTGCTATGAGTTATGCCTCAGCAACATCAAAAGAAATCAATAAGTTCTTGTTATAGCACAAAGGCAGATATGGCCTTGGGACACCACCTGCAAAGTTACTGACACAGTAAGAACAAATACAGCTCAATCATGAAGCCAATTTCTAAGACACTCTACCAAACTAAACAGACAATTTAACAGAAGTAATAGTTTAGGGCTCTGACCCTTTGAAATACGAAAAGACCCAGGAAAAGTATTGCAAATAACCAAAGGGAGAAATCAATGTATCATGCACAGATCTATCCCCGGGGAATAAAGTATCAAACATAACTCTACCCCTACTCCTGTTTATAGCTAATGTATACCTGAATCAACAAACTAATAACATATAAACTTAAAGAGCAATCTTCAATAAATTTTGGTTATAAAATTAAAAAAATGACAATCTCCCCTTAATCCAGACAATAACAGATAAACTGGCACATAAACAGACTATTGTTTAGTTAAATATGGAACATGGATGGAAAGTCTGGAGACTGAGAAATGTAGAGTGCTCACCTAGCATACAAGGGCCCTGAGATTTGACAGACACACACACACACACACAAAAAACAAAAAACAAAAAACCAGCTACCACCTTAAAAATTTGTTTCTCAGTAATTTATCTCATACACATCAACTTTAAAGGTACTGTATCTCCTCCAGGTTTTTAGCTTTTCTAACAAAAACAACAGCTAGAGAGATGGCTCAGAGGTTAAGAGCACTGGCTGCTCTTTCAGAGGTTCTGAGTTCAATTCCTAGCAACCACATGGTGGCTCAAAACCATCTATAATGAGATCTGGTGCCCTCTTCTGGCATCAAAGCATAATGCAGGCAGAAGACTGACTATACACACACACACACACACACACACACACACACACACACACACACAGGCACACGCGCGCGCGCGTGCGTGCGTGTGTGTGTGTGTATAAATCAAGATTTACTAGGAAAGCAAAGAAAAATGTATAGTTCAATAAAATCAATTTTAAAAATTTAAAAAAGAAAGAAAGAAAGAAAGAAAGAAAGAAAGAAAGAAAGAAAGAAAGAAAGAAAGA
>NC_022015.1:9941671-9943267 GCF_000317375.1 Microtus ochrogaster
TTTCATTTACTAAAGCTGTGTATTTGGGTCTTGTGTTTTTCATGGCAGTAAAGCTCAACAAAGAAACCAATTAAAACCAAAAGTGTCAGAGAAATGAGGAACAAGGAAAAGCAAGAAAAGTATGATAGATAAAAAAGGAGCTCTCATGACTGCCAGTGTCACTGCTATGAAGGGAAAGATCACAAATAAAACAGAATTAAGTAGAGCAAGACAAGGATTCTCAAATATCTAAATCCACAAATAATTCCAATCGGCAAATTGCATTGCTATATTGGTTAGAAAAAAGGTCAAATAAATATTAAATCCATTTTATCACTCGGGGTGTTTCAGGCTTCTGAATTCTTCAGATTTTAGGATAGCAATATTAATCTTACTGTACCTCACAAAATGAAAGATATGAGCACTACTCCAAAAGCTTTGGATTTTGGAGCATTTCAGATTAATGATGCTGAACCTAAAAAGTATTAGAAATACCTACTTCTCCCCTTAAAAACTACAGTCATAAAAATTCAAATTTCTATAATCTCCTAGGATTAGAAACAGCTAGACTTACAGTAAATACCTAGTATACGGGCATAGTATTTGCCACCCTCCCTGCCTTCCAGTCACTAAATTCTCAAAATGAGTAATTTTTTCTATTGTACTTACCAGCAAATAATCACAAGATACCTTCAGCAGGCTTATAAAACCTTTTCTCATGTTCTTTGGTGAGGGCATAAATAAAATCTTTTCTCGTGTTCTATGGTGTGTCTCATGGGAAACGTTCCACATTAACAGTGCTTTTGCAACTACTCTGTACCTCTTTAAATGGAATCCAGCTGCTTCCAGGCTTGGCAGGATTTGATGGGGTCTTCAGTTTTTCAAGGGCGCTGTCAATGGCATCACCATAGTTATCCTGAAACCACTTTTCATGAGGTGTCTCTGCTGGAGCAGCAGTGATGCTCCGAACATGCTCCAAAGCAAACACAATAGGCTTCATCAACGCTGTATGCTTCTCTCGCATGATGGCAATTTTCTCTTCTCTAACCAAAGACATTCACATTCAAAAACTTTATTTATTAAAGTTTTCTATATACATGAGACATTTAAATGCATCTAGCATTGAGTAAATACTATCAAAAAAACAGGCAAATAACTTTCATGTAACACTGTAAAAAACCAAAAATAGAAGAAAATAAGCTTTGCTTTTCAATTATGTTGGAGAATGGGATCTAGACCCTAATCTCAATCATTTTTAAAAAAGAAAATCTGCAAAATCGACAAGACACCCGATTCAGACATGAAGACTATCAAACTCCTGACGGGAAAAGGGTTTCTTACACTAGATTTAACAGTGATTCCTTAAATATGGCACCACTTAGACTAAATTGACAATTCAAAATGACACACGCTTGCAAATCAAGTATCTAACAAGGAACTCCCAGGAATTTTTTTCTAGCCAGGTGGTGGTAGTGCACACCTTTAATCCGAGTACTCAGGAGGCAGAGACAGGTGGATCTCTGTAAGTTCGAGGCCAGACTGGTCTACAGAGCAAGTTCCAGGATAGGCTCCAAATCTACAGAGAAACCCTGCCTCACAAAAAAAAAAAAAAAAAAA
>NC_022015.1:9943367-9959524 GCF_000317375.1 Microtus ochrogaster
AATGTTTTTCTAAAAACTCCCACATCTCAACAACAAAACAACTTAATTCAACATTCTGCAAGGATATCCATTGATCAATGACAGAAAAAAAAAAGCTACACATTATATGTTGTTAAAAAAATAAAAATTGAAACTACATGAGGATTATGAACAAAACTCCCAAGCAAGTTCCAAATGTTAACTGAGTGAATGGCTCAGGTGGTAAAAATTTGCCGCACAAGCATGCAGAGTTGAATTAGAATCCTCAGAAGTCATGTAAAAGCCAGATGATGTGATGGGAGTGCTGTAATCATAACACATGACAGGGATATGCAAGGTAAAGAAAAGAGAATCCCCAGAAGCTCATGAGTCAAGTAGTCTCGTACATACAGCAGAAGACAAAAAGTAGAGAAGTAGAGGTTCTGCCTTAAATAAGGTGCAAAGGAGGCCTAACACCCAAGGTTGTTCTCTGATCTCTACAGAAAGGCCATGGCATGCATGCACACATCATGCATTACATATTAAAATTACATTTTGGCAACAATAGGAGAAAACCAGGATCCTCATGAAAGTTAGAACATAAAATGGCACAATCATTGCGGAAAAGACTCCTAGGCTTAACAAGATCATAGCATTGGACATAAAATCGACAGCATTACATACAAAATAATCCAAAGCAAGGGCACAGACAGATACTGCACATTGCTCACACAGCTAAAACCAAACCCAAATCTCTACTAAAAGATCAATCAAACAGCAAACAGTAAAACCTGGTTCACGAGGGCTAACACAATGGCTCAGTAGTTTAAGGGTATTTGCTGCTAAACTTGAAAACCCAAAGTTTGATCTCCGAGACCTACTGGTAAAAGAGAACACCCAACTCCCATAAATTGTCTTCTTTCCTACATATGCACAGCATATACATATACATAAATGATAAAATGTTCTAATCTGGAGAATCTATCTATACAATGTGGTATTATTCACTAACCATGTAGCAGACCCATGCATGCCATAGCAAGGTAAACCCTGAAAACATGGCGCTAAATGAAAGTTACAAAAGGACAAATACACCGATTCCACTCATGATACACGTAAAGCAGGAGAGTTCACAAAGCAAGAAATAAGAACTAGAGGTAATGAGGAGGAAAGTTGGGGCAAACAGAGTTTATTACTGAGAACAGAGCCTTTCTGGAATTGGGAATGATTCTAGCAGAAGGTAGTGGTGATGAAAGCACGGTACTATGAATGCATATTGTAATAACCCACTTAACTGTACAGTTAAAAATGGTTAAGACTATGAATTTTGTTGTGCTGATTAACACATTATAAAGAAAAAAAGTAAAGAAAGCAATTGAAAGATGGCTTAGCAGTAAGAGCACTGTCTGCTCTTATAGAGAATCCAGATTCAGTTCCCA
This sequence comes from Microtus ochrogaster, assembly GCF_000317375.1. Taxonomy (NCBI): domain Eukaryota; kingdom Metazoa; phylum Chordata; class Mammalia; order Rodentia; family Cricetidae; genus Microtus; species Microtus ochrogaster. Next base: position 9,944,765 of record NC_022015.1, read on the forward strand.
GCACCTACACGGCAGCTCACAACCATCCTTAACTCTAGTTTCAGGGGATCTAATGCTCTCTCCTGACTTGGGTAGGCACCCGGCAAACACGTGGTACACATATATATCTGCAGGCAAACACTCACACACATAAAACGAGTGAGTCTAAAAGACAGAAGTAGTGAAGGAGTGAAGACATACTTGCGCAAGGTGTTGTTGTTCTGGACTCTCTTCACCTCATCCTCCAGCTGCTGAATGCGTCTCAGGACATACATGTGCTGCTGTAACAAAACTCCCAGCCAGAGCTCATCCCAGAGCACAGTGACCCTACGTAGCTCTGCCACAAGCATCTGAACCTGCAGATACAACACATCCACATGGCTCACAAGGCAGCATCAAATCAGACACGGGTAATGCATATCTCATAGAAAACTCCTCAGAAACTATCAACATAGATTAGTGAGACAAATTCTGATTATTCGTAAAGCTTTGGTTCTCTGATATGATTCCCCTAAGATATTAACTTTAGGGTTTGGGGAGGAGGTTGCAATGAATACTACTTTAAAACAAATTAGTTTTTTGTACCTGTAAAACCATCGTTGGGTTGGCAGAGGACAGTTTATCTACAATTTTGCTGTAGCAATCCTGCATCATGGCCTGGTCTTCATTTAAACCACTTTTAGGTTCATCTTTGTTGCTATCCTGAGATGCAGGAGGACTTCCTCCTTCACATTCAGAAACCAGCAGTTCTTCTCCTTGAATATTTCCAAGTAAAGTAGGGATCGCAGAAGAAAACTTATTTCCTACAGTGGGATGCAAGAGGGATACATGCACACATTTGGTATGGAAAACAAGAATAACGTAATTCACAGCCACAGGGCTGTGCATGATGTTAAAGATTATGGTGTTCTGCACTTTCACAAGCTGAGCTTTTCACGTATGTTTATAAATACTATAAACTAACAGGGGAAAGCTGGAGGAAGATGGAAAGCAAACAAGAAGCCCTCCCCAGGCTAGAGTGGGGTCTAATGTTTACCTTAAACAGCTCTATGCCAAGTTCCTGGTATATTGTAAAGAGTAACAATAACATGCAAAACATGTATTAAAGACACACATTAGTTACTTCTTCAGTAAGTCAGAACCACTACCAAAAAAAAAAAAAAAAAATACATGCTCTCAACTTAAGAAGACATCACCCAAAGAGATTTAAAATTTTCTAGTAAAATTAAGCAGCAATATTTTAGCTAGGCAAGGGAGTGCACGTCTTTAACACGAGCACTCTGTGGTGCAATACCAGTCTGTTCTACAATGAGTACCAGGCCACTAGGGTGAAACAGTGAGACTCTATCTTAAATAAATAAAAGCATTTTAATGTTGCATACCTGAAGCCTGGGATTCACTGCTAAGTGATATGGTTCCTACTATTGCAGGATACAGTATGAGATGTGGGGAATCTTGGGCCACACGGCAAAGGAGGTTACAAATACTCTGGCGCACATACACTTCAGGGTGGTTTAAGCGTGAGAAAAGCTGTGGAATAATTCCTTCAGGAGAAGATGATAAAGTGATTAAAACCTATGAACTTTGGGAATGCAAAAGGATAAAACCTGATGTATGTCAGCATCAGCACAGATATTAAGGAAGCCAAAGTTCTCCCCGTGGTAACAAGACCCATACAAAATCATTTTTGATTGCAAGTCTGCATAGGGTAGAACTGTAATCACAGTCCAGAGCAATATAATATTGAATGATATGCTCAACATATGTCTCAAAGAAGGTAGATGAGGTGACTGTGACTAAATTCTCCACTTATTTTCACCACCCTCTCTAAAACTGATTTCTGATAATAAAAAGCTTCAGCCTTTTAGCTTCTCAGTTCTCTACAAGGTAGGAGAAGAGATGTTCATGAGACATCAAACGGTCCAGTATATCCTAAGAACTAGCCTGGCTATTCTCTAACATCTTCAAATAAGGAACATAGAGAAATTATTTCAAGCCGGGCGGTGGTGGCGCATGCCTTTAATGCCAGCATTTGGGAGGCAGAAGCAGGTGGATCTCTGTGAGTTCGAGACCAGCCTGGTTCCAGGACAGGCTCCAAAAAAATCCTGTCTGGAGAGAGAGAGAGAGAGAGAGAGAGAGAGAGAGAGAGAGGGAGAGAAACTATTTCAATCCCACTCAGAAACAGATTAATTAAAGAGAGCATTTTAATTTGGTCATTACCTCTCCATGGAGCAGTAGGGGTTGTCTCCAAGCCATGTTCCAGATACTGCCGGAGCTCACCAGCATGCTTCACCAGCAGTCTGAGCAGTCGCAGGGTAGCCATCACAATCACATCATCAGTGCTCTGCTCTGCTCTGCGACTTAAGTGGAGTCTGGGGTCATCCTCATCTAACAGAATCTAAGTGAACAATAAAGGGATAAGGAAACCATTTCTGTTACTACTCCTTTTGTCTAAAGGAAAGAAATTCCAAATAATTTTCTTTAGAAGGCTGTGCCACCTACTTGCCCAGCGTTGAGCTTAAGGAAAGTAAAATATGCACTGCAAGATAGTTTGTACAGGCTGAAGATTCTATCCACAACTTTCCTCCACACTTTAATAACACCTTCAGTTGCATTTTCATCGAGTTCGGAAAGCCACGGGCAGCTTGATATTAACTGCCGCCAGATAACATCAACCATGTCATCTTCCTCATTATCTTCACTTTCTGTAATCTGAAGTGTTATATCTTCATCCTAAAGAAATGTGAACATAGAATACTTCAGATGAAATGAAAGAAAGATACACAATCAGATTACCACATGGAAAGATTGTTCTCATACATGATATACTGAATCCATTATTAAGTGTCTCTATGATATACTTACTAACGCAGCCAATAAGGTTTTAAGTGTTTTAGGCAAAATTTAAAAGACTTCTCATTTTCTGTATTTTAAATGCTTCCAAACTACAATATTCTGTCTGTAGAAAAATTTGTTCAAAGGATGTAAAAAAACAGAATAAACACAACTCTATTTACAATATTGTAAATATACATCACAACAGCTTTAACAGAGATTCATGGGTACAATTTTAGAACAGAACTCAGTCAACAGAATTTAGCCTTGCAAATAAAACCCACACCTTCTTTGAATGCTGCATCTACATATTCAAAGCTACAGAACTACAGAACTTACAGGATACTTTGAGGAGGGACAACACTGTGCAGTTCACCCAGTCCACTGTTCCCCATATCAGCCAATTTATGGCAATCACCAGTGGCAGAGAATATCACAACTCTTGCCTACTAGCACATGCACACTCCCACAACCCAGGTTATTTAATTGATGTTAAACAAACATTAAGAAGAATTTGGGGAGGGAGATGCCCCCCATGCAATGTCATACTTTAAAAGTTCCCAGGTAGTCTTGTAAAGAGACATTTTTCTGAGTTCTGGGGGATTAAACCCATAGTCTCACTCACATACACTATAAGTGTGTTTTTACCCTAAGTATACTACCAGCCCAAGAACCTAACTTCAGAACAGAAGAGTAATTAAGAGAAAGTAAATTTACACAAAAGGAACTTCACCTATTTTCATCAGAACCATAGAGAAACTACTTGATTTCTCAAGAAATTCTGATCTTAGGAAAAAGATAACTACATATCATCTTAAAATTTGAGATTTTTATTTGCAACACAAACAACTTAAACCTCATTCACTATTTAATAAAGTAGCCAATTACTGATCCCAGCAGAGGCAGGCAGATCTCTGTGAGTTTGAGGACAGCCTGGTCTACAGAGTTAGGTCCAGAACAGGCACCATATAGAGAAATCTTCTCTCAAAAGAACCAAAAACAAACAAATAAATGTGGCCAATTTCCTCAAAAAAAAACAAAAAACAAAAAAAAAAAGTTACAACAGGAATGTTGGCACTACTCTCCCAAAAATCACTGTATCATGTTTTCCTTGCCTGAATTCCTGCTGGCCGACATACTGCTTGTCCAAGAATACCATATATTCTCTCTTTCTCTTCTTCAGTTATAGTATCTGGAAGCAGATTTTGAACTTCAGATTTTTCTCTAGGCAACAGACGAACACCTTCTCCCTGACTATAAAAATAAACAAGTCATCAAGTATTTCAGGTACCAAAACTCTCCAAAATCAGCATTATATATCTGTTTTGCAGTGTCTTACATTAACTGCACATTGAAACATACATACCTGGCATTGTCAACCACCTTTCTGCCCCACCTATAAGCCCAACTAGCCAATGCTGCCCAAGATTTGGCTACTTCTGGTGCCTGCACTGAAGACAGATGATACAACTGTCCCAAAATGAAGTCAGGTTCTCCAACTCCAATATGCACTGCCAAGACAGGAAAAATAACAAGAGCTCAGTGTTATGTTCATAACTTCTAGTGGTGTTCGCATTGACCTGTTAAGTCTTTATTAATTTTAAGCAAGTAATAAGTCCAATATATCAGAGTATATAAATTGTTAACGACCCAAATTTGGGTATTTGTTCTGCAGTGTGACTATATTAAAAGGCATCAGCTTATGTAATCATCTGTGGACACACCCATGCCTATAATGACACTAGCTTTAGCAATAGCTTAGGTGTTGGATGTACTGTAGAAATGTCTTATATCCTGCTCTTGAGTGTTAGTCTCTCATGACTAGAACAATTTTAAGCATTTGGTAAAAACAATGCACGGGTGATAAGCATACCATAGAGACTAACAGGGTAAACAGATCTTTACTTCCTTTCTACAGAAAGAAAACTGCTTGGCTTATTGAATTCATATGCCATGGTTTTAAGACATATCCCTTATGAATATAAAGAACTGTTTAATAGATACACTAGAAATATTTTTTTAAAAACTAGTGCAAACCAACAAAATACAATTTAAGTAATTTAAACCCTAAGCTTCTTCACAACAAAAATGTAGGTGTGTAAGAAATCAGTTTTCTCAGTAAAATTAGCATGCATGAGGTATGGAGTCTATACCCAGCAAAACACATGCATGCATCCACACGTGCATGCACACACACACACACGTAGATAGCGTGTATGAGGCATGGAGTCTACACCTAGCAAAAAAAATTATAAAAGAGGACACGGTGCCAACTGCCTATAACTCAACATTCAAGACATTCAAAACGGAAAGTTTTGATGTGAGGTCAGTTACAATATGTAGAAAGAAAGATACTATCTCAAAAAAGAAACAGGTAGGTGTGGTGACATATTCTTTTAATTCCAGCAGTTGGGCATCAGAGGCAGGAAGATCTCTGTGAGTCTGAAGCCAGACTGGTAGTACATAGCAACTTCCTGGCCAGCTAGACTATCTCAAAAAGAAAAAAAGTAAGAAAAAGAAAGGAAAAACAAACAAACAGAAAGTAAGGATGTAGTTCAGTGTTATTAACTCCTGCCTAGCATGCCAAAGACCCCACAATTTCCAGCACCCTCCGCTCTTCAAACAAAACAAGAAGGAAAGAAGAGGGGTTGGGGATTTAGCTCAGTGGTAGAGCGCTTGACTGGGTTCGGTCCTCAGCTCCAGAAAGAAAAAAAAAAAGACAAAATAACAAAAAAGACCAAAAAAAGAAGGAAAGAAGAAAAAACAAAAGCAATACATTTTGTTTAACCAGTCATCCTTTGTAGCCAAGTAACTTTGCTAGTATCAGACACAGTAAGAAACTTGAGTCTTTGTGTGCTCCAACAACCAACAAGCTATGTACCTGTTGTGCCTGACATTTACTCTTTCATGAATCAATGCAAAAATACCCCCTCTAAGTCAGGAAAGGAACTTACATCTGAAAAGCTGGATATACAACATTAAGTACTAGTTACTGCCAATGTGCTATATTTTTGTTAATTGAATTTTTGTGGCAAAATACAGCTAGCATAACATTGATTATAACATAAATTATTTTTAAAGCTAAAAAAAGAATAAAATTGTACCTGTAGATTCACTCTCAATTCGAGGGTGTTCTTCTCCCACTGTATTAGCAGATTGCAGCTCTATTAGAGCAAGTATATTTCTAGACAAAGTAGAAAGGCCTGGAAAGTTCTGCTGCTGCTGAGCTCTGTACACCTGTCTCAGCTGTCCTGAAATCTCTTTCCATTCTGCTTGGATCCATTTTGCCAGAGTCAGAATTGACTTGGCCACAGCATACTCAGCTTTCGCAGACTTGCAAAAGGATATGGCACAAGAACTCAACATTTCCATTGCGTGTGTTGATTGGCCTATACAAAAAAAGACATACACATACAAAACCACTGATTTATTTACTCTTAAGAGTAGAATAAGTTATTTCAAGATTAAGCAATTATTTATTTAGCTATTTAATTTGTTTTTATTTTTAAAAACATGAACTAGGGACTAGAGACATGGGTCCAGGAGTTAAGAGTAGCCACTCCTCTTGCAGAAACCCAGGTTCAGTTCCCAGCACCCAGATCAGGTAGGTAGCTTACAACCTCATGCAACTCTAGTTCCATGGGATCCAAACACCCCATTCTGGCTTTTCTGGGTACCAGCCACATATGTGACACATATGTATGTACATGCAGGTATTCACACTTTAAAATAAAAAAAAACAGAACTAAGATTCAAATAAATAAAATATGATAAAGTCAGCCAGGCATGATAACACATGCCTTATGAGGTAGAGGCCAGCCTGGCTGACTTAGTAAGTTTCAGATAGGCTAAGAGAGTTAGACCTTGTCATAATAACAATAAAAAAATTCAGGGGCTGGGAAGATGGATCACTGGTTAAATGCTTGTAATGTAAGTGGCATTAAGGACGATAGTTTTGAGTCCCCAGAATCCACGGAAATGCTGAGTAGACATGAAAGACTAAAAATCCAGCACTCAGAGAAGGGCTAGTGGAGATACACAGAACAAGTTGGCTAGTAAGGCTACCCTAACCAAGTGAGTTCTGGGTTCAAGTGAAAAACCTTGCCTCAGTATATGAGATGGATATAAATTAAGGACATTGTCAACCTCTAGCCTACAAACATACATGAACACAGATGTGAACTTGCACTCACATGTGTGCTCCCATATATACAAATAAGCAGGCACACGACACTTGCAAAAAGGAAAATAAACGAATCCAGGGATAATCAATGATCTGTGAAAACATGTCTTACTGAAGGACACTGATCTATAAAAGCTGGAAATACTTCTTACATCACACACAGAAACATGCATTCAGTTTTCCTTATATGCTTTTACTAACCTGCTGTATATAACAACTTGGTTTTTTCAATATCAAGCTCAGGCCCCCATTTTTCATCTACTTGACCTTGAGTGGACAGTTTTTTAAAATGCTGGACTAAGTCCTGGGCAGTGGTTGTCTTTCCCAGCTGAACCTCGCTGCACTGTGCCAGCAGTCTTGTTGCCAAGGACACATTCCCCCATTTTCTAGCAAATTTTGCTGCCGTCAGACCTAATTCCATGAGATGACTTCTAATTGGTACTGTTTTTTCTGGAAAGAAAAAAAAACTGTTTCATTAATTCCCAAGTCACTAACTCCAGACTCTGTTCCCTAAGCATACCCTTCCTCACCACCTTTCCAAAGAGAGCTAATCTTCAAAACCCAACAAGTAGCACAGTTCATGACTTAATACAGTATTAGAATGAAGGGACACAACCAAGAAGAGCAGAGTGAAAATCATTCTCTAGAAGAAATTAACATTGTAACATCTGAATTGTTAGAAGAGCCTAGGTCAGAGGCTGGAGAGACAACTTGTCAGTTTAGAGCTCCTGCTTTTTGCAGAGGAGGGTTTCCAGCACCCACTAGATGGCTCACAACTGCCTGTAACACCAGTTCAAGAGGATACAGCACCCTCTTCTGGCCTCTAGGCACAAATGAAGTACATATACACAAACGCAGGCAAATTCTTATGCACAAAATGAAAATAAATTTGGTTGAAGCAACAAGGGAAATAAGTAACACCAATGTTTATAGCAGCTTCATACTTAGCTACCCAATTAGAAGAACCAAGAAAAAATGGGGAAAAAAAACAAATGGTGGCACATCCATACAGTGGAGTATTACTAACAATAAAAAAGACCACTTTACTGACAAGTTAACATGAGAGAACCTTGAAAATATCATGTAAGCTAGTGATGCCAGATATGAGGATGTATCCTAATTCCATTTATGTGAAAACATCAGCAAACGTAAGTCTAATTTACAGAAATAGGAAGCAAATCATCCTGAGACAGGGACAATGTTAGTAACCTGAAAAGAGACATGGGATTTTCTAGTGTTAAGAGAAATGTTCTCCATCCTGTCTATACTGGTGGGTACATAGAGGTAGATAGGAAAAAACAAACCAAACTGCATACTTAAATATATAATTTATATCTCAGTAAAGTTAACTTTAAGAAAAAGAAAATGGAGGCGGGTGGTGGTGGTGCACACCTTTAATCCGCCTTTAATCCCTGCACTTGGAAGGCAGAGGCAGGTAGATCTGTGAGTTCAAGGCCAGCCTAGTCTACAAGAGCTAGTTCCAGGACAGGCTCCAACACTAGAGAAACCCTGTCTCAAAAACAGGAAAAGAAAATGGGCCCAAGAGGTGGCACATGCTTTTAATCCCAGCATTTGAAAGAAAGGGGTAGGTGGGTCTCTGTGAGTTTGAGGTCAGCATGGTCTACACAGTAAGTTTTAGGGCAGCCATGGTTATTTAAAGAATGAGAGAAAGAGATAGTTACCTTTAATTTTCTCTAACAGCTGATTTTGGTACATGGTATATCTCAATGCCTGCATCCAAGGTCGCACATCATGTTGTTTACATGAGCGAAGAGCATCACTGAAGAGTGGGATAAGACAGTCCTGGCAGCAGAGAGACAAAAGACTTGTGTAAAACAAAAAAAAAAAAAAAAAAAAAAACAGTCTCTTCTAATAAGCTCAAGATAGACTATATAGTCTAACTTCTCTAAAACCTTCTTCCAACCTGTGCTGGTGTAAATGAGAATGGCCCCCAAAGGTGCATGTATTTGAATACTTGATCCCCAGTTGGTAGAACTATTTAGGAAGGATTAGTAGATGTGGTCTTGTTGAATGAGTCAATTGGGACAGATTTTGAAGTTTCAAAAGACATTCAGTGTTTCTTACTTTCTCTCTGCTTTCAATTTCGAGATCAAAACGTAAGGCCTCAGCTGCCATGCCTTTGGTCTGAAACCCTGAACTTAACCCTTCGAAACTGTATCCCCAAATCAAACACTTTCTTTTATGAGCTGCCTTGGCAAGACTATGTCATCGGAGCAATAAAAAAGAAACTAAGACACACCTAAACAGAAAACCTTTGTTTTAATAAATAAACTCAGAATATTAAGTATAATTTGTCAATATATTTACTAATAAAGTGCATCTGTGAAAATATATATTTACTCTAAACCAAAAATTGCAGAAAAGCATTAAACTATTGATTTTATAATTTTTAAAGGTTGCAAGTTCTTTGCAAAGGTTCTCTTTCTGGTTGAAGTTTACTCTATTAAGAAAGAGAAAGGGTATAAGTGAAATCCAAAATTTACATAAACGAAAAACCAAGATTCATCAATTAGTCAAAACCTTAGATTCTTCCATCTGTCCTATACCACCTCAAATGAAAATCTATCTAGGAATACATTTCAGATTTAAGTTCACCAGCTTACCCAACTACAAATTCTACCTTAAAAACTGAGAAAATTAGGTCTTTGATCTATACTAATATATTAACACTCATAGAGAATACTTACAAAAAAATATACTTCAGGACTAGAGAGATGGCTCTGTTGTTAAGAGCACTTGTTACTCTTTCAAAGGACCAAGGTTCAATTCCCAGCACCCACATGGTGGCTCACATTCATTTGTAACTCCAGCCCTAGGGGATCTAATGCCTTCTTCTGGCTTCTAGGGGCACCAGACATGCAAGTGGTGCAGACACATACAGGCAAAACAATCTACTGTACACATACACTAAACTAAGAAATTTTGAAGAACACACACACACACACACATACACCTACACACCTCTGTTGACAGTCTATTAGAAACCGTGTTCTCGAGAGCAGATGAGCAGTACAACTGCAGGGTACTCAGTACTGGCAAGGATTGTGACACTGTTAGCGTAGACAGTCTTAGTGGTCCAATAGCTATGCGTGAGGTTTGCTTCAAGTACTTTACCACATTTCTGAAAGAACATATTTGTTGTCAATTAATTAACAAGATTCTTTATCTTGTAACCACTAGAATGAAGTGGCTAAGGCACTACCATTTGGCATCAAAAAAAAAAAATCAGGGGTCACAGTAAGGAAAGCAGTCTGCTCTATAGTAGATTATGAACAAAACAAGATGTCTGCTTTCAGGGGTTTCTACACATCTGTAGTTTCAATTTTTTGCTGCTGCCTGCCAATGTGTACACTTGTGACTCACTCAGTTAAGGACTGCCATTTCTGATCTTGTTCCACATGGTTTAAAGCAGTTGCCAAAAAGACCGAGCTTCTCAACAGCTGGACTTCAATGGATTTCTGAAGCTCCCGTGGGTCTGGGCTGAGCATGTTAGGAAGCAGCTTTTTCATATCTAAACAAGTTACATTGTATTAAGTTAATTTGTTCTTAATGTACAAAGCTATTAAAATATTTTGGCATTATTTAATAAAGTAATTATCATCAGTGAATACCTCCTTTCTTTCCTTAAGGTCAGGTAGCTAGACATTTCAGATAGTGTAAATTTAATAACATAAACTACATTATTTAACATAAAATTATACCTCATGTTTCTAACAATCACCTGCCATTAAAGGTGCAAATATTGGTAAGAAATCTTCTTTACCCCTTCTTTTTACGCTCAAAACTTGATTCTATAAAGGATGTAACCATTTCAGTGAGGTTTTCCTCCACTTCACTTCATGAAATTTAATCTCACATTTTATTTAATGGTGTGCACTGTGTGTGCACCTGGAGACCAGAAGTCAACCTCCAGTATCATTCCTCTAGTCCCATCCATCTTTTTTTATCAGTCTCTCAATGGCCAGCCTACCCTGCTGCTCTAGCACTAGGATTACAAGCATATGCCATTATACAACACTTTTTGACAGATGCTATGGACTGAACTCAGCTCCTCATGTTTGTATGGCAAATAGTTTAGTGACTAAGATAGCTCCTCAATCCTAAGCTTACTAGTATATATTTAACTAATTAATTATATACCATATAATAACTATATACCATACCAACTAATAACTATAGCCAAATTCACTTATACCAGAAAAAAAAAACCAAACTAATTCTAAGACAAGTATGATTTTTTAAGACTTGAAATTAAGTTCAGAGATAAGTACACTTCAACAGTGAGCACCTTATATAAGAAACCAAAACTGCCAGGTATGGTGGAATCTGTCTTTAACCCCAGCACCCAGAAAGCAAACATAGCAGTACCTATGAATTCAGGCCAAGTCTACATATTGAGTTCCAAAAGAACACAAAAAACAAAATCAAAGTTACAGATAGGAAAATTAGTTTTAAATGACTCACCTCTCTTTAAAAAATTGCAATTTTTCCAAAATGTAAACGAAAAGGCTAATTACATGGAAACAATACTACACATCTTGGCCAACGGTGAGCCAATGGTGAAAGCCTTTATAGTCAAATACCCATCAAGGATGCACCTGGTTTGTTTTTACAGCTCTCCACAGAAGTACTTGAGAGCTTACATGATGCATCCTACTCTCCATGAGGCAAACCTCAATCTGTACAGCAGATCTCTGAATGCCTCAACAGCAGTGATATACAGTACGCTCATATAGATGAAAATTAAGGAAACTGCAGCCCAAACACTGCTTTGTGCTTTTTCAATTAAATGTCTAAATCAATCTAAAAGTCTTAATGTCACCTTTTCCCAGTTTTAATTTTTTGTTGTTGTTTGCTTGTTTGTTTTGAGACAGGATTTCACTGGATAATGGCGAGAACTCAGAGGTCCACCTGCCTTTGGAGTCCTGGGATTAAAGGTGTGCGCTACCATTGCCAGTTTAATTTTAACTGAGCCACTTTTTCATTTGCCTCATCAACTATTAATAGCACAATTTTGGTGAAATATGTTGCTTCATATAGTATAGGACTCCAAATAAATATACAAGAACTTACAGGTTTCCTAGTAAAACAAAAACTATCCAAACTCTTAAGAAACTTGCCATGAAAAAAAAAACTGTTCTCAAATACCTATTTTTTCTTTTGATCCTCCAGCAAGTAGATTAATATTTTCTCCTGGTAACAATTCCAATTGCTCAGTGCATTCAACAAACTCTCCAGACTCAAAGCTGCTTAGTGACCTGTAATTAAAATACCCATCAGCTTGTGTTAGGCCTCACCAGCCCTGTGTAACCTGGGAACAATGGGAAGAACAAGCAGTAGAAGGGAGCAACTTTTCAAAGAAATGGATTTAGAAATACCATTTCATCTTGATGGGGCTCCCATTTCAGTAAAGTCCTAGCCATGACCACCAGTTGAGCCTTCTCACCTCTGGCTCTCCTTCCTCTTTCTGTGAACCTGTTAATACACTGGCAGTAGATTCTACATCAAGTAAGTCTTCAACACTGCTTTCTCCAAGCCACCTGCTGGTCTCTCTCCCCATGAAAAGCGTCCTAATGTCTCAGTTTTATACCTTAGTCCTGACTCTTTCACTGAGACATCTCCCAAACCTTTGTGGGGTTTTTTGTTTTGTTTTGTTAAATCATTTACCATCCCTGAAAGAATTCCAACTATTTCCTTTTCTATAATCATTTCCTATAGCTCTGACACTCCAGTGCCAAGATGAGAGGCCCCACTCATACAAGCTCCACACCTCTCCTCTGCCCCATCTCTACTAAAGATATCCCCCATCCAGGAGGAAGATTTATGTTCTCAACCTCTCTTTTCTATCTTTTTCAGACAAGCTGGTTTGGAATTCACTTATGTAACTAAGGATGTTTGTCCTCCTATCTCCTCCACCTTTCTAGTGCTGGGATTACTGACTACACCACCACCATTCACTGGGTCCCTTCTCTTATCACTGAGTCTGAAAACAGCAATGGAAATATTCATCAGTTGGCTCACCCCATTCCTATTACAACTACAACAGTATCAACAGTTGCTTCTCAGGTTAGTTAGACACTATTATCTATCCTACTACAAGACCTTAGGCTTTCTGGCAGCAGCCCCCCTCCCCCCATGTCCCCACTGTTCTCTACAGTTCTACGCTTTCAACTGCTGACAAGATACCACCCCCCCCCCAAAAAACAAACTTAGACTTTAATTTCTTCTCACCTCACCCATTCTGCCACAGCTATCCTAAACTGTCTATGCCTAACTTTAACTATTTTCCTTGAGGCACAGAAAAGACAAGTAATCCTTTGTCAGGTTATTTTTCCCCTCCCATTTCTTCTCTTTCTATTTTCATGAGTTAGAAGCAGTGTGTTTTGTCCTGCTATACTATACCCGATGCTTCCCACAGATTATGTGTTCAGTTACCAGTAAAGCAAAGACAGTGAACCAACTCTGATGAGCTTTGCCCTTCCAGTCATGTGTCTGGAATGCAGTAAATCCGCAATTTTGAGATGCATAATTAAAGAAAAACAAAGAATATAACTTAGAGATATTCACAAACTCTCACCATTAAAACAAATTTTCTTTAAATATTTAACAGTACTTCAGAAACATAGCTGTCCTGTGTGAGCCTCTCTAAAGCAGTGCCTCTTTATATATAATTCTATCTTCCAACTAAGAAGATTCCTTCCTTACCCAACTGTTGGTTTCCTCTTATAAATATGACCAATTTTAGTATTTGCCACCACAGAGGAAGACTACTTATCAACAGAGCAGAGGACGCTGACTAGATGCAGCCATTACTTGATATAATTGAAATCAGCTTTCAGACTGAGTGAAGTGCTGCTGGTGTTCTTCTTCAGATCATGGACAGCATTCTGCCACTCCTGCACAGCAGCCCAATCCGCAATAGAGATGTAGCACTCGCAGGCCTTATTCCCTAGGTAATTGATAACTTCAGGGGAACAATCAGTTGGCTTGGACAGCACAGTTTTCCTGGATTCGCCTGAAAGGTATTTGATTAAGAAAGAAGACAGAAACTGAGAACTGTAAATATTTCATAGACCATAAACACCTGGAAACATATGGTAAGTTTACCTGGACAAATAAATGCACTGTAACTTTAACATTGTTAATATAAACGCTGAATGCTCACCATTTAGAGAGTGTTTGGGGCTGGCACTGTTACGTCCAGCATTAGCCAATGTGAGAACAGATTTGTCAAAGCTGGAGATGCAGCAATCAACACCTGTCATGGCACAAAGGTGCTCCTGATACTCCACAGAGGCCTTTTCAAACCTTAAATACAAATTAAAGTAGTCTTATTTTTTTTTTTAATCACTCAAATGAAACTCCTTCTAAAAAAGAATTAATGGTGAGAGAATGAATTACTTGACGAACTGCACCTGGACAAAGAGTCAGCTATTTGGAGGGGTAAATTAGATCTCTGCCTCATACCAAGACAGTATAAAACTAGTGGGCCTGGCAGTGGTGTGGCTCAAGCCTTTAATCCCAGCACTTGGGAGGTAGAGACAGGCAGATCTCAGTGAGTTCAAGGCCATAGAGTCTATAGAGTGAGTTCCAGGACAACCAAGACTGTTATACAGAGAAACCCTGTCTTGAAAACCCAAAACCGCACTCGGGAGGCAGAGGCAGGCGGATCTCTGTGAGTTCGAGACCAGCCTGGTCTACAGAACTAGTTCCAGGACAGGCTCCAAAGCCACAGAGAAACC
>NC_022015.1:9959894-9969998 GCF_000317375.1 Microtus ochrogaster
GCTTGGTGGCGTACACCTTTAATCCCAACAGTCAGGAGGCAGAGGCAGGCAGATCTACAGATCTGGATCTATGTGAGTTCAAGGCCAGCCTGGTCTACAAAATGAGTTCCAGGGCAGTCTCCAAAACTACAAAGAGAAACCCTGCCTCAAAAAAACCAGCAAAAGAAAAATGAGATTGTAGAAGATATTTTTTTAGAATATTGTTGGTGAGTAGAAAAGCCATGCAACTCTGTAGATAGACTGATGTTTCTACAGCAGAGGTTAAAAAAAACTACCACACTCGGGGCTGGAGAGATGGCTCAGCGGTTAAGAGCATTGTCTGCTCTTCCAAAGGTCCTGAGTTCAATTCCCAGCAACCACATGGTGGCTCACAACCACCTGAAATGAGATCTGATGCCCTCTTCTGGCTGTAGACACACAGACAGAATATTGTATACATAATAAATAAATAAATATTTAAAAAAAAAAACTACCACACTAAGAAAATGTAGCTTTAGACACACCAAAATCTACAGGCACCACATTATTTATCTTTCCAAATTTAAGTGGTTACCTCTTTACAAATTCCTAAAAACTACTTAAACTTAAATGAGGTATACATTCCATTGACAGAGTTGTGAGTAAACACTCCAGCAACAGACAGTATTACACCTGAATCAAATGTGGAAGGTTTTCAATCAAAAATCCTATTTAAAACCATTCATGACTGAAAAACCTTGTTTTCTAGTATGATTTTTCATAACCTCCTACTTAAGTGAGGCACTCATGTATGGCTGCTAATAAAAGAACAAATGAAAGATGCCCCCTACTGAAGTGATTATAGCAGGCTTCATACTCAAAATAGATAAAGCTATTTTCATGATTATATAATACAAAGGATTTGAACATAAAAACCCTATCATTCATTTCTTTCCTTCTAACTTACCTCCCTTCAGCCTGCTGAGCCACTGAGTTAATCCAGAGAAGGTTTTTACCAACAGCTGAAGATGACCAGACAGCAATTCCCTGTATAGCTTCAGGACAATGGAGCTCACACAGTGCTTCTACCACCATCATGATAGTTACTTCTAATTCATTCCCCTGGAAACAGCAGGCAGATTAGTCACAGACCTCGACACCACTGAAAAATTTCTACTGAACTTATAAACTACTGGCCACAACTTACTTATATTTAACAATTTCTTTCACGCTATTTAGCTTAATTAACTTAAAAAACATTTATTAAGGAGTATTCTGTTGTTTTAGATTCCATTTATTTATTCTGAACCTAATTAAATTAAGAACTTCCCAAAACACTCTAAGAATGTGATCCACATACAAACTTCTTACAATTATTCCTAAAGTCCCAGTCTTTAAGAATAAAAAAGTTCATATTTTTAACATTTTCTATGTAAAAAACATAAATGACTGGGGGAATCATTAGTTTTATAAGATATTGGATGAAGAGCCTTGAGAAAGAACTGAAGTTAACTTATCTGTAGACTGAATTTCATCAGAGATCAAGCCCAAATTTCTACAGCTAAAATGTATTCCCAATGACCTTACCTGAGTTAGACTATTTGCTTTCATTTCAGTCAGTAAGTCAAAGCCATGTCTCACTGTCACAGCAGGCTGACCTGCCAACAACCCTACCCTCATGATGGAGAGGCGGATCCGAGTAAGCCAGTCTTGACAAGTCTGTCGATTGGTATAGAAAAAAGTCCTAATGACCTTTAAGAAAAAAAGGGAAAGAAGAACTAAGTACTGGTTCAAGTTATTGTGAAGATACCTTGAATACATATAAACTAAATAGACATGGTTACTGTTTCACAATGACTCTGTTACAAAGCACCACTATAATTCTATGGACACCAACCTTGGGGGGTGATGTTAACGCATTTGCACATCCCTCATAGGCATTATACATTAATTTCTCCAGGTTCTCCAGATACTGAAGCAGAAGAACAAGTCTAAGCTGATTGCTTCCATGGCCTTCGTCATTATCTGCAGTGGTCCACTGACTAACATCCTGGTCAGGGTTTAGTGTGTGGGCTGCAAGACTTCTAATGATACCTGAAAACAAAGGCAGCAACACTATGAATCAGAGAAAACTCTTAATAAATCAATTTACAAATTATCCTGTTTATATACGCATCAATTTAAAATAAAACAAAAACCAAAGATTAAATATCTTTCATTTTGAGGGGAAAATGTTTGTTCCATATAACCTTAAGCTTTTGAACAAAAACAGACATACACATGGCAATACAATTACTTAATAAAACCTTCTTTTAAAGTCATATCTAGAACTAATTTAGTGAACAGTACAGAAAAAAAAAACATCTGAACCCTACCAATTATAAAGCCAGGATTTCTGAAGTTAAAAGGCCTAGAAATTTATCTACATCACAGAGTTTGAAGAATGCCAAATTAAATTGCTGGTTACCTTCAATTGTCTGGAACGTGTCCTGAGCTCTGCCCAGTGGGGTTCGCAACTTTGAAAGAACAGTAAACTGCGCAGCTTCCCAAATAGCCCACTGCCAAAGGACAGCATCTGTCTTTAGAAGATTGCGGGGAATTGTAGATTGGTCACGCTTATCCAGCCTCTGGCAGCTATAGAACAATCTTTCTAACCAATTGTCCTTCCTGGGAAAAGTAGTTTCATATGTAACAGACAATGACAACTTCATCTTAATAATCAAAACAAGTACAAGGGGAATGGGAATAGGGACCAATTTTTCATACCAAAAGAAGCCACTATACTTTAAGTACAGGCTGTAGTGTAATGAAACTGAATTACTGGCTACATTGCTCATAACTATTTGGCCTTCAGGTTACATTTCATTCACTACAACCGAACATCTTAACAATAAATATCATCTCCCACCCTCCCTCCAAAGCATTCATGGCAATCAGATCAATCAACTGTCAATCACATTTCACCAGTGAAAGCCACAGCCCATTTCTGTTCCCACAAACGCTACCTTCAAAGCAGTATCTACCTCCAAAGCTGATAAAAATCATATGAGCCACCAAACAATGTTACCTTCCAATGGGGCCCATTGGATCAATGTTTTCTCAAATGTGGATGTAATCATCACAAGAGTCTTAGCAGTACTGCTCTCTAATGAAACATCAGAGCCTTACTTACCCTGTTCGGTGAGAGTTCCCATACAAAATGAAACTGATGACATCAGAAAAGTCCTGAGGGTGGAACGTGTTACTTGGTGCTTTACTCATGTGGCTTCTCAATGCTAGAGAAATTTCCTGAATCTCTGTGTGGTTGTTATTGCTGTTAACAAAAAAGTCATCGTCATGAAAGATATTTTAGAAGGAAGGTTAGCAGATTCTATAAATGGAGTACTGGAACTTCATTGGAAGCAAAAATAAAACCAAGGCTTAAAAATGGATAGAGAATGCCAGGAGTGGTTGTCCATGCCTTTACTCACAGTATTAAGGAAGCAGAAGCAGGCAGATCCCTGAGTGTAAGGCCAGCTTGGTCTACCTAGCAAATTCTAGATATGCCTATGGTTATATAATGAGAACCTATCTTTAAAAATAAAAAAAGCTGGGTGTTAGTGCTAAATGCCTTTAATTCCAGCACTCAGAAGGCATGATTTACTGAGTAAGTTCTAAAACCAGGGCTACAAAGAAAAATCTTGTATCAAAAACAAAAACAAAAAATAAGAGTGTGAGTGTGTGTTATAATTTCACAATTTTAGAATCTTAAAGGTTCCCAAATTGTTAATGCAGAAGGCTGGAGAGATGGTTCAATGTTAAGAGTACTCAGTGCTCTTGTTGCTCTTCCAGATGACCTGAGTTCAATTCCCAGCACCCACACAGGTGACTCACCTACAGGGGACACGCTCACAAACACAAAAAGTAAAAATAAAATCTTAAAAAAGACTGTTAGCGTATACCTGTAATTCCAGGATTTGGGAAGCAGGAAGATCCTGAGTTCAAGACCAATTTGGGACTATCGTACACTACAACATGAGACCTTGCCAATAATAACAACAATCATAATGATGATGATGATGATGTTAAAATAAAAAAGGGAAAAGAGAGAGGGTATGTACTGGGGATGTAGTTCAGTCAGTGGAATGCTTGTCTAGCACAAAGCCCTAGGTTTGCTCACAGACAGAATAAACTGAACACAGTGATGCACACCTACAATCCCAGCACTTTGAAGGAAGGCCAGAGAATCTAGAGTTTAGGATTTTCCTTGGCTGTATAAAAAGTTGGAGGCTAGCTTGGGATAAGTGAAACCCTATCTCAAAAACAAAACAAATTCTCCAAAATCAACTTAATCAAAAGTCATAAAAGTTTATTCAATAACTTTATCCTGCCTGACCTCAGCAGGCACCCGGCATACACATGGTAGTACAGAGAAAAACATACACACAGGCAAAACACTCAGACACTAAAGAAAATAAATCCTTTAATAAACATCTAACTCTCTTGAATTTGAGGCCAGCCTGGTCTACAGAGCAAGTTCCAGGACAGCCAAAGCTACAAAGAGAAACTCTCCCTTAAAGAAACAAAACAAAAAAATTTAATTACTAAGTAATGGATTTGGGGTACTACATGAATTATTCTACCCTAATTATTATAAGATGACAAAGATTACCAAAAAAAAAAAAAAAAGTTTTCTGCTTCTAGGTCTCCAAAAATTTCCTCTGACATGTCATTGATCACTAAGAAGTATCATGCAATATGTTAAATTAATGCACTAAACATGATGATTAATCTTTTGCTATGGTAGACAATTACAAAGCAGTAAAAACATAGCAAGCCAAAACAGTTATACCTTAGTACAACATCTAAAGGAATTGACTTCAGTAGCTTTCCAAAGGCCTGTCGAATACGAGTTCCACTATGGACAAGCTGAACACGGCAGACATCAACACACCTATGAAAAATAACAGATAAAGCAGGTGTGGTAGCATTCCCATGCCATTATAGCAAGAGCCAAAGATTCAGTCTCTACCTAGTCCATACCTCTGCAGCAGATCATCTGGCAAGGAAGAGGACAGAGCATGGAGACTGCTGCATGCTTGCAAACAGATATTCACATCTTCAACGAGAGCTATTATTAAAAAGGAAAAGTAACTTTCAGTTTGCACCCCTTAAAAGTACATTTCAGTCAACATAACATTCTGAACCCATCCATTCTTCATTTACTCACTCACTCATCAAACAAGATGCACCTAGTATGGATTATACTGTACTCTTGCCTGAAAACCTCAGGTTTCCCTCAGGTGGGAGAAACACCTAGGAAATTAATGTTCAACAAAATTCAAGTTCATGGGATAAAGTTAAGGCTGAAAATTTGACAATTCAATTATTTTTCAAATAGAATAAAAATTAATCAAGACTACTATATATGGAATTAAAATAGGAACTACTCACTTCTTGGCAGAAGAGTGCTGCTGTAACTACCTTCTCCCATTAACCAATATTACCTTTTAAAGGGTAAACAAAATGAAAACATAGTAAGTCTCTTACTGTTGGCTAAAAGGCCTTTGGAAAATTTATGAAAAGATGGAAGGGAAAATAAAGGTGCATATGTTTCAGACTTCTTCATTAGTACAGCCACTTCCAAAGCCCATGTCATTAATAATTTCCTGAAACATAAAATAAACAGTTGGCTTTACATTTAAAAAAAAAAAAACACTTTCTTCTACCAGTTTTCATTATTTTTCAAACAACACAAGTAAAAATAAAATTAAATAAATAAATAAATAAATAAATAAATAAATAAAAGGTGGAGCTGGAGAATCTGCAGTGGCTGAGTGCATAGTACCCTTGCAGAGGACTGATGTTCAGTTTCCAACACCCACATCAGCCAGCTCACAACAATCTGTTACTCCCCCGCCAGGGAAATCTAATACCACAAGCCTCCAAAAGTGCTGCCCTCACAGAGATACACAAAAATATACATATTTAAAAGTAAAATAAACCTACAAATAAAAAGCTAAGTCTAGAGAAATTTGTTTCTGCATCATGGTATTTTGTTTCTGAAAAGCAGCATGATACCACTAGAAAATGGCCCCAAAGTAGAGCCCAGCAGGGTACATAAAAATCAAGTAACAGAATCCAATCAGGTGCTTCACAATGAAGCTGCAATCTAAATTTCTTAGCCTCAAATCACAAAGAATTAATAAACTTAGGAACTCAGTATTATTTTAAAAAATTATTTATGTACCTGGTGTCCTGGTTAAGATTTTCTTTCTTTAGCAATATTCCCAAAAGATTTAATATAATTGAAAAATGTTTCTTTGTGGCTGTAGTTACAGTACTAATCACGGCACCATCAAATAAGGAAGGAGATGAAGAGCTAAGACTACTGGATATGAAGTGATCATGCCTGAAAGACAAAGTGGAGAGCATCTTTTCAGCTGTCATTAAATGAAGACAACAAACTAAAGAAACATTTCTTGTTTTTTTCCTTCTGAGGACCTGTGAGCACAGTACCTGGTACAATGGGAATACAGGGTGTACAACACTGCATATTGAATTGCAGGGAAGTGAACAGCTAGGTCACTATGCACAATCATCAGATTCTTACTCAGCAGTGCAAACACAGTTGGAGACAGTGCCCACATCTGCCAAGGTAAAAACAGACAAAATATATTTATGGCTCCCCCGAGACACACACAAGCATACACAAGCAATCTATCTTTGGAATCAAGGGTGCTTAGACACTTAAAACCTAAAGCAACGGTCTAAAACTTGGAAATTATCTAGTACACAAAGCTGAGGTCTTCAGCTAACATTCCCTCAAGTTAGGCTGAGTGGCATCGTCATAAGCCAGTCAAAACAAGGAGTAGCTGGCTGCCTCTGATATAACTTTCTTTACAAAGTGAGAACATAATAAAGTATAGCTCAATCAAGCTATTTAAAACAAAAGCAACTAAACAGATGTACAACTAAATCTGGGGCAAACGGCCAGTTTGCTGATGCTTGTCTAGTTTAAGCAAAGTCCTTGATACACTACTCTTTGTACTCTTTGATACAAAGCCTACATTTGCTCAACTTTTAGCATATTAGAAATGGCAAGGTATCTTGTTCAATAACAAAGCCAGCAATCCTGCCTCTCTAAGCCTTTTCCACCTATTCCTTTTCCTCTAAGACACAATGCTCCATGTTAACCTGCCTCAAACATCGATTTTTCAGAATGCCAAATCATTGATCGTAAACCTTATCCAATCTACAGGATTGGATAATACAGGACATGAATTTCTCAAAAATAAAACAGGCGTATTAAGAAGAGAGTTTCCCACAAGCTTCATATGTAAGGAGTAAGTATCATAGAGGAAGGGGCATCTACGGGACAGCATGGATACACTGAGCATACAAGCTAAAGAAAGTAAGCATGGACATCAAGTCTTAGAAAACATTATCGTTTAATACAGAACATTCCTCTCTCCTTAAATTATTGTTTCTGTATGGTTCAATAGAAAGAATATATAAACTAGTACAATAATTATAAAATCAAAAGGATATAGTCAGATTTACTAGTACAAGTCTATAATTCCAATACTTGAGAGGCAAAGGCAGAAGTGTGGGTAGACAAGACAGAGCTAACTCAAAAAAAGAAGGGGGGGGTGTTAGTGATGCCACTTCAAATTTATTATTACACCATTTGATTTTTTGTGATACTGGGATTGAAGCCAAACACTCTGCCACTTAGTTACATACCCAATCCTCTTCCCCCTCACATACCCAGTATGCTTCTGTATATATAAATGTTTTCATTAAGACATTTTCATTCATGTACATAATGTATTTTGGTCACATCTGCACCTATCCAATTGCCCTATGATCCCATGCATTCCCACTAAACACTTTCTTAAACTCTCTACTTCAACTGTGTGTCTGTTTAAGATCCAACAAATTTATTAGTATTGTTTATAGGAACATGAGCACCTAATCTGAGGACACACACACACACACGTCTTTCCCCCCATCACTAACTATTAATTTTGTAATAAGAATTCCTAAAAGGGATAAAGAACTTTTCATTTTTTGACAGAGTCTCACTGTGTGGACTAATACCTAATTGCAGGCTGGTCTAGAACTGGCAGTTCTTCTATCTCCACTCTCTAGGTGCTCAGACTATAAGCATGTACTACCACATCTGGCTGAAAATTTTTTCCCATTTAGTTTTTATTATTATTTTTATGATGGTGGTGGTGGTGTGTGTATGTGTGTGTGTGTGTGTATATGTGTACACACATGCTAGATTTCAAGTTACAAGCTATTGTGAGCAGCCTGACAAGAGTTCCAGGTCCTCTTTTGAAGTTGGGGGGGGGGTGCTATTTCTTCTTCCAAAAATAGAAAAAAAAAAAAAAATGTGAGTCTGGGCTGAGAAGCTGGCTCAGTGGGTAAAGCACTTGCCATGCAAGCACAAGGACATGAGTTCAAACTACCAACACCCACATAAAGTAGACACAAATCTGTAATCCCAGCCCTCAAGAGACAGAAAAACAGAAACCTGGAACTCACTGGACTAACTAGCTGAATTAGAGATGCACAAATTCAATGAAAGACCATATCTCAAAAAATAAGATGGGAAGCAATTAAAGAAAGTACTAAATGTTGAACTCTGTCCCCAACCCACAAATAAAATAAGAGGTTATGAGCGGACATGGTGATACATGCCTATAACCTCAGCACCTAAAGTTAATCTGGCCTATATAGACTCTATTACAAAAAAAAGAAGAGAAACAAACAAAAAAAAAAAAAAAACAAGATAGCAAAGGGTGAAGAGGGCTTAACTATGGATAGTCTTTATGGCTAGGAGTGGTGGTATATTCCAATAATCCCAGTCAGTACTCAGGAGGCTATAAAGCAAGAACACAACGAGTTCAAGGCTGACCTATGCCACACAGTAGATCCCTGCCTCAAAACCAGAAATAACGCTAAATGCATAAATAACGAATCTTTACAATTAAAGACTCACCCCAATTAATGAGTTTTTGGCATTTCCAATTGTTGTCAGGGCACTGAGATCAAATATAACTACAAAGTTGGCATTGTCAACATTGAACACATGATTCTGAAAAGCCTCGTGTTTAATCTCAGAACAGGCGTCAGGGAGCTGGAGACTGTGTAGCAGATTGTTTAGTGCACAAGTCATTTCTCCCAAAATTAATTTATAGGCAGTCTCCAGAACAGGAATATTCTTCAAGCTGAGCACTGCTTGATAAACAGCATGGGCCACAGCAACAACCTAAAAAAGAAAATTTCAGTAAAGTGGTTAAAAATCACTCTATATAGCATGCTAGGGAGATCACCATGCAAGATTTAGATATTCACAGTCCGTTAACACCCAAAAGGTTCATTTTACAAGACCAACCTTAGGGAACATATATATTGGTGAGCTTTTTACAAAGCTCTATGGATTTATTATAAAGAATGCTCTAAAAGCTGCTAATGTGAAACTTCACAAGAAGCACTGCAGGATATTTTGTTGTTGTTGCTGTATTTTTAAATCAATACCAACACATATACAACAGCAGTTTAAGCTTGATTCCCCCCATCTAGCTAAGTCTACAGTCAATTCGGAGTGTCTGCTGATTAATAACTAGTAATTTATTTTTAATACATGTAATACTTCTGAATTTATAATTTTAGAAATAAATCTGCTTATTTGCCTTTATAAAAATTTACCAAAATCGAGTTAATAAAAGTAAATTATGGATACTTTTTAAAAGTTATGAGGTACCTCAATCAAGAAGTGCTAGTATGATAACAAGTATTAACCTAAAGCATTCAATGTAATTCCTTTATATTTAATATCAAGCATCATTTCATACTGACATAGTCCAGTAAGTAAACCCCACTATTCAATGTCAGAAGTAATTCGCTTGTTATCCATATATTACTTACCTCCTTTTCTTTATGGTATCGTAAAAATAGCAGTTTAGATGATGGTATAAAAAGCTTTTCTACAAATGATGATGGTAGTTTTGTATTTATCTGCTCAACAATCTAAAAGAACAAAATTTTAAAATAAGCTTACTTAACTTACAAAAAGGCAAGGAAGAACCTTAAATGCACATTACAAAGTGAAAAAAATGTCAATATAAAAGGATTACATAGTTGGGAATTTTTTTT
>NC_022015.1:9970233-9997100 GCF_000317375.1 Microtus ochrogaster
CCTGCCTCTGCCTCTCGAGTGCTGGGATTACAGGCGTGCGCCACCACCGCCCGGCTACTTCATTGTATTTTAAAGGGAACAGTTATGTACAGTTAATATATTAAGGGAAAAGAAAAAAGAAATTTAAAAAGAATCATACAAGTTTTTTCTAAGAAATAAAATTTTAGCAGGTTTTTGAAAGTAGTCAAGTACCTTCTCCCATACAAGTGATTCTCCAGTAATCAACACAGGGTCAGAGAACGAAGAGTAAAGTTACAAAGCTCTATGGATTTATTATAAAGAATGCTCAAACACTAAAGGCAATTTGATATTAGAAAAAAAGCATACTGGACTAGAAAACTAAGAGTTATCAATGGGATCTTAAAAAGATAAAAGCAGAGCCTTTCTTAAAACACATGAAGCAAAATTCTTTAGATTCTTCCACATCAACTTAAAGACCTACATAAACAATGATTTAAAACAAAGGGAGTAATTCACATACCAATGTGAGCAAATTCAAGACTGAGATGATATAATCGGTACCACAAGTCTGGCAATTCTCCAGTTGATCTAATCCATATGTAATGACCATGTCACAATGTATAGTCATGCTAGGATCCAAGCTGCCGAGCAAAACACCAACACACTCATTAGCAGCTGTCAACACAGCCTCAGAAAAAAACACTTGGTTTGCAGCCGTCACGCATCTCATTACTCTGTATAGAACCTGCAAATGGGGAAAACAAGCACCTTTTTAAACACAAGCTTCTCTACACCACTATTTGCTATTTAATGCAGCTTCAATTCAAAATTATCTGTCTAGTTAACAGTCTTACTGTTTGGGGGATTGTTTTCCCCCTGTTTGAAATGGGGGCAAAGGTTAACCCAGATTGGTTTACAGATGTGCACCTCCACATAGATCACAGTTGGTTCTCTAATTCTTGGTAGCCAATACTATATACTTTAGTGTATATAAATACTTTAATACGATATACAAAAAGATTTTGGCTAAAAAGTATTCCAAATTACTGTCTTGATAAGAAATGGAATTTGCCCCCTTTGAGTTCACTCTTCCTCTATTCCTAGAAATTATCAAATGGCTAAAGCTTAGTGTCTTTATAGTTATGATACACACCACAAGTTAGCACACTTAGGAATGTCCTGCTCACATTTGCTTAAACACAGTTCTTTGATTTTTTGTTGTTAATTTGGTTGTATTTTTTTTGGAGTTTTTTGTGTGTGTATTTTTTTTTGTTCTATTTTGGTTTTTCAAGTCAGGATTTCTTTGTAAAACAGTTCTGGCTGTCCTAGAACTCACTTTGTACGCCAGGATGGTCTCAAACTCAGGTATCTGCCTGCTTCCTTCTTCCGAGCACTGAGATTAAAGGCACCACTCAGCTAGATCTTGGATTTTTAATAATCTTTTCAAAATAAATACTAAAGTTGCTTTAAGCTAATATTAAAGTTTGTGTATCAATGACCATTGTAGCCAGACATTCTACCACTGAGTACTGGAAGTTGTTTCTCAAGATAAGAATTCCTGGTGTGCACAATTCTATTAAGAATCATAAAAGCCAAATAATTTCCAACATACACAGAGAGAGAGAGAGAAATCATTAAGTTGTAACAATATTTACTTAATAAATTTCAAATAAGACCTTTTTTAAAAAATGGAAAAGTTCAAGCCAAAAAGTGTCACAAATCTTTTATCAATAATACCCAGTGGATTGTCTTTAAGATCTGTATGTAAGTTTCATTAATGCTATTCATAAAAACCAAAATTAAAGGCCTTCATAACATATTTAAAATATAACTATTCTGGAAAAGCTTACGCTCCTTTCCTTTTGTTTTTTATTTGAGTTAACTGTCTCTACTTCACTCTTCAAGCAGAAACTTTTTAAGCAATAAAAAGACAGAAATTAAGCCATTTTGAAGATTTCAATTATCAACACACAGGCTTAGATATATATATCTGATACTTCTACTCTAATACACATGGACCTTACCAAGAATCACACAGTACTTTATTCATCTAGCAATGTGTCTATAAAGTTATGCCCCTAAAAAGCCAGCACTGTACCTGAGCAGTAGCACACGTCAGTAGTGAAGACTGTCTTTCCTCCTCACTCCAGAGCAAGGCTCAAGGATCATTTCTCTCTGCTAAACTACGCCATGCAATGACCACTCAATTGCAGGAATTTGGTCATTTCTCATACCTGGCTTTAGGCTGATATTTTAAAATAGTAATTTTTTTACATCAAAGGCTGACTCCTGAGTTTCGTGTTGTCATGCTCAAAAAAAAAAACGACCAGTTTTTGTTTTTACTGCAGTAGCATTCAGGGTTTTCATGCAAGGCAAATGCTCTACTACAAACTTTACAATCAACCCAAGACAATAACTTCTGATGCTTTGTAGTCTATTATTCTTATTGTGTTGAAAACTAAGGCTCAATTTTTTTTAAAAAAATTAATATTATTTTTAAATTATATATTGAAAATAGTAAAAAGTTCAGTGCTTTATGAGGTGCAGATGAGAATAGAGTCTATGCAAGGCACTGGGTCCAACCTCCAGTACCAAAGAAAATAAAAATACATGGATCTGTGAAGGAACTCCTTAGAGAAATGTCAAGGGTATGTAAAAATTTAGAATAGCCCTTTCTAGGGGGGGTGAGAATGTGAGGATGGTGGTTGATAAGCAGTCTTCCCTACTTTTCTGAGTAAGAAAGTAACCAGACACAAACACATTTACAAAAATGGTTAATATAGTTTACTGGGTACAGGAGGCCCTCATAATACAACCTGGTTTTTAAAAAGACACTTACATCTGTGACATAAGCCTCGGTAATCGGTGGACCCCGAATTGGGCTGAAGCGCTCCCCAATGCTCCTCACCACAGTACTGAACACTCGGAGAAGTGCTGCCAGCTTTGGCAATGACACTGATGGAGGAGGAACATCTTCATCCACTGACTCCCCAGAGGCCACATGGCTGAGGTCCTAGATGTAAATATACAACATTCTTATTGAAATAGTAGTACACTGAAGGATTTGTTTTGGCTTTATTGCTATAAGCTAGTAACCAGCAATCAAGACCAAGCCCTAGCACATACTAGGCAAGGGGTCTGTAGTGAGCACATTCTAGTCCTATTTCTTACAATCTGCCCCTCCCCATTCCCCAACACTTTATTTTCAGATAGAGTCTACTATGTTGACAAAGCTTCTGGGCTCCATCGATCCTCATATCTCCCTCAGCCTCTGGAGTAGCAGAGACTTATCCAATAAGTCTCCCAATTCTTAAAGTTGCTTAACATTAGCAGTTTTCTTTTCCCCTCCCCTTTTAAAATAGGGTCTCACTAAGTAGCCCTGCTGGTCTGGAACTCAGTATGTAGACCAGGATGGTCTCCAACACACAGATGTGCCTAACTCTGCCTCGCAGATCCTGGAGTTAAAGGTGTGTTCAACCACACATAGCCCTAGAAAAGATTACCAATTAAGAGAAATTTTAGCCTAAAAGAGGAAACATAGAACTCCATATGCCTAAAGTTCTCTAACTAAACCATTCCACACAAACCCAGGTAATTATGGAAATGATCTACATCAACACAATAAGTGTTAAAACAAAACACTCTTATGTATATATAATATACTGTTGCATAAGTACAAAATGCACAACATTTTGGCATTCCAGAATTTATTTTCTACTAAAAAATAATTCCATATAATTTCTGACCAAAAAATTAATAATATATTAATAGTTTGCACTCCAAAGGAAAGGGGTTAGAAATTTGAAGACCTACTATACAGACTTAAAAGTTAATTGAAAGTTTAAGCTATACCAAAAGAGAATTAAGATTGGGTATTAGAACTAACATATTTCTTTTTTTTTTTATTTATTTATTATGTATACAATATTCTGTCTGTGTGTATATCTGTAGGTTAGAAGAGGGCACCAGACCTCATTACAGATGGTTGTGAGCCACCATGTGGTTGCTGGGAATTGAACTCAGGACCCTTGGAAGAGCAGGCAATGCTCTTAAACCACTGAGCCATTTCTCCAGCCCCCGAACTAACATATTTCTATACATAATTAAGTACCCCCCAAAAAAGGAGAAAGAAAAGTAGTATTAAAATGCCTAAAGGAAGTGTCCTACCTATGGAAATGGGTAGTTTTTGAAAGATTAATCTCTATGGGGAGGCCTGTATTCTACACGTCACAGGGGACAAAAGAAAAATGTGGAAATATAATATTCTATTCTTTCTTCCTGAAGAAAGCAAACAAATATATCAGTGATGAAAGTGGTAGAATAATGAACAAACTTTTACTGCCTCATAGTAGCAAAGAACTAAAACAAACTCAGTGTGTGGGACAGCCAAACAAGAACCATGGTACAAAAGACATGTAGACAAAAGAGCTGCAGCAGTGAGGCCAGGAGCAAGGGCAAAGGCTGCATGCACGAAGCACCTTCAAAGTCACCACATTCATACACAGCTGCACCAATGGAGCAAAGCGAATGCTTGTCCTCCGCAGCATGATATGAGAGCCTCTGGCTACCCTAGGGCAGCATCTTTAGGAGTGTTTTTCATTTCTAAACTGCATTTATCTGCCCTTTGGCAACAACAACAGAAAGGAATTAATTATGAGATTTGCCTTCAAAAAAAAAAAATACCTGCTATCAAAAACATTTAAACTTTGCATGATATCAGACATGTGTACACATATATATAATAAATTTAAAAAACAATCTCAATGATCTTATTAATTTCTGCTTAAATGTCAGTCTTAATTATTTTTAAAATAAATCTAATTCTGTTTATTATCTTTGAGAATAATTTGGCTTTCTACAGCTTACCTCAGCATATGCCTCCATATCTTCAAGGAATTGACCAAGAAGAGTGGTAGAAAATGCAAGGTCAGCTACCCAAAATGGCTCCAAACTCTGCAACCACCCTTGACATCACGGAAGAAATTTTGAAATCAAAAGGGGGAAGGAAAAAAAGGGCATGGGAGGGATTACCAAAAGTAAAAATGAACCCAGCTTTCAAGCTATCTACTCTTAAAATATATCCTGTATCAAAAACTAAAAAGCATGTTGGTGATTAATCAACCCTCTTAATGTTATAAAAATTGACATTCTACAGAAATCAGTGTGTAAATCATGTATCTTTTTATATCTGATTTAATATCTATAATGTCACCATACCCACAAACACCACCCCCACCCTAACACACACACAAAAACACACACAAATTTTAAAAGCCACCATGTACTATCAACCTAGCTTTCTATCCCAGGGTCATGACTAGTCACCAAGGATGTACATTTGGTTTCACAGCAGAAATGACACCATCCATTCTAACTGGCATACTGTTTCAAAAGTTAAGATTCAGAGAAGTAAAGAAACTCTACCATGTGAACAAGCAGGTGTGTGCAAATGAACTGAATTATCATTTGTTCTCTATCACAGATGACGAACTTCTAATTATTTGTGGCTCATTTAATTAAAATGACCATAAAAGCAGCAATAAAAACAACAAATGAGGTGTGAAGAGATGGCTCAGCCGTTAAGAGCACTGACTGTTCTTCCAGAGGATCTGGGTTCAATTCCAGCACCCACATGGCAGTTCACAATTGTCTGTAACTCCAGTTCCAGGGGACCCAACACCCATGGTAAACTATTAAGGCACATTTAAAAAAAAAAAAAAACAGAATCTTCCATTCTAGGTTACAGACAACTTCAGATTTAGTCTTTAAATTCTCATAGAGTGTAACACTATAATATGGATTTCTCCTAACCCACTATTTACTACATAATTGTGCTTTGTAAAGATTAACAGAGCTACCCAATGATGCTCACTGATAAAAGCTAATTTATCTTCCTGAATCAACCCTTTTTGCTAGATCAGATCAACACTTCTTTGCACAGACTTACAGGACTGACACAAGTTAGGACTTACCAGACACCTGCTGTGTGAGGGAGGGTTTCTGAGTATGATCTATGTGCCATCCAACTAATATATCAACTGTATCCTTGATGGAGACAAAAAGATGAGGCCAGTCATTTTAAGGTTTCATCAGTGAGATCACATCACATTAAAAGACCCTAGAAAAAGCTGTTCAATCTACCTGACATGGGAGTTGGAGAGGCAGGAGAAAAAGAAACTATAGTCATATAACACTAAAGAAATATTTTCTCTTCTATACAAGAGGTATTAATATTGGGGGGAAAATGCAGCTGTTACTTTTTATAAAATATTATCACCATTGTCATTATCACCACTGTTGTGATATTACTGCACCAATAAACCCCGTTCCTCCAAAACATCACTGATTATATCCAAAAAGTCAGAAGCTTTTTTCCTATCTGATGACCCACTTCTTCTTCATAGAATCATACCACCATGAGAGAACGGTGGGAATAAGAAACTCACCCTAAAATTGGTGCTGAAAATATGAGGGTAGCATCGAGCCACCAAAAGAATGCATTTAACACATTTGCAAAGTAATTCTGGTGTATCCACATTTTCAAGAATGGATTGTAGGCTGGTCATCACGAGCTGAAAAGCAAAATTACAACCCTAAACATTTGACAATGTAGGGAGAAAATAAACAGCTTCACTTCACAACTGATTATGATACCAAAGAAAGTAAATTTTTTCAATAATGCATAAAATATAAAACTAGAAAGCACAAAATATTACCACACTATGTAAATATTTCGTGTTCAGTACTTTCAAAAGAAAAATTCTATTGCTTTAATTTTTTAAAAAGTGTTCATTCAATATATTAGGCTAAAAATCAATACTGCTCTCTATTTTAATATCTATTAAGACTTTTCCTTTCTGATCAATTAACGTTAGGGGTGAAAAACACCTGTGTCCATTATTCATCGTAACTCTGTGACTGTGACTGAATTTAAAGTACAAAATTTAAAGTAACCAGACACGATGGCACATGCCTTTAATCCCAGCGCTCAAGAGGCAGAGGAAAGCAGATCTCTGAGAGTTCAAGGCTAGTCTGGTCCACACAGAAAGCCAGCCAGAGATACATAATTCTATCCACCAGCACCCCCCCAGAAAGGTAAGATGTATTTGGGAAACTGATTTTCTTAAACATCTGAATTACTAAACAATTCATCATGTAGGGTAAAGCTAGGGGCCTATAACCCCAACATTTGGGAGACTGAGGAAAAATAGACAAAAAAAACCTGGGTTACAAACTAAGGTCTTTTCTTAAAACATCAAAGAATAAAAAGGAATTTTTTTCAGAGTAAATCTTAAGTAATTAATATGCTTTAAAGCAAAATTTATTTTATTCATTTTGTTTTTATCAAAATGATCTCGGAGAGTTAATTAGAATGGGATTCCTACAGATGACATTCTGGCTTCTTTCCACTGAGTATATATAATGAAAATAGACCTATCACTTATGCAGCTGCTAAAAACCACTTTCCTCAAACAGAAAAGTTCTTTACGTACATACATACACGTGTACATGTACGTACACAGGTGTGTAATAAAGGGTTATAATGCAGGGCTGCAGCTAAGAATGAATACTCAATGTTCTTGAAGAGTACCTGGGTTCGACACCCACAGAAGAGCTCACAACTATCTGTAACTCGAGTTTCAGGGGATCTGATACTTTTTTATATCCTGTGCTGGGCCCACACAAGCAAATTATTGCACATACAACACTCAGAAAACATAACATAAATTAGTCTTCTTAAAAGGTAAAGCTAGAATTTTAAAGTCACCATTTTGTAGTAGCCAATGTTACAATCTGGACTCTTAGAAATCACTGAATGAAACATTACTAAAATATCAATACATCCAAAGATCAAGACATCAGACCCAGACTGCTCATTTGAAAGGGAAAAGAAGCTTTATAGTAAAATCTGATGATCATTCCCTCAATCAGGGATCACTCTTCAAGTCCAACAGAGGGACAACCTGCTATCAGGTACCTGTAATGAACCCATCAAAAAAAAAGTTTCAGCTGACTCTAATCAGGAAGGTTCAGCCATTAAAAAAAAAAAAAGGACAAAGAAGAAAGTAGCATGTATAATAAAATAAGGAGTGGGTATGGAAAACTATTATTGTAAGAAAAATTTAGAAAGTTAAGGGCAATACTTGAATCTTTAAAGAAATCCTGGGTAGGGTAACCATAGATGCACATGGCACCTTAAGTGCAATTACAGACACTTGAACATTGTATGGGCCATAAAATGCTTTGTTAAGTGTATAATATTGCTGCTACAGAAGGGAACAGGCTTATTCTTCAGTGATATATACTGATACACTAACAGAGTGAACTGTCTATGTATTTAATTTATCTTCAAATACTTCCACAAAAAGTGTTCATGTGAAAATAAAACAACTTTAAGGGATGGGGAGATGGTTCAGTTGGTGAAGTGCCTGTCATACAGCATGAAGACCTGGATTCAATCACCAGCACCCAATAGAGGCCAGATGTGTTGACACATGTCTGTAACTCAAGCACTATGAGGGGAGAAAAACTGAGACAGGCAGGTTTCTGGAATTTGCTGACCAGGCAGTGAGAGACCCTGTCTCAAAAAACTAAGGTGGAAAACAACAGAAGAAAACACCCAATACTTACCTCTAGTCTCCACATATGCATACCACACATACTTCGACTACCAAAAATGATAAAGAAACCTATAAATTGGATATAGTAAGTACTCCCTTGTTCTTCCCGCATTTGGAAAGCTGACTCAATAGGATCATCATGAGTTTCAGGCCAATTTGGACAACAGAGTGAGATCCTGACTTACAAAACAAAAAGTGGGGCTGGAGAGACGGCTCAGACGTTAAAAGCACTGGTTGCTCTTCCAGAAGTCCTGAATTTAATTCCCAGCAACCACATAGTGGCTCACAACCATCTATAATGAGACCTGGTGCCATCTTTTGGTGTGCAGTCATGCATGCAAGCAGAACACTGGATACATAATATATAAATCTTAAAAAAAAAAAAAACTAGGAAAACTGAACATTTTTAAAAAATAAAACAGCTGTTAGCAAAATGTGATTAAGCAGGGATCTTATCAAACTGCATCTATACACATCTTCCCGTGGATTTGAAATCTTTGAACTACAGTCAGGAATCAATTATATAAAAATGTGTAAAATCTGACCAATTTGTTGCTATGCTGTTTACTTTACATTTCCACAACAAAAATATGACATATTACTCTTATTAAACTGGAAAGTCAGATACAGTATATAGTCCTGGCATTCAGAAAGGTGAGACACTGGAGGACAGTTTATGCAACACAGTAAGAGCCTATCTCAAAAAGCCCTAACAAAACAAAACCCTAACTTGGGAATGAGCTTTTCCATACACCCAGACATTCAGAAGTGAAACAGAATTAAACAGAAGCTGGAATACATTCATAAATTAGTGTTAGAATTATTTAGATAAATAATTTTTGACTTAGCAAACCTAAAACTTAGGGAAGTGTGAGGGGGAGGAGAGGAAAAAAGATCTAGAAATTAGTTGTGATGTTTAGCTTTTGTCTCTTTCAAAAACTGTGAGGGCCCCTCCAGCCCAACTCTTGGAGCCTAGTTACTACTTTAAATCTGCAAGTCACTCTAGTATTAAGTAACTTCAAAGGAAAGCTTCTAAAACACAAACAGACAAAAATGCTTAAAATTGAATTACTTTAAACCTAACTTTACTCAAACTGCATTTCATTTGCCCGGTGCTGTGTCCAACAGTAGACAGGTAAGCCCCATCTTCCACTTTGTCCCCCACCTCACTCCACTCCATTATGGGTCCCTGGCTCTCACCTGCATCACGGAGGAAAAGGCTTTCTTCTCCCCAACAGTCTCCAGCGCTCTGTAAGTGGCGCACAGGTAGAGCAGCTTCACTTCATCTTTAGCAGAAGAGCTAAATTTGCTAAAAATCCACTTGAAGATCTTCTCAGCCTCATAGCTCAGAGAAGCACAGAGAAGTCCAAGACAGCAAGCTCCCTCCTGCCTCAACTCCTGAAGCAACTTGCTACTGTGTTTATTTTAATGCAAACAAAACACATACAAAAGGCATTAGTTTTCAAGGATGAAAGCAGGACACTTTTTTCCCCCTGGAGGCAGGGTTTCTCTGTGTAGCCTTGGCTGTCCTGGCACTAGCTCTGTAGACCAGGCTGGACTCAAACTCACAAAGATCCGCCTGCCTCTGCATCCCGAGTGCTGGGATTAAAAGGTGTGCTCAACAACCTCCCACCATTTTTTTTTTTAAGTATGACACTTTTTACAAAAGAATGTCTCCTGTGTATTTTTTGTTTTTGTTTTTTCAAGACAGGGTTTCTCTGTGGTTTTTTGGAGCCTGTCCTGGAACTAGCTCTTGTAGACCAGGCTGGTTTCGAACTCACAGAGATCCGCCTGCCTCTGCCTCCCGAGTGCTGGGATTAAAGGCGTGCGCCACCACCGCCCGGCTTGTCTCCTATGTATTAAAGAATTCCTAAATGACTTTTCAAAGCTCAAACTAAAAACATAGAATTTAACCCATTCTGCATGCGTATCCTCTGTATTCTCTAATGTTCAAAAACCCCTGTCAGACATTAGATTTCTTTATAAAATCATTTACAAAGAAACACTAAAAAAGCTATGAAGTGGGCTGGAGAGATGGCTTAGGGGTTAAGAGCACTGACTACTCTTCCAGAGGTCCTGAGTTCACTTCCCAGCAACCAAATGGTGGCTCACAGCCATCTGTAATGAGATCTGGCGCCCTCTTCTGGCCTGCAGCAGACATGGAGGCAGAATGTTGTATACATAATAAATCTTTTTTTTTAAAAAAAAGCTATGAAGTGCTAAAATTCAGGCTAAGTTCCACTTCTGATTCACAGAAAGAGGTAGCAAGAAAATATTAGAAAATGCACTACATTTGTAATAACACCCAACATGTAATGACTGTGAAGTAGGAAATGTTTAGTAGATAAACCACACAAACTTAAAGGGATAACAGCCAGTACTAAGTATAGCATTAAGAAATTAAGTAAAACCATCAGTGACCTGCTCCCAACACTGCTGTTCTTTGGAATCACTGAACATCTTTAAGAAGCCTAGAGATGATTTAAAATATGAAGTTCATCTTTTCCTCTCCTCTCTAAGCATTTTAAACTCCCTGAAACAGTAACTTTCATGCACTCTAGCTGGCATCAGTTCATGTCTTTTCTCAGGTCAATGCTTAAGAAAGAAGAGAATTCTCTTCCAAGTAGATTCCATTTGTACTCAACAAAAATTAATGACTAAATAACAGGTTTATTATTGAAGACTTAATGATATTCATAAAGAAGGCCCAGGGTACATCATGCATATTTTAATAATTTCTACAATTACTTTCAAGGTCACCTAAATGTGACCATTATTAGTTACTTACCTTTCATTAAGCACATCATGGACAGCAGCCAAGATATTATCCAACTGTTTAACTAGTACCTTAAAAAAATTATAAAAACTTCAGATTCCTATTTAAAAGCAGCACTGTATACTTTATTTTTCTATTTAGATAGGATTATTCAGCATCTCAGTCTGTTGTTATTGCCAGTCATCAATCACATGAAGAGGGCATATTTCCCTTCAAGCTATAAAAGAAACTCACAGGACACAAGAGTTGTAATCATCAGCAAAATATAGTCAAGCTCATTTTAATTGAAAATTAAAATAGAATGATAAGGGAATGGAGAGGTAATAAAAGAATACAGTGACATACCAATGACAGAATCTAGGGGTGGAAGCACGAGCTTCACTGTTCATCTTTCTACTTGCTGTGTATCAAAGTCTTTTATAATAAATTTTGAGGGGATGAGCTTGCTTTCTGCCTTACTACATGCCATTCTTACTAATTTTTCTCCTGTATCAAGCTTTTAACATCAAAAAAATTACTTATGAGTAAAGTAATAGTTTTTTCCTCTTAGTGAGACAGGGTTTCTCTGTATAGCTCTGGCTGTCCTGGAACTCACTTTGTAGACAAGGTTGGTCTCGAACTCAGAGATCCACCTACTTCTGCCTCCCAAGTGCCGGGATAAAAGGCATGAGTCATCACCACCCAGTAAGAAATATTTTCTAACTGCCTCTAAAAATGTCTTTTAAAGAGCTTTTCCATTTTTCCCATTATTATTAAAATGACATGTGTACTATGCACAAGTGCTCTTAGAGACCAGAAGTGTCCAATCACCTGGAACTGATGTTATAGGCAACTGTGAGCTGGGAACCAACTCAAGACCTCTGCAAGAGCAGTAGACACCCTTAATCTCAGTGCCATCTCTACAGCCCCAGTTTTTCCATTTCTTTAGTCCTGATCACTAGACCAGACTTATATGCATAAAACATGTACCCCCATACTTCCACTTTATGTATAAAAAAACATAGAAATATGTTGTCCTGTCAAAGAAAATGTCTACGGACAACAGGGTTATCCACAAGCTAAATTATGCTTTTAAAAATGCACTTTATGAAAAAAGATGCCAAAGTGACTCCAACAATAGCCAAAGATAAATGATACATTAGGAGCAAAACATTAGCACCTTAACATAAGTCAAGTACAGAGCTAAGGAAACTTTTTTTCCTAGAAGCAAACCATTTCTTGTTGAAACCTCCCAACACAAAATCACCTTATGTACTCTAAGAACACTAAGATCCTCAGCAACCCCAAGCATGTTTACTCACCAGTTTATTTTCTGGCTGCTGAATAAACTCCTTCAGCTGCTTTACAGTAGCCAGTCTTCGGTCTCTGTCATCTTCCCGGGTGATCCTCCGAAGAAGATTCGACAGTCGAGACTCATCCGAGTACGACATCGATCGCTCTGTGAAGATAAACATTTCATGGCCACCTAGTAGACTAAAAGTATGAAGCATATAGTTCAGGCATTCTGAAGTATTATCAAAACCCAGTGTACTGATTTCTCTTCTGTTAAGCTCTCTTTGTATCTACAGAAGAATGCCTGGACACAGTTCCACAAACTCCAAAAAACCCTTATCAAAAATAAAATTAATAAAAAACACTCAGCAAAGTAAGCACCTCATTGAAGAAGACCAGATGAGGAAGAAAAAAAGAAAGGCATAGAACTTTTTTTTTCAGTTCCATTCCGAGCTGTTTTCAATATCTAGGTTAAAAAAAGGGGGAGGTGGCCAATACTTGCAGTCCCAACTACTCCTAACAAATTCTGAGTCTACAAGTTTTTTAGATTAACCTGAGCAAAACAAGGAAGTCATCCCAAGAAAAACAAAACACAAAAACCAAGAAAGAAAGTGGGAATAGACAATGACGACAAGCCCAGGGTGATGTCTCTATAGTAAGAAAAGGTCATGCTTCTATTTCTAACTGAAGAGGTAGTAGCAAAACCTTTAACTCAGCCATTCTAACTCTGAAATTTCATTAAAAAAAAAAAAAATCAGTTTGTGTGTGTGTGTGTGTGAGAGAGAGAGACTTATTCATTTTATCTGCACATATACATGTGCGTTATGTATGTTCTTGGTGCCCACAGAAGTCAGAAGAGGGCCCCAAATCTCCTGGTGATGGAGTTATGGATGATTGAACCACCCTGCAGATATTAGAAATCAAACCCAGATATAAAAGCAACAAGTGCTCCTAATTTTACTGCACCATCCTCCAGACCAAGAAAGCAGTTTTTGAAAAGTTAAAAGTTAAGTTTATGTTGTTGCTGTTTTGTTTTTCGAGATAGGGTTTTGCTGTGTAACCTTGGCTGTCCTGGAAACAGCTCTTTGGACCAAGCTAGCTTGGAACTAAGAACTCTGCCTGCCTCTGCCTCCCATATGCTGGGATTAAGTAAGGCATGCACCACAACCACCCAGTCTGTTAAATGCATTTTTTAAAAGTTTGGTATGTTTATAATACACACAAGATGTTCACCAAGGTACATATAAAACAAACTACACTGTGCAAAAAGCAATTATATAAACCATTTATATCAGAAACCTCAACTTTGTAAACAGCTTTATCAACAAAATTTTACTTCCCTTTAATAAAAGAAATACACATTATTTTTTAGGTTTTTGGATTTGTTTTGTTTAGTCTGTTTTGAGGCAGGGTTTCTCTATTATATAGCTCTGGCTGTCCTGGAATTCACTATATAGACTAGACTGGACTTGAACTCAGAGCTACACCTGCCTCTACCTCCCGAGTGCTGGGATTAAAGGGATGTATCACTACACCTGGCTGGAATACACATTATCTTTACTACCCTGAATGATTTTCCACTTTTACACTGGAAAATCTACAACAGAAGATAAAAGTGCAGTTATATTTAACTTTAAGAAAAGGTCCAATATGTATATAGGACTTACCGTATCTACTATCCATTCGGAAACCCTTTAACATCTTACTCAAACTTGTAACATTTTTTATAAGCTAGCAATTCAGGGGAAATAGTACAAAATGAAGCCACCTGTATGCTTTACAACTTACAACTGCACGTATCTGCTCATGACCATGAGAAGTGAATGTGGTCAACGCTGGTTTCAAGTCTTTCTTACCCTGTGATTTCCTCATGTCTTTGGTGGCTAACGCACGACTGCCATGCTGAACACTGGTAAACTCAGGGCTGGTCACATTGTTAACCCTCAGCTCTTGCCCCAACGACTTCCGACCATAAGTATTTTCCCCAGATCCTCCATTGACACTGTAGCCACCTGAAAAAAAGTAAATGTTTACATTATCTTAACAGGGTCCTTTTTTTACTCCTTCAACTAACAGTTCAGGATCTTACCCATTTACATACAGCCTAGGCTTCTCCCCTATCTTCCCTATGCTACTCGACTCCAAACCATTTTGATTCTTTCATTGGAAGTTAAAAAGAGAAACAAAAGTTAAATTCAGGCAAATTTTGCACTCTGGTTAAGCACATTTTGGATGAGTAAACAAGAGATAGTAGCCTGGGGAACCTCAAGTGTTACAAGTGGACAACGCATTTAAACTATATGGTGACGTACATCTTTGATCTCAGCACTGGGGAGGCAGAGGCAGGTGGATCTCTGTGAGTTTTGAGGCCAGTCTGGTCTACAGAGTGAGTTCCAGGACAGCCAAACATACATAGAGAAACCCTGTCTTGAAAAACCTAAATAAATAAATGTAAAATGGACAAACTTTTGAAGTTTTCAAAAATACTGTATCTGATACCTATCTTTTCAATACATTAGAAAATGAATAGAAGGGGGAAGAGAGAAAGAGAGAGAGGGAGAGAAAGTAACAGAGACAAACAGATAACTGGCAGAGGGAGATAAAAACAGAGAAGCCCATCTAAAACAATAACATGCTCCAGCAATAGAAAATAAATCTATCTGTATGTATGTATGTATGTAGCATGTATACCCTTTTCGTCATTCTGTATGTCGACATGGCCTCTGGTATCATCGTGCCTTTGCCGAGACACCACAGCTGAATTTGAAGGTTGCAGTCCATAAGAGGAAGAAACACCCCTATCTCTGGAAGAGGAGTATTTTAAAGTATCTGGGTCGGCTGATGCACTATCAGTTCTGGGGAGGAAAAACAGAGAAGAAAAAAAAGAAAAATTACATTAGAGGTTTAAGCAAATATCTTAATAGTCAAAGCTACACAGCGTCTCTCTCCTCTAACCTTTATGTTCAGTTACAACTCTATCAAGCACTCCACTGTCTAGTAAGTCTTTCAACTAGGAAGAAACTGCCAACAGATGAGCTGCCTGCTCTTCATGCTCTCCTACTGAAGAGCCACTTGGATTACAGTAAACAACTCGTGTTAATTTGCTCATTTAATTAATTTACTTTTTTGGAGAAGAGAGTATGCATGCAGATATGTGCGCATGTGTGGAGACTAACAGGTCTAGGTCAAGCTCTGCTTTGCTGGGACCTCAGGTACATCAATCAATCAAGCTGGCTGGATAGGGGAGGACGCTCCATGAATCTGCCTATCCCTGTTTTTCCTCAGCTGGAATTACAAACACAGCTACTATACCAATTTTTTTTATATGGGTGCTGGGGGTTCAATTCAAGCATTTTATGGACTGAGCCATCTCCCCAGCCCCAGGACTTTACTGTCAGCATATCAAAGAGACTGGAATTCCAAAATTCCTTGTAAACTTAGTACCTCATGGCAATGTCTACTGAACTCTCTCAACTTAGTCCTCTAATATTTGGCAAGAAAATACACACTGGCATTTGAAAAGCAAGTAGGCTATAAGAACATAACAACTAAAAGGAAGATCGTGTTTATGCTTGGCTATATTTTAATGTCTTCACTAAAAAGAATGCCAATTAAACTTAGTTGAAAAAGGAGCATTAAAGTTAAATATTACATTTAACTATTTAAGTGTATCTCTCAGTAGGGGTGTGTGTGTATGTCCACAAGTACCACAGCAAACATATAAAAGTTAAAAATGACCATTTGTGGCAGTCAGTTCTCACCTTCCACCATGCAGTTCCTAAGGACAGAACTGAGGTATCAGGCTTGGCAACAAGAGCACTTACACAATAAGTCAACTCACCAGCCCAGCAAACAAAATTAAGAGAAAAGGCAAAGTCTCAGAATTCCAGTCATGCTGAATCTGAAGGCTGGGGCCAGTAATGTAAATACTGTCAGAATAATACCTGACACTTGGGTATTAACAAACAAGTAGTGAAGCACAAGACAAAAGCAGTATCTTATCCAACTATCGGCTCCAATTAGCACTATGCCTCAATGTCCTCAGTGAAATAAAAAAACCAAAGCATGGACGCTGGAGAGATGCTCAGTGGTTAAGAGCACTGCCTGCTCTTCCAAAGGTCCTGAGTTCAATTCCCAGCAACCACATGGTGGCTCACAACCATCTGTAATGAGGTCTGGTGCCCTCTTCTGGCCTGAAGGCATACACACAGACAGAATATTGTATACATAATAAATAAATAAATATTTAAAAAAAAACAAAGCAAGCTACAAGATTTTTATGAATCTTATTCTTCTAGTTATCAATCATAAACTGTTAAGGAAATCAAATATCCTATTATAGCATATGAAAAATAAAAGTAACTGTTGTTTTCTTGATTTTCCCCTAAGAAAAAAGAAATTCATTTAAAAAAAATAATAGCAGTAATGAATGAATAGCAGCAATTTCTATATTCATTACAAATGTCTTCTGAGCTAGACTGGTGATGAAGGCCTTCAATCTCAGCTACTCAGAGGTTGAAATCACAAGTCAAAGCCAACCCTAGACAATTTAGTGACATCCTGCCTCATAAAAATCTGATGGATAGGGAAGGGCAGTTTAGAGCTCCTTGCATACTACAAACAAAGTTCTAGGTTTAGTACTCAGTAACACAGAACAAACAAACTACCCAAACTCATGATCATTTCAGAAAGCCTTAGGGCATTGACAAAAATAGAATGAGCCTGTGTTCCTCTCTTATATGAGAAAAGGCAGCAGGATTTTTGCACACATGCTTCTTTTTTACTTTATTAATCCTGTTCTTGCCCCCACCAACTGGACATCTTGGTCTATATTTTCTGCAATTCCTGACGATACAGAAAGCAGAAAAGGTCCAATTAAACTTGAAACCGTAACCAGAAAATCTGAGTCAATGCCATAACCTAACAACCTAAAACTGCTAAGGGTGAAATGTCTTCTTAAAAGCATGCAGTTTGTGCCCTTACAGACAAAGACAATTCTTCTAAGGCAGAGAAATAAAAACCATGAAATAAAATACCTTGGGGTGAATAGTACAATTAAATGTGCACCTATAATCAACAAATGCATTATTAATGCATTATAATGGTTTCAAGAAAATACTGAAGGAAAGGAGTTTATGGGCTTCCATGCGGGAGGGGGGCGGGGAGAAAAGGAGTAGGAGAGGAGAGCGTTCACCTAATTCAACCTGGAAAAAATATAACTTAGTAAATGCACAAATCAGATAAGCACATGACTAAGTCTGATATGCAAAACTCACCTACTGATGTTTACACATGCTGGCATTTCCGATTATTAAGCTCACATGTTGCCCAAACTATACTAACTGTAGCACTTTCTGGTGAAAAAGCAGTAACATGAGACTCAACTCATGCAAGTTAAAAACATCTGGGCTGGGCTGGAGAGCTGGCTCAAGTGGTTGAAGGTTCTAAGTTCAATTCCCAGCAACCACAACCCCAGTGCAGTAAAGATAAACAGTTCTTTGGTTTCCAGGCCTTTGTTTCTCTTGTATAAAATACAGATTGATACCTATCTAACATACAAGGCTGTTGTGAGGCTCACGTAACGAAAAGAATACTTAAATACATAGCTTGCATGGTATATTAAGAGTTATTATGGCCATTACTCAAAATGAACTCTAGTTTTCCAAGCTAAAAGCATATAAGCAGTCCATGAGCATATAAACGCAATCAAAAGTTTTTACACTAACTATAAAGCAGTTTATGTTCATCAACAAAGAAATTAAGCAGTTTATTGCTATCAACAAATTTCTAACTAGGTTCATCTGATTTCACATTATGTTTACAAAAAAATGAATGATTTCCTAATTCATTAGAAACACAGGTTTTTAACTCCCAAGAGTTATGAACACTGAAATTTTTTCATCACAAAATTAGGTTTGAAAAAAAATGTAATAACAATTCAGTAGGCCAGAACCACTGCATCAGAGCCGTATCAAATGTTCTCCGGGTCAGGCACTTGGAATGCAAACTTGTATTTCCAGCCAGCAATAAATACATGTATTTTGAAGCAAAATGCACAAAATAGCTGAGCATTTATATGAAACAGCTACTTTTACAATATCTAAACTGCTTATGTCTCAGAAACTGTATTAGGTTGTTAGCACCAACAAGATAAGACCACCCCAGCCCAAAAAATAAACTGTTAAGAACAGAAGTAAGCACTATAGATGAAGCAAAGCACAAAACAGAAACTACAGATTTCAACTCCAGGAGGCAGGCATCAGTGTTAAGCAAGCTAATTAGAAAGGCTGAAAAAGCTATCTACTAGAATTAGTGTTTCAATTTAGTGGAAAAAGAAAATTTATCTGTTAAACTAAGAATCCTAGTAAAGAAGTAAAATACTTCCACAGTCCCTTTAATACTCTAAAAATGTGGAGAAGAAAAAAAGAAGAAATGCTTAAGTTTCCCCAAAATGATCCAACTGAAGTTAAGCCTGATGTACATGCCACATGAGAGGTAAGTTTCTAAAGCTCATACCTCAAAAATCGCATACTGTGTAATATGGAGCCTTTGTGGTGTTTTGCATCAAGTCAATCTGTAAGACAGCAGTTAC
This sequence comes from Microtus ochrogaster, assembly GCF_000317375.1. NCBI lineage: Eukaryota > Metazoa > Chordata > Mammalia > Rodentia > Cricetidae > Microtus > Microtus ochrogaster. The sequence goes on from NC_022015.1 coordinate 9,989,456, forward strand.
AGTATTAGTGAAGACAGCGGGTTAAAACATTTGTTCAAACATGAAACAAATCTCACTTATGAGTTAGGTGCTTTTTCTTTAACTATGGCCACTGTAGGTTCAAATACTGAAGCAAAAATCACGATGGAAAGCCACTCTGCCTTTGAGGACAAAGAGTCTTTAAGTGGCAATCGAAAAAAAAAAAAAAAGTGAGTACATAAGAGAATTTAAATGTTAACCGTAACATACAGATCCCATGTGAATACAGTTATTTTATTTACCTATATTCAAAATCGAGAAAATGTAATAAATCTAGGAGGTTATTCACTTCAGGTGACTCAAAATCTTCAGCCCTCATACATCTGCCACTGGTTAAAGAGCAGTATCTCCTGGATGGATAGTCTTGTGGTCCGGCACCTATAGCACTACATAGAACAACTTCCCTTTCCCCAAAAATCCACCTCTAGAAAGTATGAAGTTGCGAAAATTTCCTATGAAGAAGCATTTCCATAAAGGACCCTAAAATGACTTGATGCAAACAACACACCTAATGGTGCCGCTGGAAAAACATCATCACTTTAAGCTGTTTTAAACCTGGACTGAAGAGATTTCACCCCCATAGTTAGACCTAATTCATAACATTCATAACGGGTATAAACCAGGAAATGAGATTTGCCCTTAAGGCAATGAGGTAGGAACAATGCAACACTGGTACTCAAAAAGCATCTACATAAGATGACAGAGCTCTCATGTTGCTTAAAAATGATGTACCTTTTAAACTTAAACCCAGTACTATTCCCATAATGTTTCTGTCTTACAGTTTCTTTTTATTGCTGTGATCCAAACAACCTGGGTAAGAAAGGGGTTATTTCAACTTACAACTCTCAGATCACATTCCATCACTGAGAGAAGTCAGGATAAGAACCCAAGGCAAGAACTGAAATAGAAACCATGACTGTTTCCCATGGCTTCCTCAACCTCCAATTTAGCAGCTTAGACAATCAGGACCACCTGCCCAGCGGTGGCACTGCCCACAGCGAGCTGAGTCCTTAAAGAAAATGTCCTACAGGTCAATCTGATGTGAGCATTTTCTCAATTGAGATTCCCTCTTCCCAAATGACTCTAGTTTGTGTTAAGTTGACCAAATACTAACCAGGGCAGTCTTACTCACCTGGATTCAAACATGCTTTCATGCAGAAGAAAGGACAAAAAGTCTGGGGCTTCAAGAATATCATTTTCATAATAAAAATAATGGTCCTACGAGCAAGTCTAGGAATGAAAGATTTATTTGGGGGGCTCAGATACTTTTTATTTTTATTCTACATGTATGAACGTTTAGCCTACATATATGAATGTACACCCCATGCATACCTGGTGCCTGCAGAAGCCAGAAGAAGGTATAAGATTCCCTGGAAAGGGAGCTATACAGACAACTGGGAGCTGCCATGTAAGTGCTGGGAATCGAACCTGGGTCCTCTGCAAGAGTAACCAGTACTCTTCACCACTTAGCCATCTCTACAGCCCCTTCAGAGACTTATTTATACAATTTTGCATCAATTTTGCAATATTAAAAATGTAGTTAATACAATTTCTTGGTAAATGTTCCTTAGCTATCTAAGGATTAAGTGACTATAATACCAAATTTTAATTATTTAAAGTTCTGTTACCTATTTTATTATACATCAACTGTAGACTTATGAAAAACAAAATATACTTAACAAATGTGAAACTACAAAGATTTTTACCTTACCCAAAAGAAGCTGTAGCCTTTAGCTGTGGATTCTAGACAGTAATCTCTAAAATCCTAGAATGTCATGCCTAGGAAGGCTTTTTGTTCACCTGGGGACTCTGTGGAACAGTGTGACATATAGTAGAACCTTTGAGATACATAAACTCCAAAGGGCCAGAAACTAAAATAGTTATGTAAACAATTAGCTATAGAGCCTCAATAAAAACTCTCACATAGACAGGAGCAAGCATCCTGGTTGGGTACTGTTAAAACAGACACCAACAGGAAGTCATACCATCTGTAATTCTTCAAGAAAAGAACAATTGCAAGCTCCATGCCTGGAACCTTTCTGGACTCCCTCTGTCCTACATGTCCTTTGCTATTGTTAATATGAACACTTCGGTAGCAATATACTACGAGCCTGATATAAGGACTTCATTTGCAATTAGCATTAGAACTAAGGTTGGTATTAGGGACTATAGTCCCTCTATCTGTACCTACATTAAAAAATTTTCACTAAATATACTCTCACCCAAAAATTCACAAAACTCTTCTAAAAACTTTTATTTTTACTAAAACACAATGTTATCATTTAATTTCAAAATTATAAATAAATCTGCATCAATTTTGCAATATTAAAAATGTAGTTAATACAATTTCTTGGTAAAAGTATAATTTTAGTAGCATCTTTACCAAATGTAGTGTGACTTTCAAGGAACTTCAAATACCCTGTCTGTTGACCTCTAGTCCTATTAAACAGAAGGTGCAAACAAAGGTAATCACTTCAGAGGAAATTATTTTAGATTTCAACCTTTGTTTCATGAGAATAACTTCTTCAGAGAAAAGCCTAGTGAACTCCCTCCCAACAGTTCAGACTCCTTTAAACTGCTCTAATCTATAACAAGACCTTCGACGCTACTCAGGTTTACAGTACATTCACTCTATGAGCTAACACCATGAACTCCTACAAAGAACAGCAAACCTAAAGGTTCAAATCTGAAATACCCCCACTTGATCATGCATTGTCCCCAATTTGCAGATCTAATTTGGGAGATTACAGAGCCTTTAGAACAATGGTTCTTGGCATGTGGGCCACGACCCCTTTGGGGGTCAAACAGCCCTTTTGCCAGGGTTATCTAAAACCACTGGGAAACACCGATATTTACATTCCAGATCCTAACAGTAGCAAAATTACAGTTATGAAGTAGCAATGAAATAATTTTTATGGTGGGGGTCACAACAAGAAGAACTGTATTAAGGGTCTCAGTATTAGGGAGGTTGAAAAAATCACTGCTTCAGAAGGTGGAACCTCACTAGAGGAAGTGGTCACTAAGGCAGGTCCTTAAGAATATATTATCCCTAGCTCCTTCTTGTCACACTCTCTACTTTGGCCACCATGCCTGTCCTACTATGATGGGCTGAGACATTCTGAAACCATGGACAAAAGTAAATCCTTCTTCCCTTGAGCTGCTTTTGTCAAGTACTTTATCACAGCAGCAAGTAAAGAAACATCTACCATCTCATTGCATCTTTACCACAACCTCATTAATTCCATTACATAGGTAGGATAACTGAGATTCCCTAACTGACCCAAAATTACTCAGTTTTACTAATGACTACAAACTTTCTCCCCATAAATCCAAATTCACCTCCATCTGCACATATAGCCTTTTCCCATCGTCATTAGACAACAAGTAAAGCTCCTTCCTAGAGAAGTCATCCGGACCCCGAGTTTCACCTGTCTCCCAAGCACCTTTACCTTCTGTAGACCACACACAGACTCTCCCACTTCACCACTGTTCATTACATCACCTGCAAAAAGCACTCCAACAACACTCCTGTACAATTAATTGAACTCCTTTCCTTTAAAAAATCTAGTCAGGCACACACATAAAATCCTGGCTCTCAGGAGGTAGAGGCAAGAGGATCAAGAACTCAAGGACAGTCTCAGCTACGCAGCAATTTGGAGACCAGACCGAGCCACATGACACCCTGTCTTGTACACCCCATCCCAATAAAACTGTCCAGAATCTTCAGACAAGTCCCTCAAAACTCCACCTTTAAAGCCGGGCAGTGGTGGCGCACGCCTTTAATCCCAGCACTCGGGAGGCAGAGGCAGGCGGATCTCTGTGAGTTCGAGACCAGCCTGGTCTACAAGAGCTAGTTCCAGGACAGGCTCCAAAACCACAGAGAAACCCTGTCTCGAAAAACCACACACACACACATACAAAAAAAAAAAAAAAAAAAAAACCCCCCCTTTAGCTCCACTTACTTTTCCACGGAAACCTTCACCCGACCTTCAGCACATCACCCACCTATTTCTGCCCAGTAAGAGCTGCCTTTTAATGCACTTTTTTCTTTTCTTTTCCTTTCTCCCCTACACCCCTCACTCTTCCCCTCAACCATAAAGACAGGATCCTTCTGCAGCCCATGCTGTTCTGGAACTTACTATGTAGACCAGCCTGGCTCAGAGACCGCATGCCACTACCTCCCAAGTGCTAAAATTAAAGACATGTACCACCATGCCTGACTTAACTCCTCCACTGGACACTTTGTATACCCCTGGCTGTCCTGGAACTCACTCTGTAGACCAGGCTGGCCTCAAACTCAAAGATTCGCCTGCCTTTGCCTCCCAAATGCTAGGACTAAAGGTGTGTGCCACCACCATGTGGCTTCACTGCATGCACTCTTACAGCTAAAGCCCCACATTCATCTTTCAGTTTCCAAATGCTCATTCTCATTGCTGCTCTATCTGGTGTCTGGTTTGAATTCTTCAAAGTGTTGCAATCGCTCTGTACTTCCACATAACCTCTTTACTCACTTCCTCCCAAAACCAGCTTACATTGTGACAGTAACAGCCTTGCCAAGACCCTTAATCTTGCTTAAGATTTTCTTCACACCAAGTTACCAAAACCTCAACCCCAAATAAATTCAATGATCAACTACTCACTTGGAAGCATAACACTGACAACCAACTACCCAGACCTCCCCATTCTCTTCTGATTCCAAAACACCCTAACAGCCAGCCCACAGATTCTAACCTTTGACAAGAAAACAAAGACAGTAACGTGATGTGGGATTTCCCTCTATATGCTGTGAATACAACTGGTTAATTAATAAAGAAACTGTCTTGGGCCTGTGCAGGGAATAGAGGTAGGTGGGGAAAACTAGCTGAATGCTGGGAGACGGGAGGCGGAGTCAGAGAGAAGCCATGTAAGCCCTGCCGGAGCCGGACAGAACTTTTACCCAGTAAGCCACTGCAACGTGGCAAAACACAGATTAATAGAAATGGGTTAAATTAATATGTAAGATTTAGCCAATAAGAAGCTAAAGCTAAGTTCCAGGACAGGCTCCAAAGCCACAGAGAAACCCTGTCTCGAAAAACAAAAAAAAAAAAAAAAAAGAAGAAGCTAAAGCTAATGGGCCAAGCAGTGTTTTAAATAATAGTTTCTGTGTGATTATTTTGGTTCTGGGGGGCCGGAACTAACTAGCGGCCTCCTTGATACAGTACCGTATCTGCACTCAATCCTACATCTCCTTCAACTCTTCTGAGTTTTTCACAGATACTTCCTCAAATAGAATCTCTTTCCAATACAGCTAAATTTTCTTCCTAAGTGTGAAGTTTTCTAATTTAACATCTCTTGCTAAAATATAGTAAACACAAGTAAACAGTCTTTTTATTTAAAAAAAAAAAGAGTAAACACAAAGGAAAAATCTCCATCAAGCCTTCATGCCCCTCCCTCTACCACATATTCTGCTCCCTACAAACAAAAAACTCTCAATGTTCTAACATCTCAAACACAACTGACTCCTCTTACCAGTATCCTCATAGAATACGGACCATATTTTTTAGGTGTTTTATGACCAAAGGCACTATTTGATCTGTGAGATTATATATCTCACCTCCAAAACTCATTTTCACCCTCATCTTTGAAAATAATTTGAAGCCAAAAAACTAATGTTACTCCCACTGGGCAGTGGTGGCTCACACCTTTAATTAATCCCAGGACTTGAGAGACAGAGGCAGGCAGAACTCTTTGAGGCCCTGTCTAGGAGAAAACAAAAAACAAAAAAAGCCTAACTGTGGTAGCACACGCCTTTAATCCCAGCACTTGGAAGGCAAAAGTGGGCAGATCTCTGTGAGTTCGAGGCCAACATGGTCTACAAAGTGAGTTCCCAGTCAGGACTGTTACACAGAGAAACCCTGTCTCATAAAAATAAAAAACAAACAAAAATAGCCCTAATGTCATACCCTCAGTCCTTCTCATGCACTACACATTCCTTTCAAATTAAATCTTTTGGTATCTCTAGTTTAACTTTTCTTCAGTGTCTAGAGAGAATTTAGTCCCTGCCTAAACAGCTTTGGCCTTAGCCCTTGCTCCCTCACTCAGTCTTTCCCTTTATCTTCCCAAGCCTAATTCAACTTTCCTTTGTCAAATTTCAGATAACCAAGTCTCATCAGGAGCCACCACTATCTGTACACTTCTGAAGGCCTAATGGTTCTTCCCTCTGCTCTTACTAACTGTACTCTACAAAGAGAACATAAACACCAAAAGGGCAGAGGCCTATTAGGTTATCACTTTGCCTGGATAGCATAAAAAAATCCTGTTGATTAAATTATGTCATTGGAGTGTTTTATTCAATTTTGCAATTCAGCTGCAACCTAAACTTCCTCCCGAAGCCCTTCCAGTAAAATCAACATTTCTGGCCTGAGGATATAACTCAGTAATAAAGCACTTCACAGAATGCATAAGAACTTGGGTTCAGTCCCCAAGTTCCAAACAAAATGGGAAAATAAGAATATCAACATTTTCTTGGACCATTTACTACAAAAAGCGCTCGCTGAGGCTAAAGATTATAAAAGAGGGCTGGGAGATGACTCAGTGGATACAGTCACTTGTAGTCAAGCCTGAAGACCCAAGTTCAATAACTGACCTCAGAAGCACTTGACAGAAGGAGAAAACCAATTCTACAAATTGTCTTCTAACCTCCAGGTGCACTCAAGCACTCACACACATCTTTAAAACAAAAGACAATTCCAACTCACCTAAGAATTTGCAATCTAGATAGGAGTGGTGGCACACTGCCTTTAGTTCCAGCACTCAGGAAGCAGAAGGTGTCTAATTTCCAGGCCTGCTAGAGCTACATAGAAAGACCCTGTTTTAAAAAATAAATAAAATAAAACCTAAAAAAAAAAAGCCTACTTAAATTGTTTGCATAATCTGAATGTTGTGGTGGTTTAAATAAAAAAGGCCCCCATACACTTATATTTGAATGCTCAGTCACCTAGTCACCAGGGAGTGGAACTGTTAAAAGGATTAGAAGGATTAGGAAGGATGGCCTAGTTGGAGTGGGTGTGGCCTTGTTGGAAGAAGTGAATCTCTAGATGTGGCCTATGAAGTTTCAAAAGCCCATACTAAGTTCACTCTCTTGACTGTGGATCAGGATGTAGCTCTCAACTATTTTTCTAGTTAGTATTATGCCTGCCTACATGCCACCATATTCCTCACCATGATGATAATAGACTAAAGTTCTGAAAGTGTAATCAAGTCTTCCATTAAATACTTTTTCTAATAAGAGTTGCCTTGGTCATGATGTCTCTTCATAGCAATAGAACAGTAACTAAGACAGAATATAAAAGTGCTCTGTAATTTCAGAAGAAATCCCAACATTAGCTCCTCCTTCAAAGTCTCACACACTCAAAGAAGCAGTTAGCTATAGGCTGGTTTCAGTTGTTCACTTGAGATGTTACCACTGACGGAAGGAGGCACTATCTTAAACCACACATTCTTCCAGAAAGGAGAGTAAATGCAGTGGTTGCTACATGGAAAAAAAAGAGGGCAGAAGAAAGAATGGGAGAAGTTTAGAAGATAGTGGTGACTAGAAATCTAACATGTTAGCCGGGCGGCGGTGGCGCACGCCTTTAATCCCAGCACT